>NW_026731609.1:0-397500 GCF_028476545.2 Physella acuta
CGCCCATGTAACTTTGTAACACCACGCCCATGTAACTTTGTAACACTACACCACGCCCATGTAACTTTGTAACACTACACCACGCCCATGTAACTTTGTAACACCACGCCCATGTAACTTTGTAACACAACACCACGCCCATGTAACTTTGTAACACCACGGCCATGTAACTTTGTGACACTACACCACGCCCATGTAACTTTGTAACACTACACCACGCCCATGTAACTTTGTAACACCACGCCCATGTAACTTTGTAACACCACGCCCATGTAACTTTGTAACACCACGCCCATGTAACTTTGTAACACCACGCCCATGTAACTTTGTAACACCACGCCCATGTAACTTTGTAATACAACACCACGCCCATGTAACTTTTGTAACACCTTGCCCATGTAATATACGTATCCTCATAACATCACTCCTATATAACTGGTATATCACAACCTCAGCGCGCAATATAAGACCCACCGCATTACTCCACACCGCCCATGTAACATATGTACCACCTCTACAATTTTCACCATCCCAATAATATTTCTGTATTGCCTCAACGATGTACCAGCGCTTGTTAGTTTTAAAAAAAATTTAGTGGAAAAAAAACGAAAAAAAAATAACTAGAAAGATAAGTTTAGAAATCCTGAGTTCTCATTAGCAGGGTCCAACTTGTACGAGGATTGTTCAATAGGAATCCGCCTCGAGTTGCGGGCCTTTATTTCTTCTCGAGTTGCGGGCCTTTATTTCTCCTCGATTTGCCGGAAGTGGAAATTGAGCGGTTTTTTATATTGGAAGAATCCAAGTTTAACAGGGCGACTTCAAAGACAGGCAACTCTAATTGTCTTTTATCCCACGTGGAAAACTATATGGGTCAGGGAAGCTGTCATTGTATGGGCAGTGGTTCTCGGGTTTTTGTGGTACATGTGTACCAAGGTACAACTTGTGAATGTTTGGGAAACACAATCTAATGTACGGTTGCTTATACTATACTACATGTACTAGGCTAACTGCTAAAATCCTGACAATGATGTAGGTTATTTGCTGATTTCTTGTTTACCTGGGCAGGTGAAGTATTGTGAGGACCGCTGGTTTGGGGAATTGTGTTGTCACGCCCTCTATGTTGGTGTTGAGGGGACAGGTGAAGTATTGTGAGATTCGCTAGTCTGGGGAATTGTGTTGTCACGCCCCTCTATGTTGGTGTCAGTTGAGTTGAGGTGACTGGTGGAAACGTCGTTTGCTAAATGTCTCGTTACATGATTTTGTTCTAGCTTGGCCATTCTTATACTTGGCCATCTAATACCTGGTCCTAGGCTATCAAACACTTGGCCATCTACCACGTGCCTATCAGATATTTGACCATCTACCATTTGGATATCGAACACTTGGATTACATACATTTGGCCATCTAACACGAGGTTATCAGATACTTGGCCATCTAACACAGTGTGATATTTGGCCATCTTGCTGGCCCTGCTTACGTAAGTAGTTTTTGTATGGCTAGAACAAACCTGTTCAAGAAACACATGCGTCACAAACCGTTTCTCTGGGTCAGTTCAGGTGCCCAATGTTTACCTGTATAGGTGTGCTGAGGTTTGTGCATTTATGTTGTTGTTCGTCCTCAAGTATCTGGCTTGAGAGGTAAATTTTGTTCGTTCTTTAAGTCGGTTATAAAGGAAAATTTTGTTCGTTCTTTAAGTCGGATATAAAGGTAAATTTTGTTCGTTCTGTAAGTCGGATATAAAGGTAAATTTTGTTCGTTCTTTAAGTCGGATATAAAGGTAAATTTTGTTCGTTCTGTAAGTCGGATATAAAGGTAAATTTTGTTCGTTCTGTAAGTCGGATATAAAGGTAAATTTTGTTCGTTCTTTAAGTCGGATATAAAGGTAAATTTTGTTCGTTCTGTAAGTCGGTTATAAAGGTAAATTTTTTCGTTCTGTAAGTCGGATATAAAGGTAAATTTTGTTCGTTCTGTAAGTCGGATATAAAGGTAAATTTTGTTCGTTCTGTAAGTCGGTTATAAAGGTGAATTTTGTTCGTTCTGTAAGTCGGTTATAAAGGTAAATTGTGTTCGTTCTGTAAGTCGGATATAAAGGTAAATTTTGTTCGTTCTGTAAGTCGGTTATAAAGGTGAATTTTGTTCGTTCTGTAAGTCAGATATAAAGGTAAATTTTGTTCGTTCTGTAAGTCGGTTATAAAGGTGAATTTTGTTCGAATAGATGTAGAGTTTGTTCAGAGTTTCTTTCAGGCATCTCTTCGAAAAACTAAATAGAATTCATATAGAAAATATATACTATACCAGTGTGCCGTCGTCCGCCCCCCCCCCCCCAAATTAAGTCCGTCCCCCCCCACCTCCCCCCAAAAATTAGTAATTATTAAGCCCCCCCCCCCCCCCCAACCCCCTTCGGAGAAAAAGTCTGAAAGAATCACTGTTTAGGATGGATATAAATTGGGGTTATTATTGTACTGAGAATGATACAGGAAAGTTTATCAATGTCGAAAGTTGATGCTGGGTTACCTTACCAAGGCAATGGGCTGGGAAGCATAGCTTTACAATGTCGGAGCACGAAGAATTCCGTACGATAAAAAATGATTTCGCAACTTTTTTACCTGAACGGCTGGGTCACACACCTTAGTGGGGAGGATTTACAATGTTGTTGCTTGAATCCCATAACTCATTAAGCCAGCGTTAATAATTCTTCTGTGGTGATAATTTCTTTCTCGTTCAGGTCATGACCTTTGATGACGTCTGTAGGTCGTGTAAGAGATAATGTAAGGTGGTTTGTGAGGTGGTTTGTGTCTTGTGAGGTGGTTGGTGTCTTGTGAGGTGATTGGTGTCTTGTGAGGTGGTTCGTGTTTTGTGAGGTGGTTGTTGTCTTGTGAGGTGATTGGTGTCTTGTGAGGTGATTGGTGTTTTGTGAGGTGGTTCGTGTCTTGTGAGGTGGTTGTTGTCTTGTGAGGTGGTTGTTGTCTTGTGAGGTGGTTCGTGTCTTGTGAGGTGGTTCGTGTCTTGTGAGGTGGATTGTGAGGTGGTTCGTGTCTTGTGAGGTGGTTTGTGAGGTGGTTAGTGTCTTGTGAGGTGGTTGTTGTCTTGTGAGGTGGTTCGTGTCTTGTGAGGTGGTTCGTGTCTTGTGAGGTGGATTGTGAGGTGGTTCGTGTCTTGTGAGGTGGTTTGTGAGGTGGTTAGTGTCTTGTGAGGTGGTTGGTGTCTTGTGAAGTGGTTCGTGTCTTGTGAGGTGTTTCGTTAGGTGGTTGGTGTCTTGTGAGGTGGTTCGTGTCTTGTGAGGTGGTTTGTGAGGTGGTTGATGTCTTGTGAGGTGGTTCGTGTCTTGTGAGGTGGTTTGTGTCTTGTGAGGTAGTTCGTGTCTTGTGAGGTGGTTCGTGTCTTGTGAGGTGGTTCGTGTCTTGTGAGGGAAGTGGTTCGTGTCTTGTGAGGTGGTTCGTGTCTTGTGAGGGAAGTGGTTCGTGTCTTGTGAGGTGGTTCGTGTCTTGTGAGGGAAGTGGTTCGTGTCTTGTGAGGTGGTTCGTGTCTTGTGAGGGAAGTGGTTCGTGTCTTGTAATGTTTGCCGGACATTGGATATATTTACCTTCCCTACATGACGACAATGTGGAGGGGTGGGGGCGGAAGAGGTAGATGTGGTATAATCCTTACTCTACTTAGCAGCGGAGTTTTGTCTTTGTCCCGGGGTGGGGGGGGGGGTGCCTATCCCCTTTCGGTCCTGTTTACGTTACTCTAAAAACACACCGTGTAATGTGTTCACGTGTCACCTTCTTGATGTCATAAATGTCAGGACACAATGACACTTTACATCCCCCCCCCCCACCCAACAACGTACATCTACGTCATTGGGAAGTATAATTTAAACATGTTTAGAATGAAGATGACGGATGCTCCCTTGAGATAGTACAACCTTTGTTATTGGCTATCTTGGGGTCACGTGGGACACTAGTACACAAGGTCACGTGTGAAGGTCAGGGGTGAAAGTTCACCGTCTAGTCGACTACCTAACGCTACATCAAACCTAGAGTGATGTACCAACATCGTTATAGCATGTCTAGCACTAGATTTCAGAAATGATGGGATATAAATAATACAAATATTTTATTTTCAAAGAAAAATCAATGTTAAGATGTCACTTTTGTATACATTCAGACTTAAAGTTTATATACAAATCTTTGACATTTTTAGAATACTTCGTTCAGATTAAGCAGGAGTTAAGGTGAGGGGGGGGGGGGAATTATGGAGACATCGATCCAGTCCCAACCTACTTTTTAGTGTTTAAAGTTAATCAAACATTGCATGAGGCAAGTACACGTCTCCTGTTCGCGCTAACGGGCTGCTAACCTCTGTTTCAAGCTTGGATACACCGCTGGGAATAAACCAGCCTTAAGGGCAATAGCCCATTCGATTTTTTTTTCTGCTGGTGCGATTTTGTCTTTTTTATTCCCAAGTGTCTTTTGGTACGGTGCCAAAAATCGGCCTAGGGTATAGGGAGAAATTCGGTCAGGGAGGAGAAATACGATGGGCGGGAAACGTTGAAAAGTGAGACATCTAGACATTTTCAAAGTGAGACATTTAGAAAATTTAAAAGTGAAACATCTAGACATTTTAAAAGTGAGACATCTAGACATTTTAGAAGTGAGACATCTATACATTTCATATGGGAAACATCTAGACATTTAAATGTGAGACATCTAGACATTTAAATGTGAGACATCTAGACATTTTAGAAGTGAGACACCTAGACATTTTAAAAGTGAGACGTCTAGACATTTTAAAAGTGAGACGTCTAGACATTTTAAAAGTGAGATATCTAGACATTTTAAGAGTGAAACGAGTAGACATTTTCAAAAGTGAGACATCTAGACATTTCAAAGTGAGGCATCTAGACATATTAAAAGTGAGACATCTAGACATTTCAAAGTGAGACGTCTAGACATATTAAAAGTGAGACATGTGGGGATTTGTATGACAGTGAAAGTAGAAAAACGAAACAAGTAGACAATTTATAAGTGAGACGTAAGTAAGACAAGTGAGACGGCCGAATATAACAAGACAGATGACGTATACAAGTACATAAAAATAAAAAGTTAAAAAACGAGACACAACTAGAAACGACGATTACTCAAAAGTATAAGTTTTAAGAATATTATTTTTGAGACAGAAAATTGAACTTCGTGACTGCTAACGTATAAGTACAACGGAAAGTGACATTTTTTTGGCAACCTCTATTATATTTATTCAATATACTTATTAAATTGGTGTTCTGGGATTGTCTTCCCCTCCCTTTATGAACGTACGCTGCTGAAGTTATTGAACAAAATTTCATTTTTCATGAATTACAGTCATGAGAAAACCCAATATACCAAGTGCAAACAACCCACTGTCCTGTTTGTTTACTAGAGTAGTCTCCCTTGCACATTTATAAACACTTCCCTTTCGCGTCATCGTGCTCAGCTACAGACAGTTGTGACCTTGACTATTTGCATATTTATGTAGCGGTGACGTCACCGATGCACTGCATGTTTGGGGGTCAATGTTTTCGCGACAAGTGCAGCTGTACTTGACTGGATGCGACTTGTGCCCGAACATTATTGGCTAACAACACCAGTTGGCGACATGAGATTTGTAGGAGGAGGTGGGGGATCCTGGGTCGGGGGGGGGGGGGGGGTAGAGACAGGTCTTGGCACGGGGATATCTTGGCGACGTCTTGATCCTGTTGCTCCAAAGGGTCATGGCGTGTACGGTGACGGGCATCACGTGATCAGCCGTCTATTGACGACACTGACTACCTATCTAATTAACCCCGCGGCCTCTGTGTTTGTCCGACCGTTGGCTTAAACCATCAGATCGATAAAGATCATCGATCTCAACCGTCGTGTCGGGATGTCTATTACAGCGCTGCTTCGGGTGGGTGAACGGGGGGGGGGGGGGGTTGGGGGTAGATTGGATCAGCTGGCGATGATGAATCAGAAGAAGAGAAATTCAAAATTTCATTTACTTTCGAATTCAGTTTTTTTTTTTTAATTGAATTTAAAAAAGCTTCAAATTTTTCAAAAATGTACTGAATTAAAATTTCATATAGGTATCATTTTTTATTTATTGTCTTGGTAATTATATTTATTTACCTGCATCACGTGATTCAATATCACGTGACATAGATTTTTTGGCGGGTAATTAGCTTGTATTTTAAACATCCCGTGTCGTCGGGGTCACACGCCTGCAGAGTTTGCGCGTGATTTATGTTCTGGAACCGGATCGGAAGCTCTGGCACCGTGACCAGACTAACCGCCCGGTCTGATGATCCGGAACAACACACACACGTACACACACGTACACACACAAATACACACACGTACACACATAGCTCCGTGTGGAACTGCCATGAAAACGATGGCACCGTGACCAGACACCTGCCCAGGTAAGCGGGTGTGATGAGGCGGAACAACACTCACACAAACACACACCCACACACACGCATACACAGCCGGTGTATTGAGGCGGAACAACCTCGTCCCAGCTCCATGGCAAAACGTAAACAATTTTTTTGTTAATAGCCCAAGGATTTGACACAAAATTGTTTTTAGGAATTATGTTAAGTCAATCAAACTTGGAAAAATCAATCGAGAGATCGATATGATGTGTCGCAATGGTGGCGAGAAAATACAGTGATGCGTTATTAGTCAAAGACACTACAACAGGTCACGTGGTAAGGGATTCTGTTCAGTCACGTGATCAACACTTTGTTACAGTAAAACTTATATCTGATGGTCTTAACATCACAGATACTTATATCTGCTGATCGTTTTAACATCACAGATACTTATATCTGCTGGTCTTAACATCACAGATACTTATATCTGCTGGTAGTCTTAACATCACAGATACTTATATCTGCTGGTCTTAACATCACATATACTTATATCTGCTGGTCTTAACATCACATATACTTATATCTGCTGGTCTTAACATCACAGATACTTATATCTGCTGGTCTTAACATCACATATACTTATATCTGCTGGTCTTAACATCACAGATACTTATATCTGATGGTCTTAACATCACATATACTTATATCTGCTGGTCTTAACATCACAGATACTTATATCTGATGGTCTTAACATCACAGATACTTATATCTGCTGGTAGTCTTAACATCACAGATACTTATATCTGCTGGTCTTAACATCACAGATACTTATATCTGATGGTCTTTACATCACGTGATCAACACTTTGTTACAGTAAAACTTATATCTGATGGTCTTAACATCACAGATACTTATATCTGCTGATCGTTTTAACATCACAGATACTTATATCTGCTGGTCTTAACATCACAGATACTTATATCTGCTGGTAGTCTTAACATCACAGATACTTATATCTGCTGGTCTTAACATCACATATACTTATATCTGCTGGTCTTAACATCACAGATACTTATATCTGCTGGTAGTCTTAACATCACAGATACTTATATCTGCTGGTCTTAACATCACATATACTTATATCTGCTGGTCTTAACATCACATATACTTATATCTGCTGGTCTTAACATCACAGATACTTATATCTGATGGTCTTAACATCACAGATACTTATATCTGCTGGTAGTCTTAACATCACAGATACTTATATCTGATGGTCTTAACATCACAGATACTTATATCTGCTGGTCTTAACATCACATATACTTATATCTGCTTGTCGTCTTAACATCACAGACACTTATATCTGCTGGTCTTAACATCACAGATACTTATATCTGCTGGTCTTAACATCACAGATACTTATATCTGATGGTCTTAACATCACAGATACTTATATCTGATGGTCTTAACATTACAGATACTTATATCTGCTGGTAGTCTTAACATCACAGATACTTATATCTGCTGGTCTTAACATCACAGATACTTATGTCTAAACATATCTACAAACATCACATAGCCACATATTCACATACTGTCTCCAGATCACACAGTTGCTGTGTCTACATTACTACATAACTCATCACAACCCCACAGCCTCGTGAACATGTCTGATACAAATTGTGTTTACGTGTGTTTAGAAGCCCCCAGTCTAGCGTACAAATTGTGGGCTAACGAATGCAGCGACCCCTGGTTTAACCTATAGATCTAGTCTAGAGATTTGCTGTCAACAAGTTCGAGTCATCTTGTAACTGACCTCGGTCTAGAGATTTGGTGTCAACAAGTCAGTCTAGAGATTTGGTGTCAACAAGTCAGTCTAGAGATTTAGTGTCAACAAGTCAGTCTAGAGATTTGGTGTCAACAAGTCTGTCTAGAGATTTGTTGTCAAGAAGTTCCACTCATCAATTTTGTCTCTATTTTGTTCAATATGTGGTCCATTTTGTATATGTCCATGTATGCCTGCAGGAGGCATTTAAAATGTATCGATGCTGTCGAAAACAGATGCAAATATTGTTTCCGCTTTCTACTAAATTCCAACTGAAATAGTTCAAATCGTAGTGTGTGTATATATATATATATATATATATATATATATATATATATATATATATATATATATATATATATATATATATATATATATATATATATAATAGAAGTCTTGGAGAGAGTCTAAAGTAAAGATTTAACGAGTAATTATTTACATTAATTTGTGATTTGTATCTTGTATTCGTTTATATTGTCTTATATTATCTGGACCAGTCTGTGAGTCGACTTTAATTTAGCTAGTGCCGTAACTCATTATGTACGTGTAAACAAGTGCTTATTGTTTTATATAAATTATATCTGGAGACTTATTTGTATTTAATATAACCTTATTGTACAGGGTAAAAATTAACCTCGTCATAAGGGACATAACTGATGAGAACTTTGAATGAGTTAACCCTATTTAGTTGTCATGTCATGTTTGCCTGTCGTCCCTACTGGGACATAGGCCGCTGACAAGAGCTTTCCAGACGTCTCTGTCCTGGGCTAGTCTCTCCAACTGTCCCCAGGTGTATCCAATCTTCTTGGTGTCTTCTTCCAGGTCACGTCTCCAGGTCTTTCTTGGTCTGCCTCTCCTCCTCCTGCCTTGTGGATTCCAGGTGAGGGCCTGTCTTGTTATGCTGGATACAGGCTTCATGAGTGTGTGGCCAATCCATTTCCATTTTCTCAGGAGGATCTCTACTTCAACTGGCAGTTAGATAACTACACCTACTACTTACAGATAACTTTATCTACTTGTTAATTTTTTTTTCATTTGCAAATATCTTGTCCTCCAAATGTCTCTTAAAATATCTTGCCGTCAAATAATCTTGTTAACAAAAATGAACGGTGTTAAACGTCGTTCGTTTTATTATTATTATTTTTTTTTCTTTGGCAATCGAAATTTTATTCATTGGTCAACAATATCTGATTCAGCAATGTCCCTCACTTGCTATCAATAATTCCTCCTTAAATGTCCCGTCCTGCTGCTTTAAAACAAAAGTGTTCTTTAAATAGCGCCCAGCTCAATTGTATTCGATTACGCAACAACCATTATGGTTGACCTTTCCTGGTTCATGTCTTATTATTGGAATCGATTACTCGGCGTGGTTTCTTGCATTACCTGTAGGCAGGTAAGATGTGCGAGAGATTGGTAGATCTGTTTCAAAAGATCCTTGCTTCTCTAGGGAGGTGACCTTGTAATGTCAAGGTCATGGTTTAATATCAAGGTCATCGTATCCCATCAAGCTCAATTTAGGCTTGTGTGGTTATGATTTAATCATAGCTTCGTGTTTCATTGTCAAGGTCATTGTTTTAAAGTAGACGCATTGTGTAATGACAAGGTCATAGTTTAATTACAAGATCATACTTTAATTAAAAGGTCAGGGTTCAATCACAAGGTCAGGGTTTAATGTCTAGGTCATTGTTGAAAACAAGATGAAGGTTTGATTACAAGGTGATTGTTGAATGAGAAAATCCATTATAAACGTATTGATGAGTCGAGATTTAAAGTCAAATACATGTTTGGATAATAGGCCAAAGGTCAGGGTTATTTAGAAGGTCAAGATTCAGAGTCAAGGTTAAGGGCAATACACATTCAACCAAAACAGATTTCATTGATTATTAACAAGGACATCGTTATCGGATACATCATGTTTATTTGTAGAAGTATCACTTTATACTAATTAGTGTAATTAATTACAATATGATAAAATCATATACATCATCTTTATTTATAGAAGCATCACGTTATATTAATTAGTAAGATTAATATTACAATATGATAAAAGCATAGAAGTGATGTTTAATTTTGTGAGTAGTTTAAACTTTTTTGTTTTCTATTTTTAGGTTATCTGTGCACGAGAGAATTGCAGCCGTGTATTGATTTCTGGAACAGCCGGTCCTAAAAGATGACCCGGGATCTTTAGCACCAGTTGGAGTATTGCCTCTACAACCGGCTGCCGGCTAGATCAGGGTGCACGTTTCATCATGAGGCCGGCCTGGGGCAGGATCTCTCGACAAAACACGAGTGAGTCAAATTTAAACAATTCTGGCACACACCCGGTGCTTTGGTGTTGAGGGGTAACCATGCTTCGATCTGTTTGTGTGTAGTTAGGTTTGTTCATCTCTGTTGTAACTTCAATACTTCCTGTCAATGGCAATCGTTATCTTTATATATATATATATATATATATATATATATACATATATATATATATATATATATATATATATATATATATATATATATATATATATATATATATATATATATATTTATATATATATATATAGGGGAGAGTGGTGAGGTGGGACTAGGTAGAAGTAGGGATGCGCATTATTTCGGTACTTTTGGACCAAAATTTCAATGAACTCGCATAAAACTGCAAGGGAAACTTTATCAACTACAACAAAGATTGTTTTAAAATTATGTCACAATCTATTGAAACTGGCTTTAATGAGAAGTGCGACACGATGTTCCACTTCTCCTCACAGCCGTTCAGTATCTCACATTAAGTAGGCACTTCTTTTTAATGGAATAGTTTAATCTTTACGGGCAAGTACCTAGTCTTTATTCTATATACTTAAAACATGTATCCTTTTACTAAATGACATGGCTGCCCTTTTTCTCATTTTGCTGTCCCACAATTCATCAATATTGTGTTTCATGTAAGTCTACATTTTCTATCCAGAGTGTTAATGACTATGTCAAAAATTGAACAATAGCATATTTTGTTGATTTGATAAGTTTGGGATTATTCTAGACTGATAAAAAAGAAAATTCATATTTTTGTTGTCTCCCGCCTCACCACTCTACCCTATACATACATACATACATACATATATATATATATATATATATATATATATATATATATATATATATATATATATATATATATATAGAGAGAGAGAGAGAGAGAGAGAGAGATAAACAAATACATAAACATATATATATATATACATATATACATATATATATATATATACATATATATATATATATATATATATATATATATATATATATATATATATATATATATATATATATATATATATATATATATATATATATATAAAATGTCCGCACATTTCCAAACAAACAATATTCTGTGTGCGTCTAACTACGAATTTTGATGAGACGGGCACGGGATCAAGTGAATCCCTGAAATCTCCCAAGATGTCTGAAAACGTGGCCTGTGGATGTGAATTTTTTCCTGGCAGAAGCCATAAATCTGGCTTCATCCCCGGGAGATGGCCGCAGTTGGCTGGCTGATTGCATCACGAACTTGGCCTTAAATATTTGTTTACTGGGGAGAAACACGTTAAATTGTTTCGCTGATTTCAAATTGTAATTTTTAAACATTTTCTTTGACTTCATATGTCTTGCACGACATAAAAATGCTAGTTATGGAATACATAGGACAAAGGACAAATGATCTCAGGACAAATTATCTATATATATATATATAATTCTCTTCTGGGAGACGCTAGAAAACAAGCTGTAAATGCGCTCCCTACCATCCCCACCCCTACATGGTCTTAGTGAGCTGTGGTTCACGCTATGTTTACCTTCGTGGAGTCGGGTTTAGTGACGGCTATTAGGGGCAGATAATTTAGTTTGAAACGATTTTAAACGTTGGGGGGGGGGGGGGGAAGGGGGGGGGGGAGCAAGGGGGGGGGTTATGGTCCTTAACGAGCGACTTATAGTGTTTTAAAGAAATATTTTCAGTGTCAGCGTTGGTACTATCGAATTCACAAATTATGAATTACTGAAAAGTAGAAAAAACAACAACTAAATAGCGGCGTATGTTATGCCGCGGGCCGGCTCGTTTAAGATAAAATATCTCAGATAAAACATCTCATGGACAGTTATATCAGGACAAATACTATCACGGGCACATGTTCTCAAGACAATATAACTCAAGTCATATGATCTTACGGACAAATTATCTCACAGACAGATTATCTAAAGACAAAATATCTCAGGACAAATGTTTTTACGGACAAATAATATAAGGACAAATAATGTCTCAAACAAAACATCTCACGGCAAAATATTTATCGTTATTTAGGATGATTTTGAACATGTTTTATTGTTTCCAAAATTGTCACGTATTTTACAGTGTCGTGAATATAATTAATCTTCGCATTGTTCACCACTGTATATTTAACAACACAATCCACCACTATATATTAAACACACCATTTACCACGAGGTATTTTGCAGCACTTAATGACGTCCTTCATTATTTTATCGCTAGAATTTAAATACTTCTAGGTCGTCCGCCCTCGCCCCTGCTCTGTAACCTTCCTTATCGTAGCTAGAGTTCTGTAGTACCCTCTACTGTGGTAAGAGATACTTGTACTGTGGCCTTCTAATGAGACTCTCGCAACACAGGCTGCAAGAGTCGAAATGTAGTTACTGTAGTCAAAATGTAGTAACAAGAATCACGGGGCAGATGAAGAAGAGTCCACCTGTTTTTGGCAAACAATTTTATGTTCGGTGAAAGGCAAATAATTGGATGTTCGGTAATGGGCAAATAATTTGATGTTCGGTAAAGTGCAAATAATTTGATGTTCGGTAAAGGGCAAATAATTTGATGTTTGATAAAGGACAAATAATTTGATGTTAAGTAAATAGTGAAATTTAAAATGGCTTTTATTTTTAAAATCAACAAAACCTGCCATCTAAAGTTGTTCTAAAAATCTCCGAACTTATGTTTTGCCGTATTATACCAGGAACCTTTGAAATAGTTATATTGATTACACTGCTAGCATCATTGATCAGGACTAAGCGAGGATCGAACCAGCAATTAGACGCTGAAATCTTTCGCTTGTTCACCAAGGGTGCCTTATTTCTGACATAGCAATCAAAACATTAGATGGCGCTTTGATAGGGACCCCCGAGTACAACCCGACCTCGTCACCCCCACCATCCCACTACAGCAATACCCCCCCCCCCCCCTCACCATCCCAGTACACACCGACCTTTTCACCCCCACCATCCCACTACAGCAATACCCCCCCCCACACACACACCATCACAGTACAGCAATACCCCCACACCATCCCAGTACAGCATTACCCCCCCCCACCATCCCAGTACAGCATTACCCCCCCCCCCCTCCCGAACCATCCCAGTACACACCGACATCTTCACCCCCACCATCACAATACTTGTGGCCAATGACATGTTCGTGTGGTCAATGATATATTCGTTCGGTCAATGACATGTTCGTGTGGCCAATGACATGTTCGTGTGGCCAATGACATGTTCATGTGGCCAATGACATGTTCGTGTGGCCAATGACATGTTCGTGTGGCCAATGACATGTTCGTGTGGTCAATGACATCTCCGTGTGGTCAATGATATATTCGTTCGGTCAATGACATGTTCGTGTGGTCAATGACATGTTCGTGTGGCCAATGACATGTTCGTGTGGTCAATGACATCTCCGTGTGGTCAATGATATATTCGTTCGGTCAATGACATGTTCGTGTGGCCAATGACATGTTCGTGTGGTCAATGACATCTCCGTGTGGTCAATGATATATTCGTTCGGTCAATGACATGTTCGTGTGGCCAATGACATCTCCATGTGGTCAATGACATGTCCGTGTGGTCAATGATATATTCGTTCGGTCAATGACATGTTCGTGTGGCCAATGACATCTCCATGTGGTCAATGACATGTTCGTGTGGCCAATGACATGTTCGTGTGGTCAATGACATCTCCATGTGGTCAATGATATGTTCGTGTGGTCAATTATATGTTCGTGTGGTCAATGACTTGTTCGTTTGGCCAATGACATGTCTGTGTGGCCAATGACATATTCGTGTGCTCAGTTACATCCGGTCTTTGTGTTATTAGATTGATTCTATTGTGTTGAATTTGTTGGGTTGATTATATTAGTTGATTCTGTTGAGTTGATTCTTTACTTTTGTAAGTGCTATTTTTTTTTTAAATTTATTCAGTTCATTATGTTGGAATTACATCCGCTTATTTTTTTGTGTAGTCAATCTATTTCTGATAAAGTGAAGAAAAACACCGTCTACAAAAAAATATCTAATTAGGCTGTGCAATCACTAATTATTTAATTGAGATCACTACCACTAAACCCAAGCAAGCATTCTTCGTAACCATCTGTAATGACCTTCACCTTGAGTGACTTCCTCCCATAAAAACTCGAATCTGATCTTTGTCTAAACACGTCATCATGACGTCTGGTGACGTTCACAGTTGGACGTTCATCAAGTCACGTGGGAGACGTGCTGATAGCTGGAGGTGGGGAGGGAGGGTGGAGTAGGGTTGTTTGTGTGTGTTGGAATGGGGGGGGGGGGAGTAGAGCTTAATTCACGGTAATGTTCATTAGTCTATGTTTGTGTCTGTCTGTCTGTCTGTCTGTCTGTCTGTCTGTCTGTCTGTCTGTCTGTCTGTCTGTCTGTCTGTCTGTCTGTCTGTCTGTCTGTCTGTCTGTCTGTCTGTCTGTCTGTCTGTCTGTCTGTCTGTCTGTCTGTCTGCCTGCCTGCCTGCCTGCCTGCCTGCCTGCCTGCCTGCCTGCCTGTCTGTCTGTCTGTCTGTCTGTCTGTCTGTCTGTCTGTCTGTCTGTCTGTATGTCTGTATGTCTGTATGTCTGTCTGTATGTCTGTATGTCTGTGTGTCTGTATGTCTGTATGTCTGTCTTTAGGGTCGACAGTTTTATCCAAAAAGTTTCAGATTTCTTGATGTAAAGAGTGGTGTGGGCGCATGTAATGGATCTCTGAATGTGGTGAGACAGACGGGGGTCTCTAGACTTGAGTTAGAGAGGTTTTTAAAGGTGAGATAGACTGTGGTATCTAAAGGCAAGGTAGTGATATCTACAAGTTGGCGTGGGTTGTGTTCAATTGGAGACAGTGGTCCAGAAAAATCTTTCTTCCTGCTTGCTACTGCTTGTCAAAGTTTTTATTTTTATTTAATTACTGTCCAAACTGTCTATATTTTAATACAGAATTTGGTTGAAGGTGGGTTGAGGTGGATGGGGGGTGGAGGTGGGTGTGGGTGCGGTGGTGGAGGTGGATGCAGGTGAAGGTGGGTGGAGGTGGGTGCATAGTATGGTTTTCATTTCCGTTAGAAATAAACTCATAATCCATAACTAAAAAGCCATACTTGAGATATTTATTATAGCCTACATCTCAACATTCAGACACCGTGTAACACTTTAGGTAATTTAACTCAACTTTTACACCCAGCTAAGCGACAATCTAGCCTGAATATCATGTTACAGAATAACACTTAATCAAATGTATTTAAAAATAGGAGAAATGGATTATTTTTCAACAGATTAGTTTTCACAAATTGTAAAAATACAATGTGAAATTGAAAAAAGTATCGAGTTATTCGTGCCTTCTACCAAGGCTTAGAAAAAAAAAACATTTATTGCAAACTTAACTTAAAATTCCTAAATTCATTGTGAAACAAGTTTCCAAATGGGGATGAATAACTCACGGTGGAAGAATGGAGTACTTGTGGAGTCCCAAAAAGTGTATTAGAAAGTTTCAATATATATATATATATATATATATATATATATATATATATATATATATATATATATATATATATATATATATATATATATATATATATGTGTGTATGCGTGTGTGTATATGTAAGTGTGTGTGTGTGTGTGTGCAGGTGCGTGTGCGAGTGTATGCGTAAATTTGTCAGATGAGAAAGGGATGCTTGAATGTTTATTTTCCAAAGGAGGTGAAAGAGAGAAAAAGTTATTAATTAAAGAAGTAGGTACTGTAGACGTTTGACGTTGCGACCTAGTGACGCCATCTATATATATAGTTCTCTTCTGGGAGACGCTAGAAAACAAGCTGTAAGCGCGCTCCGTACTCTACCCCTATATAGTCTCGTGAGCTGTGGTTCACGCTAAATATTTACATTCGTGGAGCCGGGTTTAGTGACGGCTATTAGGGGCAGATAATTTTGTTTGAAACAATTTTAAACTTAGGGGAGGTAACTAAGAGGAGGCTGCTTTCACGGGGGGGGGGGGGGGGTAGGGTAGGGGTTGGGGTTGGGGAAAAGGACGGTGGGGGTAGTATCGGCCTTAACGACCTACTGATAGTGTTTTAAAGCAAATATTTTCAGTGGCAGCATTGGTACTGTCGAATTCACAAATTATGAATTACTGAAAAGTAGAAAATAAAACAACTAAATAGCGGCGTATGATACGCCGCGGGTCGGCTCGTTGTATTTGTTCAACCTACATGGGGTTGTCCTCTGCGTGAGTACGTATTGTTTATCTCTGTCCTAGAAGTGTGACACCACCCTTTGATCTCCACCCGCTCCCCCGACATGCAAGGGGCAGCAACTGCGTGTGGGGAAACAACGGCATGTCACGTGATTAAACAGGACCAAAATGTCCGACATGTGAAGTCTCGTTCTCACGAGGTGGGTGATGGCAGCTGAGATACTCGGCAGTTTTAAACTGCTAGAGGCTGGACAATACGTGCAGATTTCTTTCAACGACAGGCATGGGAAAGTTTCAAACTAATTTAATTATATTGTCATCATGAGACAGGGGGGGGGGGGGAAAGGGGTGATCAATCAATACAAATTTAAAAAATACGTATTTTTAGTTGCCTCCCCTTTCTTTGCCATTGATCGATCGCTAGGTCATTTTTAGGGCGTTAAAAATCTGGTCAGATAATTGGGACGCAGTGGCCAGATAAAAAGAGGGTAACGAACAAAAAATGACCATTTGGACAGATAAGGATGACCATCGGGTCTGATGTAATGAAATATTGGCACTTAGAGAGAACCAACTGGATGGTTTAGTCAGATAAAGAGGACGAAATGGGTACAGAAACAGGACAGATTGGTCAAAGTAAGGCGACCTTTTGTTGGAGACTGAAGAATGTTTGGACAGAAAAGGAGCTCAATTTGGACATCCAATCGCACAAAAGTTATATAAGAAACTATTGATAGTATGTGCTAAGTCGTGATTTGCTAGTGAAGTAGCGGACAGGAAGAAGTAAAGTTGTTGTACGATATAATTTTATTTAGAAACAAAAAGATCGCCGTTTTCAAAAGGGCAACTTAATACACATTGTACAAGTTTGAACAATTCTACAATATATCAAAAATTGGTCTAATCCTGAGTAATAATGAGCTTTGATACTTGATTCTGCTAGACTGTGGTGAATTGAAGCGCAAATCTAGATGTTGAAGGACGGAGGGTGTTGACTTCTACTGAATGATGGAAGATGTTGACTTCTACTGAAGGATGGAAGATGTTGACTTCTACTGAAGGATGGAAGATGTTGACTTCTATTGAAGGATGGAAGATGTTGACTTCTACAGAACGCAAATCTAGATGTTGACTGAAGGATGGAAAATGTTGACTTCTACTGAAGGATGGGAGATGTTTACTTCTACTGAAGGAGGGAAGATGTTGACTTCTACTGAAAGATGGAAGATGTTGACCTACTGAAGGATGGAAGATGTTGACTTCTACTGAAGATTTCAGCTTATCAGCTGGTGAGGTGAGGGGAGGGGACGAGGCGGCCCAAATCGTGGGGATGATAGATCGATACACGATTCGTACCTCGTTTTATTGATGTGCTGTATCGATTTCTTGGTCGTACCAGGCTGCGGAGGGGTAATGGTGTGGGTGTATGGATGGGGGGGGGGGGGGGTTGTAGGGTGGGGGGAGTGAAAAGTAAGGTACGGTTGGTGGATTGGGAGGTGTGGGTGACGTTGAGAGGTGGGTATAGAGGGGAGCGTTATAACGTAAAGTTAGAAAAATTAGTGAGCTGATTCATTAAGCTGTGTTAAATAACATCAGACAATCTAAAAACATCAGGCCTTTAAATTTCCGTCAGTGCAAATTTAAACATCCTGTTTAATGCTGGAGTTTGTTTGAAAAAAAAACATCTGTGGTAACGCAAAAACAAAATTTCAAAACATTTTTTAAAAATCTATTTCCTGCTAGCCTGAAAGAAAACATGACATTGCGTCATTAAACCCAGCCCCAACAAGGGTTTGTCAACAGAGGGGAGACTACTTTTTAACCTGACCCTCGGGCAAATAAAAGATGTCGGATAGTCAGGAACAGAATCAGATCGATTCAAGAAAAACAGCTGAATTTCGGAACTGCTTGTTATTTGATATACGCAGATATTTTTATCGTCCACTCACATAAACGTATATAAAATAATAATATCGATGTATAAGTGTGTGTGAGAGAGAGTACTAAAACCAAACTCAAATGTATTTTCTTCCTGAAATGTCAGTCAATTGCCTTGAGTTAATGTCCCTGATTAGTTCCCTTCCCCCTGTGAAAGGAAACATTTTCCCGAGCCCGACTCTGTGACAAGACTGGCTCGGGATTATCTCCCCTGACTTCAGGGGCACGGGCAGGAGCTCCCTCTCTCGGAGACGGAACCGGAAATGACAGACAGTTACTCACTCATCTGATCCGAGCGTGCATCGATTTTTACCCCTGATATTTAGTGACCTACTTATTTTTAGTAATGATAATTTATAACTAAAAAAAACTCCTTCGGCCGGTAAAGTATTATTGCCAACTTATTTCGTATAATTAGCTGTATATAATTTACTAAAATGCTATTGATAATCTCCATTGAGTTGAATGACTTAATTCCATCTAAATGTGATGGTATATAAAGGTATAGCTGGCTGTAGTTGTTAGTGTGTTGGCAATGTGTACAATTCCCATTTTTGCAAGCAGTGAAGCACATCTACCTCGAGAAGACAAAACGTAATAGCTAAATTATCAATATTCTACTTGCGGCTTCAGTGGGCTAAAAACATCAACATTTTTACTTGCAGTTTCAGTAATCTATAAAAATGAACATTTTGCTTAAGCAATACATTCCCGTTCTTGCAAGCTAAATGAACGACTTCTAGGCCTACAGGCAGAAGATAAAATATAACATTCATTAAATAGCTAAAATATCAACACTTTGCTTGCAGTTTCAATAATCTATAAATATCATTGATGCTTACATCATTCTGCTTACAGTTTTAACAAGCTATAAATAACCTTCCCACAGGTTTATCAACGAACCTTCTAGCCCAACCACTATTGAAATCGGGACGATACATCAAACTACGAAAACCCTCCTAAAGATCTAGATCTAAACTTAACTAGAACAACTGCAGCAACATCAATTTCTCTCATTTTTGATTGATCAAATTCACAGCGCCACGTGTGATAGCTTTGTCGATATGTTCTGTAATTTTGATCAAACCTTGCACCAAAATTGGTCGTATTTGATCAAACCGCATGCCATACTCGAACGAGAAGGCAACGTACAAAAATCGATAATTACTTCTTTAAAATTTTCTGCTAGAGATTATGGTATGCGGTGATATTTTCGTCGGTCCAATGGATTTATGTGAGTTCGCGTCGTTAAAAAGTCGCGGGAATATTACAGTCCGTTGCCTCCTCGTGAAAATCACACGGCTCTTTAGACTTCTGACAACACCCCAACGAAATGATGGTGTGGTGACAAATATTCAGAGCTTTTTGGAATAAATTAAGAACGTCATTAATCTATACGTTTCCTTATTTGCTGAGTTTATTAAATGGTCAAACCCCCGACCGTGGCAACAAGAAAGTCAGTACAGGCTGGACTTTACATCCACATACAAAATACAAGAGATTATCGTTGCAAGCTGTAAAGAAGTCACGCTGAATGGTGTCCCCTTGGAGGAAACGGGTCCTTTAACTATTTGTAGGATTGTGTACCGTCAGGGAGGAATAGATGTAGATGTTAAAGTAAACATAGCTAAAGCAAGCACATCCTTCACACGGTTAAGGAACATCTAGGATTCCAGTGAGCTTTTCTTGACCTCCAAGGTGCGCCTGGTCAACTCCAACATACAATCAGTGCTGCTGTACGGGACAGGGGCCTGGAAGACAGCAAAGACCACCATTGATAAAGTTCAGGCCTTTGATCTAGCACCGTGAGCCACACAGAGGTATTCTGGAGATACAACAGGACAACTTTACGCTGATGAAGAAATCAGGGGTAAACAAGATGAAGTTGGAAAGGGCACACACTGCTGACCGCCAAACAATATCACCAAGCAGGCATTGAGGTGGAACCCACAAGAAAAACACAATTGCAACAGGGACTAGAAGCTACAACTATAAAGATAGGCTACTCCTGGAGTAAGGTTGAAAAAATGGCACAGGACAGAGGACTAGAGGTTTTCTTTTTGCTCATATCCCATCTGGGTTGACGGGATGACCATTCGTCAATCTAAATGACCAAATCCCTGACCATTCGTCAATCTAAATGACCAAATCCCTGACCATTCGTCAATCTAAATGACCAAATCCCTGACCATTAGTCAATCTAAATGACCAAATCCCTGACCATTCGTCAATCTAAATGACCAAATCCCTGACCATTCGTCAATCTAAATGACCAAATCCCTGACCATTAGTCAATCTAAATGACCAAATCCCTGACCATTCGTCAATCTAAATGACCAAATCCCTGACCATTAGTCAATCTAAATGACCAAATCCCTGACCATTCGTCAATCTAAATGACCAAATCCCTGACCATTCGTCAATCTAAATGACCAAATCCCTGACCATTAGTCAATCTAAATGACCAAATCCCTGACCATTCGTCAATCTAAATGACCAAATCCCTGACCATTAGTCAATCTAAATGACCAAATCCCTGACCATTAGTCAATCTAAATGACCAAATCCCTGACCATTCGTCAATCTAAATGACCAAATCCCTGACCATTCGTCAATCTAAATGACCGAATCCCTGACCATTAGTCAATCTAAATGACCAAATCCCTGACCATTAGTCAATCTAAATGACCAAATCCCTGACCATTAGTCAATCTAAATGACCAAATCCCTGACCATTCGTCAATCTAAATGACCAAATCCCTGACCATTCGTCAATCTAAATGACCAAATCCCTGACCATTAGTCAATCTAAATGACCAAATCCCTGACCATTAGTCAATCTAAATGACCAAATCCCTGACCATTAGTCAATCTAAATGACCAAATCCCTGACCATTCGTCAATCTAAATGACCAAATCCCTGACCATTAGTCAATCTAAATGACCAAATCCCTGACCATTCGTCAATCTAAATGACCAAATCCCTGACCATTCGTCAATCTAAATGACCAAATCCCTGACCATTCGTCAATCTAAATGACCAAATCCCTGACCATTAGTCAATCTAAATGACCAAATCCCTGACCATTAGTCAATCTAAATGACCAAATCCCTGACCATTCGTCAATCTAAATGACCAAATCCCTGACCATTCGTCAATCTAAATGACCAAATCCCTGACCATTCGTCAATCTAAATGACCAAATCCCTGACCATTAGTCAATCTAAATGACCAAATCCCTGACCATTAGTCAATCTAAATGACCAAATCCCTGACCATTCGTCAATCTAAATGACCAAATCCCTGACCATTAGTCAATCTAAATGACCAAATCCCTGACCATTCGTCAATCTAAATGACCAAATCCCTGACCATTCGTCAATCTAAATGACCAAATCCCTGACCATTAGTCAATCTAAATGACCAAATCCCTGACCATTCGTCAATCTAAATGACCAAATCCCTGACCATTAGTCAATCTAAATGACCAAATCCCTGACCATTAGTCAATCTAAATGACCAAATCCCTGACCATTCGTCAATCTAAATGACCAAATCCCTGACCATTCGTCAATCTAAATGACCAAATCCCTGACCATTAGTCAATCTAAATGACCAAATCCCTGACCATTAGTCAATCTAAATGACCAAATCCCTGACCATTAGTCAATCTAAATGACCAAATCCCTGACCATTCGTCAATCTAAATGACCAAATCCCTGACCATTCGTCAATCTAAATGACCAAATCCCTGACCATTCGTCAATCTAAATGACCAAATCCCTGACCATTCGTCAATCTAAATGACCAAATCCCTGACCATTAGTCAATCTAAATGACCAAATCCCTGACCATTCGTCAATCTAAATGACCAAATCCCTGACCATTCGTCAATCTAAATGACCAAATCCCTGACCATTCGTCAATCTAAATGACCAAATCCCTGACCATTAGTCAATCTAAATGACCAAATCCCTGACCATTAGTCAATCTAAATGACCAAATCCCTGACCATTCGTCAATCTAAATGACCAAATCCCTGACCATTCGTCAATCTAAATGACCAAATCCCTGACCATTCGTCAATCTAAATGACCAAATCCCTGACCATTAGTCAATCTAAATGACCAAATCCCTGACCATTAGTCAATCTAAATGACCAAATCCCTGACCATTCGTCAATCTAAATGACCAAATCCCTGACCATTAGTCAATCTAAATGACCAAATCCCTGACCATTAGTCAATCTAAATGACCAAATCCCTGACCATTAGTCAATCTAAATGACCAAATCCCTGACCATTAGTCAATCTAAATGACCAAATCCCTGACCATTAGTCAATCTAAATGACCAAATCCCTGACCATTAGTCAATCTAAATGACCAAATCCCTGACCATTCGTCAATCTAAATGACCAAATCCCTGACCATTCGTCAATCTAAATGACCAAATCCCTGACCATTAGTCAATCTAAATGACCAAATCCCTGACCATTCGTCAATCTAAATGACCAAATCCCTGACCATTAGTCAATCTAAATGACCAAATCCCTGACCATTAGTCAATCTAAATGACCAAATCCCTGACCATTCGTCAATCTAAATGACCAAATCCCTGACCATTCGTCAATCTAAATGACCAAATCCCTGACCATTAGTCAATCTAAATGACCAAATCCCTGACCATTAGTCAATCTAAATGACCAAATCCCTGACCATTAGTCAATCTAAATGACCAAATCCCTGACCATTCGTCAATCTAAATGACCAAATCCCTGACCATTCGTCAATCTAAATGACCAAATCCCTGACCATTAGTCAATCTAAATGACCAAATCCCTGACCATTCGTCAATCTAAATGACCAAATCCCTGACCATTAGTCAATCTAAATGACCAAATCCCTGACCATTCGTCAATCTAAATGACCAAATCCCTGACCATTCGTCAATCTAAATGACCAAATCCCTGACCATTCGTCAATCTAAATGACCAAATCCCTGACCATTAGTCAATCTAAATGACCAAATCCCTGACCATTAGTCAATCTAAATGACCAAATCCCTGACCATTCGTCAATCTAAATGACCAAATCCCTGACCATTCGTCAATCTAAATGACCAAATCCCTGACCATTCGTCAATCTAAATGACCAAATCCCTGACCATTCGTCAATCTAAATGACCAAATCCCTGACCATTAGTCAATCTAAATGACCAAATCCCTGACCATTCGTCAATCTAAATGACCAAATCCCTGACCATTAGTCAATCTAAATGACCAAATCCCTGACCATTAGTCAATCTAAATGACCAAATCCCTGACCATTCGTCAATCTAAATGACCAAATCCCTGACCATTAGTCAATCTAAATGACCAAATCCCTGACCATTAGTCAATCTAAATGACCAAATCCCTGACCATTCGTCAATCTAAATGACCAAATCCCTGACCATTCGTCAATCTAAATGACCAAATCCCTGACCATTCGTCAATCTAAATGACCAAATCCCTGACCATTCGTCAATCTAAATGACCAAATCCCTGACCATTCGTCAATCTAAATGACCAAATCCCTGACCATTCGTCAATCTAAATGACCAAATCCCTGACCATTCGTCAATCTAAATGACCAAATCCCTGACCATTCGTCAATCTAAATGACCAAATCCCTGACCATTCGTCAATCTAAATGACCAAATCCCTGACCATTCGTCAATCTAAATGACCAAATCCCTGACCATTCGTCAATCTAAATGACCAAATCCCTGACCATTCGTCAATCTAAATGACCAAATCCCTGACCATTCGTCAATCTAAATGACCAAATCCCTGACCATTCGTCAATCTAAATGACCAAATCCCTGACCATTCGTCAATCTAAATGACCAAATCCCTGACCATTCGTCAATCTAAATGACCAAATCCCTGACCATTCGTCAATCTAAATGACCAAATCCCTGACCATTCGTCAATCTAAATGACCAAATCCCTGACCATTCGTCAATCTAAATGACCAAATCCCTGACCATTCGATCATCAATCTAAATGACCAAATCCCTGACCATTCGATCATCAATCTAAATGACCAAATCCCTGACCATTCGATCATCAATCTAAATGAACAAATCCCTGACCATTCGATCATCAATCTAAATGAACAAATCCCTGACCATTCGATCATCAATCTAAATGAACAAATCCCTGACCATTCGATCATCAATCTAAATGACCAAATCCCTGACCATTCGATCATCAATCTAAATGACCAAATCCCTGACCATTCGATCAGCAATCTAAATGACCAAATCCCTGACCATTCGATCAGCAATCTAAATGACCAAATCCCTTTTGCTCTTTGAAACCAACGACATGTTGAAGGGAGGGGAGGGAGGGGGTTCTGTTCAATACAACAGCCTCGTTCTCGCCACGACCTTGCTACAGAACACATAAAAAAGCTGTAAGCTGATACAGGTTAGGTAACTCTGGACAACAACACCGCCATTGTTTATATCCAACCAATCAGAACGTAGTGGGTAATGTGTGGACTGGGAAATCTAACACCTTCAATTATTTCCTTGCTGATTTTCCTGTCTACGACATCCGATACAACATTCGGTTGTTTTTTTCTGCTAAACCAACAAAACGAAGTCTTATAGATGTGATGTAACACGTCTAGACAAGTTAAGTACGGAGATCAGTGACAGAGCGTTTTGGGTGTTCGTTAAATGGGGTCAACGACCGAGTTGGAAACCCAGGCAGTTCTTAGCTCGGGGTGTTAGTAGTACAGGTTGTTCGTAAGTCGGGCGGTTCGAACTCCGAGCAGTTGATATTTCGGTGGATACACATTTAAAAGTTTAAAATCCTAGCTTCTGTAATCCTGATTGGTCAAATGTTAGGCTAGTTCGTAATCCGAGGTAAAAGTAGTTCGTACACTGGATAGATAATAGAATGTGATTCCTTGTTATATGTGTCCCGATGCGGAAAAAAAAACACCATGAAAATTGTATGGGTGAAAAATGAGAAGTCGAAATAAAAAAAGATTCAGGAAAAAGAAAGGTGGGGGGGGGGAGTGGGGGGGGGAGATTAAGAGGATTAGCAGGTGGATAGTGCAAAATATATTGTAAACAAAATATAATACAAACAAAATATAATGTAAATGTAAACAAAATATAATGCAAACAAAATATAATGCAAACAAAATATAATGCAAACAAATTATAACGTAAAAAAATTTAATGTAAACAAAATATAATGTAAACAAATTATAATGTAAAAAAATTTAATGTAAACAAAACTCTAATCAACACGACAAAAAAAAAGTGGATGAGTAAACCAAATATTCGTACACAACAGCAACAACCACAAAACGAAACAGCAAAACACAAAAAAGAGCACACATACACACACACACACAACTCTACATCAACTCAAACATCAGACGCACAATAAAGAAAACAAAGAGACATTTTAAAATTTCTCACAACAAATATCCACTTTCTCGTGAGGCTCAGAAACCTTTGTGTGCTGTGTATTCAAGTTTTTTCTATAGATAAGCTTCAAGCACATGCCAACTTCATTACTGAGAGAAAAGTTTCCTTTCAAACCTGAAGGTCTATGGGGTAAGTGAAGTAGAGTTCACCTGTTTCTGTGACTTTGGCGTAAAAAATGTTAGTGTGGTCAGCACTATGCCCAGCCGTTATCTACTTTCCCTAACGTGAGTCAGGTACCCATCAGAGCTTGGTTTACTCAGTGACGTTCTTCTGACTTGAACCCGGATGTGAACTCTGGATTTTCATGTTAGCAGGCATATGCTCTACCATTCGACCTTCACTTTTTAACAGCTTATTTGTGAGGTTCGTACAACGAAACTACTTGTTCAACCTGTGAAACATTTAACCTTAGCAGCGTTTGTAATTCGAGGCATATACTGTGTCTTGGGTCAACTCGATTCATACTGTATTGATCAGTTGTTTTTGTTAAAAGCAATTACTCATCTGCCAAGTTATTTATACAGGACACTGAAGCTAAATATAGAAATGTATGTCGTAATTCGACACGTTCTTGATGTCGCAAAACAATAGAAATAAATAAACAATGACCTTGACCGAGAATACACCACTGTCCAGAAACTCATTGTCATGTCATGTTTGCCTGCCGTCCCTACTGGGACATAGGCCGCTGACAAGAGCTTTCCAGACGTCTCTGTCCAGGGCTAGTCTCTCCAACTGTCCCCAGGTGTATCCAATCTTCTTGGTGTCTTCTTCCAGGTCACGTCTCCAGGTCTTTCTTGGTCTGCCTCTCTTCCTCCTGCCTTGTGGATTCCAGGTGAGGGCCTGTCTTGTTATGCTGGATACAGGCTTCCTGAGTGTGTGGCCAATCCATTTCCATTTTCTCTGGAGGATCTCTACTTCCACTGGCAGTTGATTTGTCCGTTGCCATAGAACATCATTTCTGATGGTTTTAGGCCAGCGAATTCGCAGGATCTTTCTGAGACATGCGTTTATAAATGATTGTATTTTCTTCTTATTTATAGCAGTTATTCTCCATGTCTCAGCTCCATAGAGTAAAACAGGTTTTACGAGTGTGTTGAAGATCCGGATTTTTATTCTAAGGGTTAAATCTCCCGAACCCCAAACATTTTTTAGTTGGTTGAAGACTGCTCTTGCCTTACCCGTCCTTATTTTTATGTCTGCTTCTGTCCCACCCTGCTTATCAACAATACTTCCAAGGTAGGTGAATCTATCCACTTCTTCTAGGGCTTCTTCTGCCAGTGTTATAGGGTTGTTGTTTGATGCATTGACTTTGAGAACTTTACTTTTCCCTCTGTGGATGTTCAGACCCAGGCTTGTAGAAAAATTTGCAACCCTGTTGGTTTTATCCTGCATTTGCTGTTGTGTGTGAGAAAGAAGGGCCAGGTCGTCAGCAAAGTCCAGGTCATCCAGCTGGCTCCACAATGTCCACTGTATACCGTTTCGCGTTTTCTCTGTTGACATCTTCATAACCCAGTCTATGGCCAGTAGGAACAGGAATGGTGAAAGTAGGCAACCCTGCCTTACTCCGGTCCGTACTGGGAAGGCCTCTGTAGTCTGTTGGCCATGCACTACTCTACATTTGAGACCTTCATATGAAGACATAATAATGTTGACTATTTTCTGTGGCACCCCGTAGTGTCTCAACAATTTCCACATTGACTGCCTATCCAGGCTATCAAAGGCCTTCTCATAGTCTATGAAATTAATATAGAGAGATGAGTTCCACTCTTGGGTCTGTTCAATGATGATGCGCAGGGTAGCAATTTGGTCTATGCATGACCTTTCCTTCCTAAAGCCCGCCTGTTGATCTCGAAGCTGGGGATCTATGGCTTCCTTCATTCTGTTTAATAATATTCTGTTGAAGACTTTGCCTGGGATGGACAAAAGTGTTATCCCTCTATAGTTAGAGCATGCACTAAGATCGCCTTTCTTTGGAAGCTTTATGAGTAGTCCCTCCTTCCACTCCTCTGGTATTTGTTCATCTTCCCAGATTTTCTTGAAGAGTGTGTATAGTAGTGTGGTGCTAGTTTCTATATCTGCTGTCAGTGCTTCTGCCGGTATACCATCTATTCCTGGAGCCTTCCAATTTTTCAGCTGCTTTATAGCTCTATGTATCTCTTCTTTTGAAGGTGGGTTGCAGTCTATAGGGAGGTCACTTTCAGCTGGTGGTATGTCTTGCGTGCACTCTGGTGTTGGTCTATTCAGTAGTTCTTCAAAATGTTCTACCCATCTCTTCATCTGTCCTTCCGCATCAGGTATTGTCTTTCCATCTTTGGTTCCAGAAACTCATTACCCAGGTTATTTCATAGAGCCAGAACCTTACCAGAATTAACTGACATTTTCTTTTTTCCTTTTTCTTTGTTGATTTTTTTTTCTCTTTTTGCTTCTTTGGTAAAATGTATTGTTTCCTTCTGGACATCGCTTGATTAGCAGACGTCAAAGAGTTTTTGCATGTTTCACTTTTAAAGAGAGAACTTTTAAAATTAAAATTGGTAATTCATGACCCGTGTACCCACAAAAAAAATGAGGTAAATGAAAATTAGAAAACTCCACATGTAGTAAAAACATTATGAGATTTTTTAAAAAAAAGATAAAAGATACGACCCCGTGTTTGCGTTTTATTAGTTGGAATGTTATAAAAGTGTGTCCTATGTGATAAAAGTGTGTCCTATCCTATAAAGTGTGTCCTGTGTTATAACAGTGTGTCTATGTTAGGAAAGTGTTCTGTTATACAAGTGTGTCCTATCCTATAAAAGTGTGTCCTATGCTATAAAAGTGTGTGTCCTATGCCTGCATCAACCCTGCTGTGTCTAATGCCCCGTGTGTCCCTGGCCTAAGATTATCTTTTCTCCCAGTGTCAACAGCACTTAGAATGTGATGATGACCTCAGCAAGAGGTGCTCCAGGACTCGTGGCTCCTGTTGGTTCGGGCAGTTCTAGGTTATCTTTCTGGTGCGTGGGACTTGGTCGTGTGCTGAGTTCATGTATTAGTGGTCACAAGAGGTGAGACATAGCTGAGTGGTGACAAGTGGTGAGGTAGCAGTGTAGTGAGTTCAAGAGTTTATGGTAAAAAGTGGTGAGACACAGTCGTGTGCTGAGTTCATGTATTAGTGGTCACAAGTGGTGAGACATAGTCGTGTGGTGACAAGTGGTGAGACATAGCCGTGTGGTGACAAGTGGTGAGACATAGCCGTGTGCTGGGTTCATGTATTAGTGGTCACAAGTGGTGAGACATAGTCGTGTGGTGACAAGTGGTGAGACTTAGCCGTGTGGTGAAAAGTGGTGAGACATAGTCGTGTGGTGACAAGTGGTGAGACAGCAGTGTGGTGAGTTCAAGAGTTTATGGTAAAAAGTGGTGAGACATAGTAGTGTGCTGAGTTCATGTATTAGTGGCAAGTGGTGAGACATTGCCGTGTGGTGACAAGTGGTGAGACATAGCCGTGTGGTGACAAGTGGTGAGACATTGCCGTGTGGTGACAAGTGGTGAGACATAGCCGTGTGGTCACAAGTGGTGAGACATTGCCGTGTGATCACAAGTGGTGAGACATAGCCGTGTGGTGACAAGTGGTGAGACATAGCCTTGATGTGAGTTCAAGAATCAATGGTGATAAGTGTCGAGAGACGAATCATGAATCTACCCCCCTAACCCCAGTCAATGCACGGGTCTAAACCCTTACCATAGTCAGTGCCAGGGTCTAAACCCTGACCCTAGCCAATGCTCGGGTCTAAACCCTGACCCTAGTTAATGCACGGGTCTAAACCCTGACCCTAGTTAATGCACGGGTCTAAACCCTGACCCTAGTTAATGCACGGGTCTAAACCCTGACCCTATTCAATGCAGGGGCCTAAACCCTGACCCTAGTCAATGCACGGGTCTAAACCCTGACCCTAGTCAATGCACGGGTCTAAACCCTGACCCTAGTTAATGCCAGAGTCTAAACCTGACCCTGGCTGCCACCAATCGATACCAGAATCTCAAATCTCTAGCACCTGTTGCTTCTCGTAGCATCCTCCAAATCTCGTCGCCCAAAAAACCCGAGAACTCGTTTCATCATCGAGTGACGTAGACACCACGTGACCAGTAGCTCCACGACAGTCTATATTTAGAAACAACCTTTCCGCTGCTCTACAGGAGGGGAGGAGGAAACGAAGAGAGGTAGAGGGGGGGGGGGACTCGAGCGCCGCATTTGTCACTCCGTCCGTGTCCCCGGGGGCTTCTCTGACTTTGATTGGCCTCTGGGTCATGACGTGTACAGGCCGCTGTCTCCTCTGATCCAATTGTCTTATTATTTCAATTTCAGCTGCGCGCGCTTCTACAGGGCTGACATGCGCACTGTGGTGGAGGCTGGGGTCCTCGTGAATTACTTGAGGGAAGAGAAACTATAACCAATATAGTCTTGCGTTTGCGTGTTGTTGTTTTTTTATCTTTGAATTTTATATATATATATATATATATATATATATATATATATATATATATATATATATATATATATATATATATATATAGGCCTATATATATATATATATCAAAGAACCCTTTCCTATTAACATTTTACACCCCACCTCCCCTACAGCCTTTTACACCTCCCCTACAACCTATTACATATCAACCTACTCTCCCCTATAACTATCAACAACCCCCCCCCCCCAAACACACACTTCCCTAATAACAATCCACATCCCTCCCCTCCACTGTAAAATTTCACATCCCACCTCCCCTCCCTCGCCCCTTTAGTTCCGTGTTATCAAAAGATTAGTATGACGTCACCGAAAGACCGTCCCAAAATTCTGTCTGGTCATTAGGAGCCGGACCAGATAAGCGGCTCTAACCACGTGATGTGGCAGGTGTGTGCCTTAACACGGTGGCGTGCCGGATCAGTCGCTGATCTATCGTACGGTTTTTGTGTGGTGAGGACAGGCCCTGGAATTTCATTGGATTCGGACTAAATAAATGACGTTTTTAATTTCTGTGATTTAAAAAAAAATGGAGTTTTTGTGTTCTTCAGTTTTTAAAGTGCTGCGAATAATGAATTCTGTTATTCTGAGCTATTTTTAAACGTTTTCGCCTGGTGCATTGTTTGTGTATTATTTTAATTTTTTTTTAACTTTAATTTTTTTTTATTTTTTTTATTTTCGTGTTGGAAAGTTCTGATTATACCCTCAGGGGAGGGAACTCTTATTTTCGTTTGGAAATGTGTAACCTGAGTTGGTAAACAGAGTTAACGTTCTTGATTTTTTTTTCTTCATGTGCGTTTCTTAAACTAAAGCCAGTGTGGTACGGAGGAAAAGGGAGGGTACTGAGAAATTATTTAAATTCGATTTGGTGGGTTGTGGTGATTTAGTGAGGTAAAGTTGATTTGGTGTGGTAAAGTTCATTTGGTTAGGAAAAGTTGATTTGGTGAGGTAAAGTTCATTTGGTGAGGTAAATTTGATGTGGTGAGGTAAAGTTGATTTGGTGAGGTAAAGTTGATTTGGTGAGGTAACGTTGATTTGGTGAGGTAAAGTTGATTTGGTGAGGTAACGTTGAATTGGTGAGGTAAAGTTGTTGTGGTGAGGTAACTTTGATTTGGTGAGGTAACTTTCGATTTAGTGAGGTAACGTTGATTTGGTGAGGTAAAGGAGATCTGGGTAAGTGTAGGTGAAAACCAGTTAGAAAAAAGATTTTGGTCTTAAGGAAAAGATAAAATGGACCTGTCTAAACAGTCGCTAATGACGTCACAAGGACCGGGTTTTTTAATGTGAAGGGCAGATATTTATTTACACTTTTCGCGAATCCGGATTATGCGATGCTTTTTACGTCAGCCGCGTGCAAATTTTTGTCACACATTTATTAACTGATACGTTTCACACGTCAGTAATTGGGTGTGTTGATAGGATGCATGTGTTTATGTTAATATATCAGTATTAGGCTTGTGTTTATGTTGATGTGTTCGGCGAGTGTTTATGTTAGGCTAATGTGTTAGACTTTTGTTTCTGTTGATGTGGCTGTATTAGGCGTATGTTTGTATTGATGTATTAGGTTTGTGTTTATGTTGATATGTTAGGCTTGAGTTTATATTGATGTGTTAGTCTTGTGTTTATGTTGATATGTTCGGCGTGTTTATGTTGATATGTTAGGTTTGTGCTTATGTTAATGTGTTAGGTTTGTGTTTATGTTGATGTATTAGATTTGTGTTTATGTTGATTTATTAGATTTGTGTTTATGTTGATGTATTAGTCTTGTGTTTATGTTAATGTGTTAGGCTTACGGTTATGTTGATTTAGGCTTGTGTTGTGTTCGGTTTTTGTTTATGTGTTAGGGTTATATTTATATGGATGTTGATATTTAGGATTCTGTTAATGTGGATGTTGATGTTTAGACTTGTGTTTATGTGGATGTTGATATTGAAGCTTCTGTTAATGTGGATGTGGAAGTTTAGGCTTGTGTTAATGTGGATGTGGAAGTTTAGGCTTGTGTTTATGTGGATATAGCTCTTCGCGGCAATAAATGTGTAGGTGGTGTGTAGCCTGCCCTGTGAACGTGTAATGGCGTGTTCGACTCACTCATCCATGTCGTGTATCACGTATCCTGATCGTCAAGCTTGACCGATTTCAGCAAAAACAACCCCCTCTTTCACCTCCTAATCCACCCCACCCCTTCCCTTCACTCCCTAATCCATCCCTTACCCCACCCATAAACACGCGTTATTTCTTGAACAGATAGCTAAACAACCCCCTCATTAACTGTGAATTTTATGGCACAATTAACTAGGGGAGGGGTGGTGACGGCATGGTAACCAGAACATTTTTTTATAACCGCAGCTCGAATCTCATGAGTCTCAAGCTTTAGTTACCTGGCGCCTGGTGGCCCAACCTGACTAGAGACCTGGCCAGAGGCGTAGCGAGGGGGGTACATATGTCCCCGGGCGCCGACCTTGGGGGGCGCCAAAATGGGTTGGAAAAACAAATTAAAATGTCATTATAGCTGCATTTTTGCATTATAAATAGTTTGAAGGGGGTGCAAATCGAAAGTCTGAGGGGGGGGGTACAAATTGAAAATGTTCTCCCGAGTGGGGCGCCATATTGAAAGTTTGTCCCCCGGGCGCCGGGAAGGGTAGCTACGCCTCTGGGCCTGGCTGTTCCATCACTAGAACCGCTGAGTAGTCGTGACTCTGTCTTTCCCAGCCTTGTAGAAGTAAACAATATGAAGAATGCAGGTCCTCGGTTTTTGTATCCTTGCGGCCTTGTCAATAACAATGGCATTTACGGTTGTGTTGATGTCTAGTTAGTGAGGTTTATTGGGGTGTATACTGTAATCTGTAATGCACTTACATAAGAAAATATACATAAATTTTCTTCCGCTGTAAAATATAATGGTAAAGGTGATGTCGTTGTAGAACATTTTGAATATATTTTAGGTTCATGTGGTGTAGTCTTCTATAAGTAGAAGTTTTTTGTGGGCTTATATAAAATGTTGATGGTGTTGTGGTCCTGTTATAGATGGTGTTGTGAGACTGTGGTCGATGATGATGTGGGCCTGTGGTAGATGATGTTGCTCGCCTGTGGTAGATGGTGTTGTGGGCCTGTGGTAGATGGTGTTGTGGGCCTGTGGTAGATGATGTTGTTGGCCTGTGGTAGATGATGTTGTGGGCCTGTGGTAGATGGTGTTGTGGGCCTGTGGTAGATGGTGTTGTGGGCCTGTGGTAGATGGTGTTGTGGGCCTGTGGTAGATGATGTTGTGGGCCTGTGGTAGATGATGTTGTGGACCTGTGGTAGATGATGTTGTGGGCCTGTGGTAGATGATGTTGTGGACCTGTGGTAGATGATGTTGCACGCCTGTGGTAGATGATGTTGCTCGCCTGTGGTAGATGGTGTTGTGGACTTGTGGTAGATGATGTTGTGGACCTGTCGTAGATGATGTTGCACGCCTGTGGTAGATGGTGATGTGGGCCTGTGGTAGATGATGTTGTGGACCTGTGGTAGATGATGTTGTGGACATGTAGTAGATGGTGTTGTGGACATGTGGTAGATAAAGTACTGGGTCTGTGCTACTGGTTGTTATCACAATGGCCACTGTTTAGCTCTAGGGTCACTAACCACGCCCCGTGTTGCTATGAGGTCACAAGGTTAATTACATGCACCTGATTTGTTTGAATAGTGACCTGTTACTGTAGCATAACTAGTCACATGACCTGATTGTCTCTTGTATCGTCCGCGGTTTAGTCAGTGTGTTTACAGCTGCAGGTGTTATGTGCATATCCAGTGTTAGTGCTTGTATTATGTGCATGTATTTATATCTGCTGTGTTGGTGGTTGTGGTAGAGTTTATGTATGCAGTTGTTGGCTCATGTCTTTACTGTATCTGCCAGTTTTAGTGCCTGATAATTTATATTTGCCGTTGTTAGTTGCATTGTTTCTGAAAGGGATGTAGCCAAACGGATGTTTTGATTTTCCAGAATATTGTATTGTATTATATTTTGAAATGTCTTAAGCATCGACACACGTTTTTAATGGGTATGGACAATTCCTTCTAGGTTTGTAGTAGTACTGTGGATATGGACAATCATTTCTATTTTGTAATATAGTGAGATTGCGAGCTCCTACTAAAACATTAAATAAACCCTCCTTTACACACACCCTCCCCAAATCTGCCCCTCCCCCCCCCCCCCCACCTCATACCCTCTAGACAGCACCCAGCGTGTAACCCCACACGCCTTTGATGCTTAGCTTGCCAGTAATGACATAGTCGCCCCTATTCAATTGTGTCTTCTAATTACAAATTCCCGAGATAAATTCCCGAGTGTGTGGTGGCTACACCCCCCCCCCCCACACACACACAGTAGGACGGTCTAAGCACACTCAAGACGACAACCCAGGGACTTGCTGTACATGGCCCCTCCATGGGACGACTTTGCTGCACCCATGGGACATTGATGTCGGAGTCAACTTTACATGTGTAAAGGGGGTAGAGGAGGTTGGGGGTGGGTTTAGGTGATTTTCATTCGAATTCTTGTAATTCTGGGGTGTCGAATTGTACAGTTAAAAACAGGTGTGAATCCCCCTCTTCCCCCCCCCCCCCACCCAACGGATTCTACTTTGATTCTGGCTCTAGTTAACTACCCGTAAAGGTGAAGGTTGTCTTTCAAAAGTTAATGAGTGTGTAAGGATTTACAACTATGCTTAATTGACAGGGTTAAGACTTAATTAACGAACACATCTAACCACATATACAGTGCGGAGAAAGTCTACCGATATCCCCCCCCCCCGAACAAAATGGAAATTTATAAAGAAAATATATACTTTTACCATTCCCAGTGTCCCCCCCCCCCCCCCCTCAGGAAAATTTAGTCCGCCTACCCGAAAATATCAAGTGAACCCCCGGAGAAAAAAGTCTTGAAGAAACACTGAACTTTAAAATTTGATCTTGAAAATACAATGTAGTGCTAATTTAATTCGTAAAAATATTTTTATAACGTTTTACATATTAAGCTTTAACGTATCACCTGCAGCGGAGATTAACTCTAGATTGCCGTTCCTCTGTAACACAAATTTGCACACAGAGTTCATTCCCCTAGTTTAATGGACGCCATAACCCATTTAAATATTTTTTATCCATTCTGCATAAACGTGTAGTTAAGTAGATCTAAGTGTACGCAATGTATCGCAGTGTGTACGTTTATCCTTTAGTACACAAAAATATAAGTCACTGCATTAGTGCAGCGCATAGTGTACTACATTGGTGTACAATGTAGTGTACACATTTCCTATATTAAAACCAACACGAATTATTTCCCCCCACCCCAGGAAATCAAGAATTTCCCACCCCTAACCAGTACGCAGCTATGTTAACCAGAGCGTGAAGCCGCCATTTTATAGAATTGGTAGATTGGTTACCGCGGTGAACATTGCTCTCTTCCCCCCTCGTCTTAGGTCTTAGGTCCCATTCTCCTGTATCCCAATGTAAGGTCACCTTGTGACAGAGTGATACGGATCGGGTTCTGTAATGGAGAAAACTCCCATTTGGTCAGTTTGTTTTGACGTGTGTGGACTTAATCTTTTCTAGCGTTCGTTCTACTGCATCTGGACATTAATGTGCTGCATGTTTAATTAAGTTTAATTAAGTCCGAAGTTTATTTCATCTTGCTGGGGATTCTGAAATCTCGAGAACAAGGTGTTGTGAAATCAGCTTGCTAGTGTGGGGGTGTTTTGTGAATGGAGAATGTGGTTGTAGTTTGTCCATCAGTGCAGTAACTGGTCGTGTAATCTGTGGTAGGTCATTCAGTGCATGTGTCCTGGATTTGACCTCGACTGTTGTGACGGTGTCTACAGCGATGTAGTTTTTTTTTCTGGAGCTGTAAGGTCTCCGGCTCTTGGAGCAGAAGAAGCCCAGCTCTTGAAGCTGTAGGATGTCCCGCTCAGAGCTGTTCGGTTTCCGGCTACTGGAGCTGTCAGGTGCTGTGCCCGGCTCTTGGAGCTGTCGGTGCTGTGCCCGGCTCTTGGAGCTGTAGGGTGCCCGGCTCTTGGAGCTGTAGGGTGCCAGGCTCATACAGCTGTAGGGTGCCAGGCTCATACAGCTGTAGGGTGCCCGGCTCTTGGAGCTGTAGGGTGCCCGGCTCTTGGAGCTGTAGGGTGCCCGGCTCTTGGAGCTGTAGGGTGCCCGGCTCTTGGAGCTGTAGGATGCCTAGCTCTTGAAGCTGTCGGGTGTCCTGATCTTAGAACTGTAAGCTGCCCGGCTCTTGAAGCTGTAGGGTATCCAAGAGCTGCTTGGATCTTGGGTAGGATGTCATGATCTTACAATTGTAGAGTTTCCCAATCTTAAGCTGTAGAGGTGCGTAGTTGGTACTACCAGATACATTTATTGTATATCCATGTTCAGCGGCTGCATTTAAGTATCCCAGCTTCCAGAGCCGTGGCCTGTATCCCCCCCCCCCCCCCCCAGTATATTGTAAACGTGGTGCCCGCCCCCACAGAAAACGTAACGTCAATGTTTAACTGAGCAGGCCGCCACGTAATGGTGGAAATAAATGTCATTTTTAACAGGCCACGGCGTGAACTTTGAACAAAGGTCAAGTCCATTTTAATTCTTTTACCTCAATCTGGTTATTTTCAAGACTACCCCCCCCCCCCCCCACCATCCCCACCCTATCTTACAACACGCCATACACCTTGGTCCCCTTGCGTATTTTATTAAAACACCGTGTCGGGTTTCAATTTCTCCAGTAACCCCGTTCTGTTGAAGCGGTTTACATTTTTTTTTAAAGTCCTAATTTTTTCCAGACACGTAACTTGTAACGCAGATTTTTTTTTACTGTGTGATAACGAATCTTAGCTTGTAGCGCGTGTGTAGTGTGTAGTGTGTTGAAGTCAGCAAGTCGCGGTTACTTGACCCGTTAAACCAGTTAACTTGAACATTGTTCTGGCTTAACTTTGTTTAATTCTTTGACCGTGTTACAATCAGTAGGACCAGTGCTCGGCTCGTACTCTAGCTGGCTGGGGAAAAAACAACTCTAGTGTTCGTATGGATTAACTGGGATTCGAACCACAGATACCCACCAAGATGCCGAAGACCAGTGTTATACCCCCGCCGATACCGACTTCGCCACCGTCACCGACTTCCCCCTCGGAGATCGCGAAAGGACTGGGGTCGGCGTCATCTCCAAAGCTGAAGATTCGGTTGAGCAACATGTTGCACAATGCTACTCATCATTCCAAGTCAAAAGGTACAGCAGTTGTTTTTTTCTCTAGATATCTTCATACTAGTGTCTGACAATGGACGCTTCCAATTATAGGGGCGTTGGGTTGTCAGTAAGCTTAGCTTGTGATTGTTATAGATAGGATTCGTGTTGGCATTTGTAATTGTTAGTTAATATGAATCTACTTGAGACCTAACACCACTTTTTGGGAGAGTCCATTAGTGCTATCAGACATTTGTATGAAAACTACATATCTAGATAGTATCAACTAGAAGCATGCTAAGTTGAATGCATTTTTTTAAATTTTAGTTTAAATAGGTTTCTATTTTTTTTATTGGTATACATTTCAAAGCAACATATTTTTTTGGAATATTCCTAGTACGTTTCTCGAAATAGACTTTTCAAAAAGTAGATGTGTTAATTTTTTTTAGTAGCTCTTTAAATTAGGTTCAGTGTTAGGATAAGAAAATAGGATTAGGGTTATGGTAGGATTTGGATTTGGATTAGGGTTATGGTAGGACTTGGATTAGGGTTATGGTATTACTTAGAAAAGGATGTGGTTAGGTTTGACTAACACGCCGTTTGAAAAATATCTTCATTATTGTGGCACAATGGTATGAAACATGCTCATGTTTCAACGAGTCCTAAGCTCAACGAATTAAAGTTTTAGTGTAGACGTGAGGGATCTGATGTGAGTACTCGTGCATGCTGGGATCAAAAGACGTGTATGTAGCGATGTCGCCTGACAACTAAGTGCACGTCAAGTGTGCTAGAGTTACGCTTCCTGTCAACCTGTTCGTTTGGCCTCGTTTCACTTTGAGGCTCAACTCTTTTGACTGCAACCCCCCACATACAAACAATGGTTCTATTTGGAGTGTCTTCCATTTCACCGCCTGATAATGGACTCTTCCACTGGATAGGGGTGTTGGGATGTTTATTGTAAAATACTTGGCCTAATTATTTTTTCCACGAGCTTTGTCCTAAACTTATAGGTCTCGTTCTACAACACTGCTACCTATTCGAAGATTCTATGTTGGGGAGGGGAGATTGTCGCTTCAAAAAACACATCTTACCATCAACTTACTGTATTCATCCTGCCCCCCCCCCCCCCTCATTGTTCAATTGAATTCGTCCTCTCTATTGGCATCCGGATCCCAATTGGTAGACCCCCACCCCAAATGGCTAACCCTCCCCACCCATTCTCGTGACACCTCCCCCCCCCCCCCCAACCTTACAACAACCCACATTGGCAACACCCCATTACTACATTAGGTTCTCCTGGAACATGTTAACTTGTTTCTCTTCCGTTCTTGCTGATTACTAATTGGTGATTATGTAATTATTTGTACTCGGGCTAAACCTACCCACTGACCAAAACAATGTGACCGTCAGATATGGGTTTTTTTTTTTCAAATATAATTTTAATAGTTTCTTTTTTAATTGTAATTAACAAATTAGTTCCAGCAGCTGCGTCGATTTTTAAATAAAAAATCAGATATATCTATGTTGATGTTAACTTAACACCAGTTTTTTTGTTTTTTTTCAAGCAATTCTCTAGAGAAAAATGTACGAAACACCTTAACTTGTACGATATTTGAGTAGTTCTGAGCTGTGCGCCTACATATAATCTGGATTATAATTTTTAATGCATTTAAACTAATTAATTCAAATCTACAGCTAATAAATTACCAACTTAAGGTAGAACATTTATAAAAACACAGACTGGGTTGTAAACATTTCAGTAAACCAAGGGAAATAACCAATGAATATTTAAACGGTACAATTTCTGAACAGTAGCCTCCCCTGGATTAACTGCTTGCTTTATTGTAGTTTCACAGCCGAGCTAGTATGTAGGACTAATATTAATAAACTTTAAACTATGGCATTCAATACATTATTAAACTTTTTAAAGTACATTGTTTAGCTTAAACTGTATTGTAGTTGTAGTCATTGTAAATTGGATAAAATTGATTGAGTGTTTTATCTGTCGTGTGGCCTTCTGGGCCAGAAGTGTAGTTCACGGCACGCCACCAAGTGTGGGACAACCCAACATCTGGCCCGGCATTTGTGGGTTGAACACATGAGCGTGTCAAGTGTGCTGTGACGGCCTTGACCCACTTAGACGTATGACACAGCGAGCGTTGTTTGGGGTTGTTAGTTGTAGCCTAGCTTATTAATATGCATATTAAGGTTTCTGAAAATCTTCGGAATATTGTTTTCTATGAAATATGTAACCGCTTGAACTTTTGTGAGTGTACGTGTCTGTGTGTGTGCCTGTAAGTGTGCCTGTAAGTGTGCGTGTGTATGTGCCTGTGTGTGTGCACAAACCCCAGTCACTAATCCTAGACAAGATTAATTATAACCCTTTATAATTTAAACTAATGTAAGGATGTATATTGTAAATATTTAGATCACATTTAGCAAATGTAAATTGAATAGTTCTAAATTATTTGGTATTTTTGTTCATTCAATGCTTTCATTGTGTAAACTACTGTAAACTATACAGTACACATGTTAACGCCATTATATAAACTGTACTTTAGTGTATATGTTGTGAGCAAGTAAACTGACCGTAAATTAGGCTCTAATGTTTACTCGTCCCCTGATCAATGGGATCCCTGGCCCCCTGAGATACGTGATCCCTAGAGCCCTGTTCTACGAGATCCCTCGACCCCTGAGATACGAGACCCCTCGACCCCTGAGATACGAAACCCCTCGACCCCTGAGATACGAGACCCCTCGACCCCTGAGATACGAGACCCCTCGACCCCTGAGATACGAGACCCCTCGACCCCTGAGATACGAGACCCCTCGACCCCTGAGATACGAGACCCCTAGTTCCCTGAGATACGGGATCCCTAGACCCCTGAACTACTGGATCCCTAGACCCCTGAACTACGGGATCCCTAGTCCCCTGAGATACGAGACCCCTAGTCCCCTGAGATACGGGACCCCTAGTCCCCTGAGATACTGGATCCCTGATCCCCTGAGCTACGAGATCCCTAGACCCCTGAACTAAGAGATCCCTAGACCCCTGAGATACTGGATCCCTGATCCCCTGAACTACGAGATCCCTAGACCCCTGAACTACGAGATCCCTAGACCCCTGAACTACGAGACCTTTCTCCCCTGAACTACGAGACCCCTAGTCCCCTGAACTACGAGACCCCTAGTCCCCTGAGATACGGGACCCCTAGTCCCCTAAACTACGAGACCCCTAGTCCCCTGAACTACGAGACCTTTCTCCCCTGAACTACGAGACCCCTAGTCCCCTGAACTACGAGACCCCTAGCCCCCTGAACTACGGGTTCCCCTAGCCCCCTGAACTACGAGGCCCCTAGTCCCCTGAGATAGGGGACCCCTAGTCCCCTGAGATAGGGGACTCCTAGTCCCCTGAGATACGGGACCCCTAGTCCTCTGAACTACGGGACCCCTGATCCCCTGAACTAAGTGCTCCTATGTTAAACGACCGACCTAACGTAGGCTTGAAGCAGGCTAGATAGGGATCTGTCTGTTACTTGTGTAGCACTGCCACTTCAATGTTTTATTTTCTGTCAATGAGAATCTTAGTTCACACCACACCGATATTTTTAAACATTTTTATCAGCGGATGTTGTATCGAAAGGAAACACAAAAACTTGAAATAACAGAAAGCACACAAACCTTCAAAAGACATGTGACAGAAACAAGCACACAGAAACCTCCAAATGACATGTGTTTAAAGCACACAGAAACCTCCAAATGACATGTGTTTAAAGCGCACAGAAACCTTCAAATGTCATGTGTTTAAAGCACACAGAAACCTCCAAATGACATGTGTTTAAAGCACACAGAAACCTCCAAATGACATGTGTTTAAAGCACACAGAAACCTTCAAATGACATTATTTAAAGCACACAGAAACAACAAAAGCAACATTCCTCTAACGCTACATCGTTTCAACCGTTTCTTTTATTCCTGTCTTATTCTCTTATTCTCTCCCTTACGTTGTACCATTCGGCTTTTATGCGTCTTCCGCTATGAACCTTCAAGAAAATCGATACTTAGTTTTGGGTTCGACTGAAAACCTTACTCAAATGGTTAGGGCTAGGATTAATTTACTGTTGGGTTGTGTGTGTGGTGTTATTTAGGCGTGACAACCAACTGTACCATCTTCATCCCATTCTTATACACACTACACAACACCTTAGGGTTCTTCTGTTGTATAACCAACGCACTGACCTCTGAGAATATAAATCTACCCAGTCCCTTGTATTGATTGAATATTGCATAACTCATCGCTATAAAATAAATACCCCGCAGGTATGTTTAAGAATTCAAATATTACGTAATTCAATTTTGTTAGTTCAGTTTTATTTTTCTTTGAAACATATCGACTAATTACAATGCGGTTTAAAAAATGTCGAAATTCTACATCTAAAAATAACCATCGTCGCGACCTCTGCAGGCGATGTCTAAAAATAGCACGAGATCGATGTAAGAACCTCGAGGCGGTTTTGTGAGGCTGGCTCGCATGCAGGCATCCACTCTAGACTCGGTAATCAACGGGTTTTGCTGCGTGTGACGTCAGCAGAAACAGTAAATTATAACCACTCGGTTTAATGTCATTGCAGACTTACCCCCCCCCTCCATCCACCCCCACCCCTCCCCCCACCCCATCTGAGTCTCTTCCTACACTACCTTGGTAATGCGTACTTGTTTTTGCTTATCTTTCAAAAAAAAAAAAAATTGCATCTTATATATATATATATATATATATATATATATATATATATATATTATATATATATATATATATATATATATATATATATATATATATATATATATATATATATATATATATATATATGATATGCCTATGGTTGCATTCAAATATGCCCATTCTATGTATGGTTAAGTCGATAACCGTTATAGTAATACTGTAGTAATACCGTATCCTTTTGGCAGTCACAGTAATTGTATTTCAAAAATTACTTTTATGTTAGAAATATCTCCAGGGAAAGTTTACTTTGTGACCTAAATATTCGAACCAATCATTGCTTGGTTAGGCCCTTACAAAAGTCCATGTCACATGTGCCTAGATAGGGACCCTAACAGGTGCTTTGGTAGGGCCCCCTAGACATGTAGTTTGGTAGGGCCCCCTAGACATGAGGTTTGGTTGAGTCCCTAGACATATGCTTTGGTAGGGCCCCCTAGAAATGTACTGTGGTAGGGCCCTCTAGATATGTGCTGTGGTAGGGCCCCCTAGACATGCTGTGGTAGGGCCCCCTAGATATACTATGGTAGGGCCCCCTTGACATGTGCTGTGGTAGACCCCCTAGATATGTTGTGGTAGGGCCCCTAGACATGCTGTGGTAGGGCCCCCTAGACATACTATGGTAGGGCCCCCTAGATATACTATGGTAGGGCCCCCTTGACATGTGCTGTGGTAGACCCCCTAGATATATGTTGTGGTAGGGCCCCTAGACATGCTGTGGTAGGGCCCCCTAGACATATGCTGTGGTAGGGCACCCTAGACATATGCTGTGGTAGGGCCCCCTAGACATACTATGGTAGGGCCCCCTAGACATACTATGGTAGGGCCCCCTTGACATGTGCTGTGGTAGACCCCCTAGATATATGTTGTGGTAGGGCCCCTAGACATATGCTGTGGTAGGGCCCCCTAGACATACTATGGTAGGGCCCCCTAGACATACTATGGTAGGGCCCCCTAGACATACTATGGTAGGGCCCCCTAGACATACTATGGTAGGGCCCCCTTGACATGTGCTGTGGTAGACCCCCTAGATATATGCTGTGGTAGACCCCCTAGACATGATGTGGTAGGGCCCCCTAGACATGCTGTGGTAGGGCCCCCTAGACATACTATGGTAGGGCCCCCTAGACATATGCTGTGGTAGGGCACCCTAGACGTGTGCTTTGGTAGGGTCCCTAGATATATGTTGTGGTAGGGCCCCTAGACATGCTGTGGTAGGGCCCCCTAGACATGTGCTGTGGTAGGGCCCCCTAGACATATGCTGTGGTAGGGCACCCTAGACGTGTGCTTTGGTAGGGTCCCTAGACAGGTATTTAGGTAGGGGTCTAGACGTGCTGATTTAACCTGATTTGTCCTTAAACATATAGGTAACACATTTTTTTAATTGTAAAATAAGGAATTAATATATTTTAAATACAATTGTATGAAGCCATATGTTTGCTCAGCAATTAGGCTAACACATGATAAATTGTATAGTAGTAATAGTTTTGCTGTCATACGTTTTTGTAGCAGTCTACGTTTTCTTTACTCTTGGCTAGCCTAGTGGTTTATAAGACATAAGAGGCTAAGTTAAGTTTATAATTCACGCTTTCTATGTTTTAAACCAACAATTATTTTTACAAATATGTACTTTTATAAATTTGTATATGCTATTTAATTTGGTAGATATAAAATAAATAACCAAACACTTATAATATTCATAAAATCGATTTATCTGTCGAATGTATAGCGGAAAACCATAACCCACAATGCCTCTCGCCGTGACGTCACCCATTTTTACCGAGAAGTTCGCCATGTTGAAATAGTATTGTTGAAGTAAAATGAATCCATAGTTGAATCTTTTAACATCTGCAATAATATATGCCCTAGAATCCCAACTTATTGAATATTTGTTCCTAATTTATTTTTCTGACACATGTTTTACTTCTGCATTTAAACATGGCAGGTGAGTTAAGTAGATGAATAAAATTTTAGGTCTCTATCGGTATTGACATTGTTGTGAACTTCGTTAATTTAACGTTTAATTCTTAGTCTTATCTTATCTTTGCATTTTTTGCAGGTAATGGCGGTGAGATAACATGGTGCTTTTCTCAAGTTAAAGGTTCAATCGAAGAAGAAGTTGCTGAAGGTAAAATAAACATTCCAACTTTTAATTAAGTAGGTGAATTTAATCGTTATTTGAAATCAGTTCAGTAGTCCAGCTTCTTCCAGATTCCAGAGTGAGAGACACACGAGCGAATGACTTTAAACTTTAATCTGTTCAAGATCTATTCTAGATCCAGAGATCTAGATTAAGTGACCTAGTCTCAAGTTGATTCTAGATATAGAGAATCTAGATCTAGATCTAGCTAGAATCTAGATCTGAGAAAGGTTGAATCTAAGTTTAAGTTTATAAAAAGAGATGGATGTGTAAAACCAAATCTAGAATCTAGGGCCTAGATTCTAGATATCTAGATCTAGATTTCTAGAATCTAGATTCTATTCATTTTTCTATTTAGAAGAATATCTGTTGTCTGGATTCACATTTTCTTAAACCGCTGCGAATCTAGTGACCGTTACCTGTCAAAATAAATTAAAATCGTGTCCACATGACGAATTGAAAATCGGTCACTGACAAATGTTGTTTTCCCTGTGGCCTGTAGATCTAGACTCTCTTGATTTAGATTGTAGATCATCTTAATAAGTGAAAAATCAACTGTCAAGTTTGGCATCGCATAGGCTTGGGGCTTAAATATAGAATCTAGATCTAGATGTGTTTAATCAGTATTATTTCAAGTTGGCATAAAGACTACTTATTTCTTAAGTAAAAGAACATTCACACAGAATATAGATCTATTGCGAAACCATACTTTAAATCTTAAATGCATCTTGATTACTGGAGTTACGTTGATCCAAATGGTGCTGCTCATGTTAACATTTCATAATGACATGAAAACTACCTTGAAATTGTAACACTTGGAAATCATGATACTTATTACCTTTTCAGTACATTTTTTAATGCACTAAATCAATTGAACAGTTTTCTGTCTGCTACTTGCCATCTATTTGTATTATGTTACACTACTTTTAATTAAACATGCCTTCTTAGTGTAACAATCTATTTTTAAATGTATTTCAGCTGATATCATATCTTGTGTTGAGTTCAACAGTGATGGAGACCTTCTAGCTACTGGTGACAAAGGTGGCAGAGTTGTTATTTTTCAAAGAGATAAAGCAGTAAGCATGTTCAGGTTTATGTCCTTTAATTATTAAGCCTAAAATAGTTTGTATAAACCAGTTTTATATAAAAGTTTACTGCAGATATTATAATCATTTTCATGTGTAGATCTTTGTTGTTTTTTTTTTTTATTATTAATATCAGCTGTTGAAATGCACTAATCAGATGATTTACCTAATACACTTTAAACAATCAGTTGGTTACACATTGTTTTGAATATGGCTTTCTTATTGCAGTTGCTTTAACAGTAATACCTTTGCATATTATAAAATCTATACATTTTTTTTGTAGAGCAAAAATGCAGTACCAAGTCGTGGAGAATATAATGTGTACAGCACTTTCCAGTCTCATGAACCTGAATTTGACTATCTTAAAAGTCTTGAAATTGAAGAGAAGATCAACAAAATCAGATGGCTACAACAAACCAACAGAAATCATTTTTTATTGTCGACAAATGGTAAAATAATTTGGCTAAAAATAATAGATTTTTTAAATGATTAAGTGTATCGTCTCATAAAATGAGTCTTAAGTTTGGATCATGGATATTTGAGTCCATTCAGCTTTAATGTGTACCTTCCTTATCATTTGATAAAGTAAAACCAGCTGTGAATATTATCCTTTCTTATGCAGAGGTTGCAGAAACAGGTAAACTACATCACCTGCCCCATGGCCCATATCCATTTGAACCCATAGCTCTAGCTCCTGAACCTAAAATCCCCTGCGTGCCTGAGTCAAATGTATACACACCAGACTCTCGATTAAAAAAAATAAAACTAAGAATACAACAAGATTAATTTTATTATTTCAAATTAACATTTGTACATTAATTATCCCCAATATTTTGACTTAGTAATCCAGTTGTCCGTGTGGTAGACCCTTCTTTTAGACATAGGTAGATGCAGACATGGGTAGAATGCTGGTTTTGGAATTTAATTTAAAATAGTCTTTCCAACAAATTGTAAATTATGAACAATAGGAACAGTACCAGTTACATATTTTTTTAATATAGTATTTTTATGCATGGACTGTTGATCTGAGTTAATGTGTCTAGTACTGCTTTATCTGTACCTCTTGGGTATTAACTTAATACTTATATTTTCATTTAAAAGTTTTAAAGCATTTAAGATCAAAATGTTTTTAATCTACAGACAAAACCATTAAACTATGGAAAGTAGCTGAACGAAACAAACGCCCAGAAGGGTACAACTTAAAAGATGAAACAGGCCAATTTCGCAATAAATCTGCAATCACATCGCTTAAAGTACCAGTGTTTCAGCCCATGGAGTTGATGGTTGAAGCAAGTCCAAAAAGGGTGTTTGCCAATGCTCATACATACCACATAAATTCCATATCTGTAAATAGTGACTTGGAAACTTACCTTTCAGCCGATGATTTACGGATAAATTTGTGGAATCTTGAAATAACAGATCAAAGTTTTAGTATCCTTTTTAATTTCAATTTTAAAGAACTTATTTTCCTTTAGATGGCAGTCTTTATTAATTGGTTATTATTTAGATATTTTTCCTTAACATTTTAAAGATATAGTGGATATTAAACCAGCCAATATGGAAGAGCTCACCGAAGTAATAACTGCAGCTGAGTTTCACCCCAAAGAATGTAATATGTTTGTCTATAGTAGTAGTAAAGGTAGCATCAGACTGTGTGACATGAGGGAACAAGCGTTATGTGACAAGCATGCAAAGTGTAAGAAATTTCTGAAGCATTGCTTCATTTATTACTTAGAGATTAAATATTATGTGAAATTAGTCTTAGGCCTGATTCATAATTTGATTGAAATTGTTTTTTTTTATCAAAGGCCATTTAGCCTTATATGTTGGGAATCCTAATACCTTTGCCCCTTTTTAGTCTTTAGAAAGATTTTTATAGTTTAAAAATACACTTGTCAATCAACTGCTAAATTCATTGGTCTCAGGACTTAAAAACCTTTGTATTCAGGATTCATTTGGTTGCGTATTTAACTGTAAACTTAAAGCTACTTTTTTATAGTTTGAGTCGTGTGTATGTGGTAGCAATTCTAGTTTTGCTATTTCTGTTTGTCATTTCTTTAAAGTATAATCAAATCTTTGGTTTTTTAAAATTGAAATCTCAAGGATTCTTGCTACTACATGGTTATCGGTACTAATCTAAAACATGCATGATTTCATAATGGGGCAGAACTTACAGAACATGTTTAGTCGCATCCAGCGGAAAGTAAATACTAACCTCAGAACTAGTCAGCAGAAAGTGCTTATTTTTCTAATAATCAAAATAGAAAGACTGGTACTTTTTGTTATGTTTTTAAAAAGATTAGAAATCTAGTGAAGGGCAGTATATGGAATATAAAATGAATCAAACATTAATTAATCACTTTCATTTTTAAACAAGTCCAGGATTTTAATTATTTCTCATATTGGCTTCATGGTTGGTTTTTATGATTCACTTTAAAAGAGTGGCACCAATGTATGGGTAGCTAGATATAGATTCAAATTAAACATATTTTTTAAAGTTATTAGAAAATGGGTGGGGTGTAAACCTAATTTTTTGAAAGATAGTTACAGCTAACAGTGTAGTTTAGCATTTCAGATTAACATTTAAATATTAATTTTTAAATTTTCTAATGGGCAAAAAAATAGGCCAAAATTATTTCTGCAAATTATCAAAATAAGATCTGAAATTGCCCATGTCAACATTTTTTATTCTGTTCTATTTCAGTGTTCGAAGAGCCAGAAGACCCTACCAATAGAAGTTTCTTCTCTGAGATTATTTCTAGTATATCTGATGTAAAATTTAGTCATAGTGGTCGTTATATGATTACTAGAGACTACCTGTCTGTCAAGGTATGGGATTTGAATATGGAGACCAAACCAGTAGAAACCTATCAAGTACATGAGTACCTCAGGAATAAGCTGTGTTCACTATATGAAAATGACTGCATTTTTGACAAATTTGAATGCTCTTGGAGTGGGGATGACAAGTAAGTTTGCTCATTGATGGATGTTTACTATACATTGCTAGTTACCTACCCCTTGTTAACAGTTGCTAAACATAATTTATTTTTCTATTTACAGGCACATCATGACTGGTTCATACAATAATTTCTTTAGAATGTTTGAACGTGAAAATAAAAGAGACTGTACACTTGAAGCATGTAGAGAAATAACAAAATCAAGAACAGTGCTCAAGCCTAGAAAAGTTTCCACTGGTGGGAAAAGAAAGAAGGATGAAATAAGTGTAGACTGTTTAGATTTTAATAAGAAAATACTTCACACGGCATGGCATCCACTTGAGAACATTGTTGCAATAGCTGCCACTAACAATTTGTATGTGTTTTCTAGCAAGGATTAACATAGGCCATCGTTAGATATATAGTCCACTGGTTGCCCAGTTGCTGAAATGCTTAACTGTCCTACCCCCCTCTCAATATTCATCTGGAGCGGGGTGAAGGGGCCATGTTGTCATCAGTCTTTCCAAGTGCTGGACCGCTGCTCAATTCTGGATCCACTCATCACTGCTCCAAGTTGTGGCCACTAACAGCCTTCTAACAGAGGATATCAGGGAAACAGTCTTGTTGCAAAGGAGTGATGCGCGTTTGGCCAGATATTCAGGTTTGCATGCAAGATGTGGACCCAAGTTTAATGTTGTTGGCTTCTCGTGTACTAATGACTTTAGACTTGAACCAATGCATTCCTGCCTGATGATGATGTGCATGAATTGTCTAGTCTTTTTGAAGCAAAAGTTAGTATCACATCATCCATCATTTTTTCAGTATTGTAGTCTATTAACAAATGATAAACAAAGCTGTTTGTGATAGCTGTCAAACGTTGGACCATAGAGTGTGGTGTCATTTTTGGCCGTTGAACAAAGATGACATTTGATTGTAGCAGTCATAATGTTGCCCAGCTGTCGTTTCAGTGACTTAATTCTAGGATCATTTAGGCTTGTGAGGTGACAGGTGGAAAGTGGATATTACCTTTAAGAAACAATAAACAATTGAAATCAACTTATGTCCTTGTGCATTAAATTGGAACTTGTGTACATGTAAGGTTGACTAGGATAAAATATGTTCTGGTTATTACAACTGTACCTGATCACACATATGTTTAGTTGTAAGGGTACATTTTATTGTGTCAGGGTTTGCTGTCATAGAATGTTATATGTTTACTACAACCCATTTTATATTGTCTTTCCCCTTTCCCAAGTCAAGTAAACATGGAACATACATTTTGTCAACTTGTTGAAGGTTCTTTGTTGATGTTATCAAATCCCAGTACATATTTGTATTGTTTAAATGGTTGCTAATTTACTCATTAATTGTAATTATGCTGTACATGTAAAAGTCACAGATTCTTTCCAAATTTGTTTTTCTACGGAAAGTATTTGGGATATACAAGATTAAATTTGGTGAGCACAGCTTTGTTGTTTTGACTTTTTATCCCATTTGTCTTAGTTTTTTTTTTGTTCAATTAATTTCTATTGCTAGAACTAAATATTATGTTAATTTTTACCCTGGGAAGATGATAGTATCTGTGCTAACATTTAAAGACATCTGCTAAAACAATTTTCAGAGATCAACAGACCTAGTCATTTGCTTAAATAAATAACACATTCTATCATGTTATTGAGGAAGTGAGGTTGAACTGTCTGAATCTGATTTTTTAGTAGAATGTATTGAAATTGATTGCATTGCATATTTGCAGCTTAGAAGTTGTGTGTGCATTAATTAAACTGCACTTAATTACCACTGTTTTAGTTCTGCCCTCTTAATTTTTTTCCAATAGATCTTAATTTTTATTTAGTATTACTACTTAAAGAAATGTTTATGAAAAATGCTTGATTACTAGGGGTGTACTTTGTCAAAACCTTGTTGGGAAAATTCACACTGTGCCATCCATAATAATTATGGAAGATAAAACAAAAATGCCTGCAAACATTCCAGTTTGTTGTTAGGACCAAAGATAATTTTGTGATTTAGATAATCAGAGACTGTCTTTACTAGTGGTTTGATTGATGTACTGCATTTGTACACCAAACACTTTGAACTAGGATTACTCTTCTTGCTCTGTTACTGAATATGTTGAAGTAACAATATGACGCTAACAAGTAAGGTAACTAGAACAGAAATGGAAGTAGTTGCGCTGCTTCATCTTTATACAAAATCATTAGGAAATTTTTACTTTTATTGTTCGTCTTATTTTGCTTCTGAGAATGAAATGAAAAGACCATTTAATTGTAACCTTTATTTGGCAACTGGATATTCTGTTTATCTTGATTGTAGTTTGGCTTGATTTGGCGCAATAGTTAATGTTAATTGGAATATGTGATGGTATCTTGTAAGAAAGGATATGTTGTCAACACCTAAAGTTCCCACCAATTATCAGCAACCTATGTTGTATGTGCTGTTACTTGTGCAATTCATTGTCAATGGAATGAAATCACCAGTTTTGATATGTTAAATGATTAAAGTATATTTTTGAAATGTTATCAGCATTTCTATTGCTTTTCTGGGAATACCTGCACTATTGTTTGGTAAAAACAAAATAGCTATGGACTTTGTTTTGATACAGCTAGTTAAATAATGAAATGTTTTAATTTACCCGTGGGTTAAGTTATAAATAAAAAAATTGACAGATCAAAACGGAAATCCAAAATTGGAATCTATGAATCATATTTTATTATAATTTTGTAATCTCAATTTATTTTAAAATAAGGGAAGGAGATAATTGGCTGTACTGTGATGAACTTATTTTAAAATCTTACTAGACCAGAGCGAGCTTGTTTATTTGTGTAAGGATGATTATAAACACCACTTGTAGTACTAGAGGAATATAAGAAAGATTTTAAACAAAATTCAATGCACTGCCAAAGTGTTTATAATAAGCAACCTCTTCTATGTGAGATGCTTCCCAGCCGTGACTCTAACCTTACAGGAATGTATAATTTGCTACTGACACTTGAAGGCCCATCTGGTTAGCTTATGTCTTTAATTGAACCCAAATTGCTGAATAAGCAATACATCTGCTTGAGATGACAACTAAATAATTAAGATTAGGATTTGATGAGTTAGATGAAGATTTTGTTGTAAATTGGGCAAGAGTTTTAAATACATACATGATACATTAAACTTCTTGAAATTAAGAACAGATTACATGTACATTGCTTATATACAAAACAATGCATTGAGCTAAAAGTTAAACTTCTTGTAAGAAACAAACAATGCTAGTAGTTTAGCTAGCTTTGGTTTGAGACAATGAAAGCAATAATTAACATTAAAATGTACAAGTAAAAACAAAATGGTATATAGAGTCGACTAAACATTGTAACATTTAGCAATCTAGATATAAGTGGTAATTAAATGATAGGGGAATTTGGCCAGCCTAGATGGTGAATTACAAGTAAGTTAATTCAATCAACCATTGCACGGAGAGGATTGCTGACTCAGCAACAATATCATCAGACTTCTAATATCTAATTTAAATGCAGTTTATCTCATTCTAAAACCCACATGTAGTGTTTTCAGGCACGTCCACCCGTCCTTTCCCATCCTTCTCTCGGACTAAAGATATATATATATATATATGTATATATATATATATTATATATATATCCATTTATATAATTGCCCACTTCCGGGAATATTAATTCAATGCTCCCAGAACAAAATGCCAGGAAAGAAAACTTCCTGCCACGTTTTAAAGTAAAGGGATCCCTCCCCGCCGGATGATCAAAACAATTGATGATTATAAGAAAAAGTTCAATGGGATAGCAACAAGGGATTCTGTTCAATCGACCATTCTCATGTAATCAAAGGTTTTCAGTGTTGAACTTTACATACACATTACACATTCCTTCATTACTTGAATGTTGAATCAAGCAAATCTCAAGTTTTATATAAAACGTACCACAAAAAGTAGTATGTTCAAAATCTCGTATTTTAAAATTATGTATCAACCAAAGGCCTTCGTCAGTAAAGGAATATTTTTTTTTTAAAAACGTATCACTGAATAAGCCGAGGTGTGGTCTCAAGATGACCACTTCACTAAATGTGGATGGGTTGTGTTAAACATAAAGGTCGTTATGTAGATTGGAAGCTGTTAAATACATCTGATGTGATACGATATGTAAATAGTTTACAGGTGAGAGGATTAATGGTAGGGATATTCACTTGATACAGATAACCTAGGTGTGTGGTAGTTCAGTAGTGTCACTAGGATGGGTGCCATCCCACTCCTCCAACAAATTTCCGTGCATTTTCGGTTTGGTGTCACCCCACTCCCCACATTATATTGTTACCATAACTGAATAAAACATTGTTTTAACAATAAATTTTATTTCTATTGCCGTGGTGTCGCATCCTAAATGATGCCACACGCCGCAGGGGCGTAGCGACCCATCCCGACGCCCGGGGACAAACCTTCAGTATGGCGCCCCCCCCTCCCCATATATTTATGTTTATAAGTGAGCTTTTAATTTTTTTGGCACCCTTAGAGTCGGCGCCCGGGGACATATGTACCCACCCGCCCCCCTCCCCTTCGCTACGCCTCTGCCCCCGCCCAAGTCTTGTGACGCCATTGGTTCAGCTAAGTGTGAGATTTGTCTAGTGTTCATATTCCCTTAGTGTAGTTTTCCTAGTAGTTTTTTTTTGGCTTAGTGTTATGATTCCCCAGTAGCAAGTCAAATTAATAAACATCAGACTAACAAAATTAAAACAAAAGAGAACAAATTAATACACAAGAAAAAAATAATTAAAAACTACGTCATGACAGGGTATTAAAAATAATGTTAAAAAAGTATTTGATAATTGCATAAAACAAGGCCAAAATTGAAGCAGTAATATCTTTAAAGTACATCTTTAGATGTAGCCCAAATCGTCCCAAGATGCGCCAGACAAGGCCACGCCCACAATTCTAGAACATGGCTGAGACAAGGAAACAAAGTCTCTCGAACATTAACCGTCTCTGGCAGATGCAAGGCCCACCTCATCACGTGACCCGCGGTAAATGTCAAGGACGCGACGCCCGTCTGTTGTCAAAATGAAAAGAAAATTGTTTCAACAGAAAAATTCAAATTAAAATAATAAATAAAATTTGACAACACGCGGTGTATAACAAACAAAATCTTTCAAAACAAACGTCAGTGTCTAGATTACAACATAATGTAAAGTAATACAATTATGTTTTTGGTCATAATAAAGTAATTCAAAACAGCTGTCAAAGGGTCTAGATTAGAAAAGAACGTAACGTAATTATGTAAAGTCATGCTATTGTGTTTTCGGTCATAACAAGCAAAATAATTCAATAGTATCAAGGCTAGATCATAAGTAAACCTAACAGTAATTATTTATTCCATTCATGACAAGCTAGACGCGCGACTCAACAAATAGTACACGCTTTTGACTTCTGATTCCCTTGTGCTTTAGAGACAAACCTTGCCACTTGGAGCGCCGTCCCCGCGGGGTTCTTGGTACTGAGTGCCTCCCCCCCAGCGTCCCCTTGGTCCTTTGACGTCACACCCCTGGTCAGGTTCCTGCTGGGTAGTGCCTCTAGCATCTCCTGGCAGCTCTCGTCTTCAGGGTCAGCTATTGCCAGAGTGGTCAAACTTCCGTCCAGGCAGCCGATGACAATGCACGTGCCTTGGTCGTTGCCTACGATAGCCTTGACCTCCGCACTGGTTTTATAATTGGCGATCATCTTGCCGTCCGATACCCGGAAAAGCCGGACAGTCCGGTGGCGGGAGTGGTAGTAGACGACGTGTTTGTCGCTCTGTGTGAAGAACACGGTCACCTGGAACACGCCCTCCGCCACCCTGGGGATCAAAACCTTCGTTGTTTTGTTGCTCTTCAGGTTGATCAACTCCAACCCACCCCGGGCTGGCGCGTACATCCCTATCTTCCCGTCCTGCATAGAGTGACCGTTCCACCTCGGTACTGACCTCACTAGTGCTTTTTTCTTTAGATCCAGGATGTTGCCCTTATCGGGGTCAATAACCGCGATGAGACTGGAATCATGGGGCATGGCGACGATGTGGCTGTAGTCGATGTAGCTCTGGTACTTGAGCTGTAGATTGTACAGCCTGGCGCCTGTCTTGCCGTGGTACACCCCAATCACGTCCCCGCTCTTGTCAACACCCGGCACCGCCAGGTAAATCCCGTCTTTGGTCACCACCGGGTTGCGATACACCTTGAAGGTGTAGTCAAAATTGTACACTTCCACACCCCCAGGAACAGTTAAACACGCGCAAACTCCCTTCCCCCCAGGGAGTTTGGCTACGGCGATGACTTTTGTTTCTTCCTCACACAACAAGACTTGTTGAATGTCCCCTAGAGACACTTCAACCAGAGGCGTATCCTTGGATAGATCCCATATTAGCAGTTTGGGGGACTCAGCACTGACAACGAAATCTCCTTTAGATGTGATGACTGCATGAGAAACGATGGCGCTTCTAGCGTTGCCTACAAATGTCTTCACAAGACGGCCCGTCTCCAAGTTCCAGATGGCCACGGTGTTTCTTGTCGTAGTCGCACACAACGGGGACTCGCTAGCCAAGGCGATCGTCTCGATAGGACGCTCCAGCCTGTCTATAGGGTGAACGTCCTCCAGAATTTTATCAAAGTTCCAGACTTTGATTGTTTTATCCATAGACGAGGAGATGACGGTGTTTCTGCCGATGGTGACGGAAACTAACGCACAGATTCGTCCAAAGTGAGCGTCCAGCACCTTGACCATAGTGCCCTGCTTGACGTCCCAGACGTACAAGTTCTTCCTCACCCCAGCCACGACAAACTGGTTGTTTTTTGTGAAGACGACCAAGCTGGTCAGCTGGTTCTTGGTCGGGATGTTCCTGATACCGTGCGGTAGACTCAGCTCCCGGAGCTGGTCAGTCTTCAGGTCGTACAGCTTGTACCCCTGGGCTGTCGTGCCTATCAGATAGGTCTCGTCATCGGACAGACTGAAAGAGAAAATGGACTCGGAGTTCTCGCCTATGGTCCTGTCGTATTTCCAAGCACCGTCTTCTCTGTTGTACGCCACTACAGCGTTATCACTTATCTCAATGCAAGTGTACAGCTTTGTCTTAGCTTTGTTGATGGCTATAGCACTATGGAACTCAAAAGCTTCTATAGACAAATCATGGGCTTCAAGCGCCATTTCGGTATCGTCTTCTGTGCCACTTTTCACAATAATCTGGTTCGTGCCGTCTGGTGTGTTGTCCAGATCAACATGCAGCACCGGCATTCTGAGCTCGGATTTGTACTCACCAACAAACACACCGTCGATTGTGTAGAGCAGCCATGATGTGTCGGTCCACATAGCGACGTGTGTGTTGGACACGCTAGTTCCCCGGATGGCCTCGTTCTTCAGTGGTACCACCGGCGTGATGATGTGGTACTCGCCTGTGTTGAGGGAGCAGACGATCAACTGGTTGTTGTTGGTGTAGCTCACCGAATATTTCCCGTTGGGGGAGATGTTTAAGTTCTGCATGATGCCCTCTATACCCGGGCTAATGTTTCTAGACACCTCGCCCGTCGTGAGGTCCCACATTATGATCTTGTTGGAGACGGAAACCAAATACTTGCCATCTGTAGGAGTGCCGATACCAAACGGTGCAAATTGATGTCCTTCTAGAGAATATTGAAGAGGCCCGCTGGGGGTGTGTAGACAGTGATAGGCGGAGACCAGAGCACAGTGACGCAATCCATCCGAGTCACATTGCTGGATGAGGCCTCGGATTTTCGGATTGAGCCGGTAGTACGGCAAAAGTCGGCCGGTAATCTGGGGCCCGAGCATGTCCGGGTAGTGGCTAAGAATGGAGCTTGAAAGACGGATGGCGTCGGCGATGAGACGGACGTCCTTGTCGTAGACGTGGTTGAGCAGATCCTCGAAGTCAGCCAGCACGGACTGTAGCGGCATCGAGGCCAGCTTGGCGTGAAGCCAGTTGTAGTTGAAGATGACCTTCTCGTACAGGTCCTCGTACCTATGGGAGCGGATCAGGTGGTAGGGCATTTCGCTGAGCTTGCGTAAGTTGTAGCGGATGACCTTGCCCTTTTCGTCCATAAACTCTAACGGCTGAGGAGGCACTTTCCTATCGGCTGCACTCTGCTTATCATCCAGGTGAAACCGCTGCCTCTGTAGGTCTGAGTACTCAAAAGGTTTTGGTATCCCTCCGCCGTAGGTGCCCAGGAAATATTCCGCCGTGTTGGAGTGGATGGTGCTGACGAAATTCAGATTTTTAAAATACCGTTCCTTGGCGGCGTCTATGAACTGTCTATGGTACCAGCCAATAACACTGACACCGTCTGCTTCACGTTCACTTAAATACCCAGGTAAATCATTTCTTATCCTGGTCCAAAGCAGAGGTGGGATTCTTCGAACAGGTGGTAAGTGGTACTGATAAATGTCATTTAGTACTTTGTCATCTAAGGATATCAAATCTTCAAGTTCCGGTTCTGAAATGCCACTTTTAGAAGCCGAGATGTATCCTAGAGCGTGCGATACTAGCGTCTTCCCGTGCTGTAGTTCAATGCGTTCGAACAACAGCATTATACAGTCGTGTATGGTGAAGGCTAAAAGCGTCAGACTCGGCTTAAAGTACGATCTCCACCTGCAAATCTCGTCAAAAGTCAGCTTGACAAAAAGCGGTAAATTACACTTTGTGATGGCCTCGTTGACCAGCGTCCACTGCTCCGGTGTGACAGTTTTGTTGGCGTTGGTTAGCCAGGCTTGTATGATCGTGCTGCTTAAGTTCTCGCCTAGGGGAAGAACTTCGATAAAACTCTCCTCGTTGTCGATCATCGTACGAAGCAGATCCAGCAGACCGTAGTAGTTGGGCAGCACGGATATGATAACTTTCACATGCGGCGGTAGCATGATTGGCATCCACGTCAGGTTGTGGGCGCCGTCAGAACCGGAAATCTGATCCAACGAGTCGAAGAAGAGAACCAGCGGCTGGTCGGGCGTGGCGAGGGTGATGAGTTTCTTGAAGTACTGCTGCAGGGGCGCCAGTTCGTTGGGGATGTCGTCTGCCGGCTGGTTGTACATGACGCTCAGCTGCTGGCAGTATGACGTCAACAGCGGCATGATGGTGGAGCTCCCCGGGGTGGTGCCGAGGAATCTGAGCACCATCACGACAGGTTTTGAGAACCACTGCCCAACAACCTAGAGGTAAAAAAAAAAGATTTTTTTAATTTAAAAAAAATTATCGCGTGTAATTTTTCCCCAGGTAAATCTTATTTAATGTCTGGCACTATAAATAATTGAGTACCTGGTTGGCAGCTTTGGCCATTATGGAGGTTTTCCCACAGCCGCTCTCGCCAAACAGAACCAAAGGGAGGTTACTGTCGCCCACAACATACTCGTGAATTCTGCGAATAACCTCTTCTCTCCCCTGAATGGTAAAAAGAACATAAAACGCAAGTCATTTTCTACATGAATAAGTAAAGCTCTGTCTTATCAGCCATGATTTGAGCGTTGTCACAATTTTTTTTTCAAAGAAACGTATTAAAATAGTTTTTAATTCTTATAATTTTCTAATAATGTGTTTAGTTTATATTTTTTAAATTTCCACAACCTGTTAAAATTTGCATTGTTTTTTTGTTGTCTCTACATACCACACTAGTATTTTCTCGTGTTGTATGAGGTAATATGACAAATAAGTTAATGTCCAGTGATGCATGAGCTAATTTCCAGTGACGTATGAGTTATTGTCAGTGACGTAAGAGCTAATGTCCAGTGACGTAAGAGCTAATGTCCAGTGACGTATGAGCTAATGTCCAGTGACGTATGAGTTATTGTCAGTGACGTAAGAGCTAATGTCCAGTGACGTAAGAGCTAATGTCCAGTGACGTATGAGCTAATGTCCAGTGACGTAAGAGCTAATGTCCAGTGACGTATGAGCTAATGTCCAGTGACGTAAGAGCTAATGTCCAGTGACGTAAGAGCTAATGTCCAGTGACGTATGAGCTAATGTCCAGTGACGTAAGAGCTAATGTCCAGTGACGTAAGAGCTAATGTCCAGTGACGTATGAGCTAATGTACAGTGACGTATGAGCTAATGTCCAGTGACGTATGAGTTATTGTCCAATGACGTATGAGATAACGACAGGAGACTCACCTGGAAAGCCTTGCAGTACCTCTTGCAGGCATGCAGGTGCTGCAACGGTTCCAGATAGACGGGGTCATTGGCCAGCCGCTCGTGTTTGCTCATGGCGTTGTCCACCAACCGGATCACGTGGATGTAGAAGTGCTCACAGAACTTCTCAAAGTAATCCTAAATGGAAACACATCGTTTGTTTAAATGTTACTAAAACATTTCTCGCTGTAGACAAATTGTCTGACGAAAAAAAAAAATTTTGGCCTATAACCGCATCACTCTATGTCCCATTACCTTATGTATCTCCTCACCAACACCCCCCCCCCCCCCATTATTTTGTTTCTCCTCAACCCCACCCATTCCCCATTACCTTATGTGTCCACACCCCGCCCTCTTTACCTTATGTGCCCCCCCCCCCCATTACCTTATGTGTCTCCTCACCCCCCCCCCCCCATTATCTTGTTTCTCCTCAACCCCACCCATTTTCCATTACCTTATGTGTCCACACCCCGCCCTCTTTACCTTATGTGCCCCCCCCATTACCTTATCTGTCTCCACACCCCCACCCCCATTACCTTATGTGTCTCCTCTCCCCCCATTACCTTATGTGTCTCCTCACCCCTACCCCCCATTACCTTATGTGACTCCTCACCCCCACCCCCCATTACCTTATGTGTCTCTTCTCCCCCCCTCCCATTACCTTATGTGTCTCCTAACCCCCACCCCCAATTACCTTATGTCTCCTCCCCCTCCTCCCATTACCTTATGTGTCTCCTCACCCCCACCCCCCATTACCTTATGTGTCTCTTCTCCCCCCTCCCATTACCTTATGTGTCTCCTAACCCCCACCCCCCATTACCTTATATGTCTCCTCATCTCCCCCCATTACCTTATGTGTCTCCCCCCATTACCTTATGTGTCTCCTCATCTCCCCCCCCCCTTACCTTATGTGTCTCCTCATCTCCCCCCCCTATCTTATGTGTCTCCTCATCTCCCCCCATTACCTTATGTGTCTCCTCATCTCCCCCCTTACCTTATGTGTCTCCTTATCTATCCCCCCTTACCTTATGTGTCTCCTCATCTCCCCCCCCATTACCTTATGTGTCTCCTCATCTCCCCCCCCCATTACTTTATGTGTCTCCCCCCCCCGCCTCTTCCCCCCTTACCTTATGTGTCTCCTCATCTCCCCCCCCCCCATTACCTTATGTGTCTCCTCATCTGCCCCCCCATTACTTTATGTGTCTCCTCATCTCCCCCCTTACCTTATGTGTCTCCTTATCTATCCCCCCTTACCTTATGTGTCTCCTCATCTCCCCCCCATTACCTTATGTGTCTCCTCATCTCCCCCCCCCATTACTTTATGTGTCTCCCCCCCCCCCGCCTCTTCCCCCCTTACCTTATGTGTCTCCTCATCTCCCCCCATTACCTTATGTGTCTCCTCATCTCCCCCCCCCCATTACCTTATGTGTCTCCTCATCTGCCCCCCCATTACTTTATGTGTCTCCTCATCTCCCCCCCCCATTACTTTATGTTTCTCCCCCCCCCCTCTTCAGGGGCGGAACTACAGTGCCGCCAGACCCCGCAATGCGGGGGGGCCCAGACCAATTGGGGGCCCAAAAATCCTGGCTAAATTATTAAAAAAAAAAAAAAAAAATTAGGTGGAGGTCGAGTTATCTTTCTTCTACAGTTACAAACAAACACGATAGTCGGCAAACGTCTTTGAGAAAAATGCACTGACTATAGCTCGAGAGACCGCCAGACATATAGACAACTTCAAAGACGAAGCACCTGCCGGTACGCTTTGAAATCGGGCTGGGGAAATGTTGCGGCGAGGCGACTATCCTGGTCTTCTAGACGATCGGAAAAAGTCGGCACTATTGATGTAGATGTTTATCGGCGCTTTCTTGTCCCCTTCCCTTCCCAACTCTCTCCCCCCCCCCCCCTCCCCCCTACCCCTCACTTCTACCCCTCACCACACCCTTACTCTTACAATAAGATGTAATGCATAGATTAACGAACCGTCTATGAACTGTAAACTGACCACTTCTGCACATTTTGTTAAAAACACTAGTCAGTAGTTGTTCATTTACCTGATGAACAGGGGCGGAACTACAGTCCCGCCAGACCCCGCAATGCGCGGGGGGGGGGGGGGGGGGAAGCCGTTTAGGGGCCCACGGCTGACCAAATTTTTTTTTTTTTTAATTTTGAATTTAATTTTTGCCTTAATATTTGGTTTGTAAAAGAAAAACACCGTAGCTGCGGTACGATTATCTTTATTTTACAGTCACTATACCACGCTCTTCCGCAAAAGATAAAATCCATTACACAAACTACAGTGTAAAATTTAATGTGATTTTTGTGCACGATTACAAGACTTTCTCTATACTTCGTATATACGAGAAAGTAAAAACATTGTTATATTGTTTACATTATTAAAACACATATCTATGATTATGTGTTTAAACTACTGGCCTGAATTCTACAAAAAATATAATTATTTATTTCGATCTCATACATTTATAATTGCGTTCATTTTTACTTTAACAACTGTATCAATAAACTTGTAAAAGTATAAGTTATTTCCCTTCAGCGAAGCATTTGAAATTTGACTTTGCCGGCACGCTTTGAAATCGGGCTGGGGAAATGTTGCGGCGACCGGCGAGTCGGCGACTATCCTGGTCTTCTAGACGACCGGATAAAGTCGGCACTATTGATGTAGATGTTTATCGGCACTTTCTTGTCCCCTTCCAATGAACCTTCCCAACTCTCTCCTCTCCCCTACCCCTCACCTCTACCCCTCACCACACCCTTACTCTTACAGTAAGATGTAATGCGTAGATTAACAAACCGTCTATGAACTACTGTACTGTACCACGCTCTTCCGCAAAAGATAAAATCCATTACATTACTCTTCAAATTTTGAATGACTTCTTTGACTCGTTGCCCCCCCCCCCCCTCCCTTTGATAGCTAAATAGAGGACACGTAACTGTTTGACCGATCCTCCAAAGTATACTGTGGCGGATGGGGCAGGGGATGGGGACCAAAAAGGGGGTTAAAAAATTGTCGACAAATTCTTTACATATTTAAAACAGTTATTTATAGTTGTATTTTTTAACCATCGTCAAGGCCGAGTTCTATTTCCCTACAATCAAACACACGCTGTCGCCGGCAAAATTCTTTTTAAAAAAAAAAACAAAGTCCATAGCACGAAAAGCCGCTACATATGAAGTGGGCTTTCAATACTATCATGATGCGCGGTGCTTATTCGCGGCATTGGTAGGGGACCCGAAATCCATTGTACATTTTTCAATGTTAATATAATGTTTGTGATAGTGGTTGAATTTGTATCCTGTACTATCTTGTATCGTACAAATAATTTAAAAAAAATAATATAATACTAGAAACTTCAGTTTTATATACGTTTACTTGTTTTTGATTTTACAAGAAATATAGTAAACTTTTAAGGCCTATACTTCAAATTATCTCCCCTGAGTAAGTTTTACAATGGGCGATGCTGACGTACATAGATCAAGGCGTTTTGTTGTCCCTTTCAAGTTTTTTTCCCGAGCCGACCCCTATCCCATCCCTCTTTCTCAACCTCACAAGTATCGAGGAGATAAATGTATCGTTTATGAACTACTTCCTAACCGTACGATTCACCACTTCAGCACATTTTGTCAGACACTAGATCTAGTCAACACATATTAATTTACTTTCATAGTATTAGGCAAATCTAATTCTCAAAACAGGGCAGGTAAGATTATTTTTTAAATAATTATTTAGAAATTAATTAGAACGTTTAGAATTAATTGAACATTATTAATAGTCATTGAGGTGGGGGTGTGTGAGGGTCTGGCTTTTTGTTAATCCCCCCCTCCCCTAAATCAGAAGGTTATCCAACGCGTGACCTGGCCACATACAGTTGTACATGTGAAAAACATTTTTCTCTCTAATATTATTATGCATTACTGCATCATTCACCCAATCGCCATGAAAACTTGGGAAGCTGTTGAGTACAGCCCCGCAAAGGTTTCTGTCATAGGCCTAACATTTGTACATATTTGAGTGGGGACTCCTATCGGAAATATGTGATTTAGCGCCCCGTGATACTGCATAAGTGGATGAGGTTACTACTTGAATACAACCGGCGTCAGTGTCATCCTGAGCGCATCACATATGAGCAAGTTGGCCCCTACAGACAGTCGTTTAAAAGTTCCCACAACACTAGGAATAAGTCTCGCTACAACACTCGATGACTAAATCTAATTAGGTGTCGCACCAATGTTTCTTCCAGGGTAGACTGTTTTCGGGGGAGGGGAGGGGGGGGGGGAACTCTGCCGGAAGAAACAATGTGTCACACCCATCACCCGTGCAGTAATGTAACCGGTAGCTCCAAGAGCCCCGTGACTCCCATGACACCTGGGCCGTCGCAGAGGGATTTACAGCATGCCTTGGCGTGTCTAGTTGGTAGTGTGGACAAACCCGCGCCCTAAGATCCAAGAAATGAACTGCCGACATTGTTAACATTTAATTCAACTTCTGGAAAACAGGGCACACGGTTAGTAACGTTTTGATGAAAGCCTCAGTTTGGTGTGTTGGACTAGATTTAGAAAGGGGCCAGCTCGTGTGTTGGAAAACCTCTGATTTATTCGTGTACCAGATGTAATTTTTTTTTAATTGAGAGCGAACCTTGTTTTATATATATATATATATATATATATATATATATATATATATATATATATATATATATATATATATATATATATATATATATATATATATATATATATATATATATATATATATATATATATATATATATATATATATATATATATATATATATATATATATATATATATATATATATATAATATATATATATGGGGGGCCCAAAAAATTTTTTTGCGGGGTGGCCCATTTTTTCTAGTTCCGCCACTGGGCCCCTCTTCCCCCCTTACCTTATGTGTCTCCTCATCTCCCCCCCATTACTTTATGTGTCTCCCCCCCCCTCTTCCCCCCTTACCTTATGTGTCTCCTCATCTCCCCCCCCCCATTACTTTAGGTGTCTCCTCATCTCCCCCCCCCCCATTACATTATGTGTCTCCTCATCTCCCCCCCATTACCTTATGTGTCTCCTCATCTCCCCCCCATTACATTATGTGTCTCCTCACCCACCCCCTCCATTACCTTATGTTTCTCCTAACCCCCACCCCAAACTACCTTATGTGTATCCTCTCCCCCCCCCCCACAATTACCTTTTGTCTCCTCCCCCTCCCCCCATTACCTTATGTGTCTCCCCCCTTACCTTATGTGTCTCCTCATCTCCCCCCCCCCATAACCTTATGTGTCTCCTCATCTCCCCCCCCCCCCATTACCTTATGTGTCTCCTCATCTCCCCCCATTACTTTATGTGTCTCCCCCCCCCTCTTCCCCCTTACCTTATGTGTCTCCTCATCTCCCGCCCCCCCCCCCCCCATTACTTTATGTGTCTCCCCCCCTCTTCCCCCCTTACCTTCTGTGTCTCCTCATCTCCCCCCCCCCATTACTTTATGTGTCTCCTCATCTCCCCCCCCCATTACCTTATGTGTCTCCTCCCCCACCCCCTCCATTACCTTATGTGTCTCCTAACCCCCACCCCCAAACTACCTTATGTGTATCCTCTCCCCCCCCCCCACAATTACCTTATGTCTCCTCCCCCTCCTCCCATTACCCTATGTGTCTCCCCCCCATTACCTTATATGTCTCCTCATCTCCCCCCCCCATTATCTTATGTGTCTCCTGATCTCCCCCCATTATCTTATGTGTCTCCTCATATCCCCCCATTACTTTATGTGTCTCCCCCCTTCCCCCATTACCTTATGTGTCTCCTCATCTCCCCCCCACCCATTATCTTATGTGTCTCCTCATCTCCCCCCCCCCCCCATTACCTTATGTGTCTCCCCCCCCCCCCCTTCCCCCCTTACCTTATGTGTCTCCTCATCTTTCCCCCATTACCTTATGTGTCTCCCCCCTTACCTTATGTGTCTCCTCATCTCCCCCCCATTATCTTATGTGTCTCCCCCCCCCTTCCCCCATTACCTTATGTGTCTCCTCATCTCCCCCCCATTACCTTATGTGTCTCCTCATCTCCCCCCCCATTACTTTATGTGTCTCCCCCCCCCTTCCCCCCTTACCTTATGTGTCTCCTCATCTATCGCCCCCTTACCTTATGTGTATCCTAATCTCCCCCCCCATTACTTTATGTGTTTCCCCCCTTACCTTATGTGTCTCCTCATCTCCCCCCATTACTTTATGTGTCTCCTCATCTCCCCCCATTACTTTATGTGTCTCCCCCCCCCCTTCCCCCCTTACCTTATGTGTCTCCTCATCTATCCCCCCTTACCTTATGTGTCTCCTCATCTCCCCCCCATTACTTTATGTGTCTCCCCCCCCCCCCTTCCCCCCTTACCTTATGTGTCTCCTCATCTCCCCCCCCCATTACTTTATGTGTCTCCCCCCTTACCTTATGTGTCTCCTCATCTCCCCCCCCCCCATTATCTTATGTGTCTCCCCCCTTCCCCCCTTACCTTATGTGTCTCCTCATCTCCCCCCTTACCTTATGTGTCTCCTCATCTCCCCCCATTACCTTATGTGTCTCCTCATCTCCCCCCCCCATTACCTTATGTGTCTCCTCATCTGCCCCCCCCCATTACTTTATGTGTCTCCTCATCTCCCCCCCCCATTACCTTATGTGTCTCCTCATCTCCCCCCATTACTTTATGTTTCTCCCCCCCCTCTTCCCCCCTTACCTTATGTGTCTCCCCCCCTCTTCCCCCCTTACCTTATGTGTCTCCTCATCTCCCCCCCCCCATTACTTTAGGTGTCTCCTCATCTCCCCCCCCCATTACCTTATGTGTCTCCTCATCTCCCCCCCATTACCTTATGTGTCTCCTCATCTCCCCCCCATTACCTTATGTGTCTCCTCACCCACCCCCTCCATTACCTTATGTGTCTCCTAACCCCCACCCCCAAACTACCTTATGTGTATCCTCTCCCCCCCCCCACAATTACCTTATGTCTCCTCCCCCCCCCCCCCATTACCTTATGTGTCTCCCCCCCTCCATTACCTTATGTGTCTCCCCCCTTACCTTATGTGTCTCCTCATCTCCCCCCCCCATTACCTTATGTGTCTCCTCATCTCCCCCCCCCCCATTACCTTATGTGTCTCTTCATCTTCCCCCCATTACTTTATGTGTCTCCCCCCCTCTTCCCCCTTACCTTATGTGTCTCCTCATCTCCCCCCCCATTACTTTATGTGTCTCCCCCCCTCTTCCCCCCTTACCTTCTGTGTCTCCTCATCTCCCCCCCCCCATTACTTTATGTGTCTCCTCATCTCCCCCCCCATTACCTTATGTGTCTCCTCCCCCACCCCCTCCATTACCTTATGTGTCTCCTAACCCCCACCCCCAAACTACCTTATGTGTATCCTCTCCCCCCCCCCCCACAATTACCTTATGTCTCCTCCCCCTCCTCCCATTACCTTATGTGTCTCCCCCCATTACCTTATATGTCTCCTCATCTCCCCCCAATTACCTTATGTGTCTCCTGATCTCCCCCTCCATTACCATATGTGTCTCCTCATCTCCCCCCCCATTATCTTATGTGTCTCCTCATCTCCCCCCCCCATTACTTTATGTGTCTCCCCCCCTTCCCCCCATTACCTTATGTGTCTCCTCATCTCCCCCCATTATCTTATGTGTCTCCTCATCTCCCCCCCCCATTACCTTATGTGTCTCCCCCCCCTTCCCCCCTTACCTTATGTGTCTCCTCATCTTTCCCCCATTACCTTATGTGTCTCCCCCCTTACCTTATGTGTCTCCTCATCTCCCCCCCCCCCCATTATCTTATGTGTCTCCCCCCTCCTTCCCCCCTTACCTTATGTGTCTCCTCATCTCCCCCCATTACCTTATGTGTCTCCTCATCTCCCCCCCCCCCATTACCTTATGTGTCTCCTCATCTCCCCCCCCCCATTACTTTATGTGTCTCCCCCCCCTTCCCCCCTTACCTTATGTGTCTCCACATCTATCCCCCTTTTACCTTATGTGTCTCCTAATCTCCCCCCCCCCATTACTTTATGTGTCTCCCCCCTTACCTTATGTGTCTCCTCATCTCCCCCCATTACTTTATGTGTCTCCTCATCTCCCCCCCATTACTTTATTTGCTTCCCCCCCCCCTTCCCCCCTTACCTTATGTGTCTCCTCATCTATCCCCCCTTACCTTATGTGTCTCCTTATCTCCCCCCCCCCATTACTTTATGTGTCTCCCCCCCCTTCCCCCCTTACCTTATGTGTCTCCTCATCTCCCCCCCATTACCTTATGTGTCTCCCCCCTTACCTTATGTGTCTCCTCATCTCCCCCCCCCAATATCTTATGTGTCTCCCCCCCTTCCCCCCTTACCTTATGTGTCTCCTCATCTCCCCCCATTACCTTATGTGTCTCCTCATCTCCCCCCCCCCCCATTACCTTATGTGTCTCCTCATCTCCCCCCCATGTGTCTCCCCCCCCCCTTCCCACCTTACCTTATGTGTCTCCTCATCTGTCCCCCCCTTACCTTATGTGTCTCCTCATCTCCCCCCCCATTACTTTATGTGTCTCCCCACCCCCACCCCCCTTACCTTATGTGTCTCCTCATCTATCCCCTCCTTGCCGCTCCAGTCTACCGTAAACCTGGCCACGTTGGACGCTGGAATCTTTCTGGGCAGTCTTTCATCTCGCAGGACCTTGAGCAGCTTCTGGGCCTCGTTGTCTACGCTGTAACGTGTACACAGAATGGCATTGTACAGGTGTGTACACATTTTAACATGTACACATGTTGGCATTGTACAGGTGTGTACACATTTAAACATGTACGTATGGTGGCATTGTACAGGTGTGTACAGATTTTAACATGACGGCATTGTAGAGGTGTGTACATATTTTAACATACACAGATGCTGGCATTCTAGAGGTGTGTACATATTTTAGTAACCACAGGGTAGCATTTGATGTTTTTTCGAGTTGTGTGTACTATCGCCTAGCACTATGACCACTTCAGTGAGTCACGTGAGCTGACAGAACAGCTGACCAGCCGTGGTTACTTTCGTTTTCTTAAGCTAAACTTATCACGGAGGTCGCTATAACCACGTCACTCAACATCACGGACACACGTTGGAGCTCACTTAATTAGTTTGACGTGCCATTATTAGCAATTAACATAATTAAATGCACACATAAATACTTTTTATATCTCGTATTTCCTGTCTAAAAGCAACCATACCCTACAACAGTAATTCGTCATTTTTTTCCATAACAAGAAATAAAAAAAAGCAATAAATAAAGGAACAAACAAAACAAGAAAAAAAGAAAAAACAAATAAAAGAACAAACAAATCAATAAATATTAGAAAAGACTATAACTAGACACGTCAGTCTTGCAGTGAAATAAATCCCTACAGATATTACCTTCTGGCCGCGAAGTCCACAAACTTGCTGGCTATTCGCAGAAGAGTTGTGTTCATATTGCTGATGTCCCGGATATAAGCTAAACAGTGGTCCTCGACACTGTTAGCTTTGAGAATCCCTCTTTCAACCTCCCGCTCAGTCACTGGAATATTCCAGAAGAATTTTTTTTTACCATGGTAAAAATGTTTCCTGTTTGGGCATTGTTGTGAAGTTAACTGGAAAATACACCACTAATTATTTTACAATCAATCGGAAATTGGAGGCGTGGTAGTGTTCGACTTGTAAAGAATTGAATTTAAAAAGATTTGCCGTTGGGACATTGTTTCCATTGATATTTCAACGAACAATAATTTGTCTTTGATAGTTTAAAGCTGGGTTTAAGTAGAAGTCTGGCTGTTGGGTACTTGAAGGGCTATGGAGGGGGAGGGGGGGGGTGGCGCGGAGTTGTATGTAAACAATAGAAGTAACTTATGGTTGTTGTAGCAAGTAGCGGCGACTGCTCGTCAATTACTCGTCATAATGGAATTACATAATGGTGATGGTATTACCACTGACTGGTGATCATTGGTGACAATCAGAGATGGTGTTAGTATTAAGTAATGATAATTTTTTACGGCTGTTGTTACGGTCAGTGTTGGTCAGTCAAGATGGCGGTACATCAGGCATGTATGTATTACTGCAACACAGCGGTGAGCTTGTCAGAGGCGTAGCGACCCTTCCCGGCGCCCGGGGACATACTTTCAATTTGGCGCCCCCCTCGGGAGTAAATTTTCGATTTGCACCCCCCCTCGAACTTTTCATTTGCACCCCCCCTCAAACTTTCGATTTGCACCACCCCCTCGAACTTTTCATTTGCACCCCCCCCCCTCAAACTTTCAATTTGGCGCCCCCCCCTAAGGTCGGCGCCCGGGGACATATGTCCCCCCCCCCCCCGCCCCCCCCTCGCTACGCCTCTGGAGCTTGTTTGTGTTCTATTAAAATAATCTCTACGCCTTAAACCTGGGTTTTAATGCACTGCTAGTCTAATCCAGCTCACACCTCGATAGATACCCCCCCCCACCAAAACAGCTACCGCCTACACTCACTACGAATCACTGTGTTAGCTGTCCCTACATATAGTCAATTACCTCCTCCATATACAACGCCCCAAAACCTCCACATTGACAGTTGCCCCACCTCTTTAACCTCCACTCACTCACCTAAACACCACTCACAACCATCTACATCACCATCCTGACTACATCACCATCCTGACTACATCACCATCCTGACTACATCACCATCCTGACTACATCACCATCTTGACTACATCACCATCCTGACTACATCACCATCCTGACTACATCACCATCATGACTACATCACCATCCTGACTACATCACCATCCTGACTACATCACCATCATGACTACATCACCATCCTGACTACATCACCACCCTGACTACATCACCATCCTGACTACAACACCATCCTGACTACATCACCATCCTGACTACATCACCATCCTGACTACATCACCATCCTGACTACATCACCATCCTGACTACATCACCATCCTGACTACATCACCATCCTGACTACATCACCATCCTGACTACATCACCATCCTGACTACATCACCATCCTGACTACATCACCATCCTGACTACATCACCATCCTGACTACATCACCATCCTGACTACATCACCATCCTGACTACATCACCATCCTGACTACATCACCATCCTGACTACATCACCATCCTGACTACATCACCATCCTGACTACATCACCATCCTGACTACATCAACATCCTGACCGTGAACATCCCCATCCTAACTGCGTACATCACCAGCTACCCCATACACCTAACCCACCCCACCACGTCCACCAAAGCTCTACTCCCCATGATATTTTATACCCGTGATTGGACACTGCAGGGGATCCCGATTTGATCAGCACCAATAGATTAGTTTTACACCAGCGGGAATTAATTCCTTCGATTAGAGATCGATAACTCCCCGTTTGTTCTAACTAAACACGTCGGAAATCAGGCAAAGGACCAATGTTTCATAAAACTCAAAACTTTATTTGCTCAAGGGCAGAGTGGCTTTAGTTCAGGGGATAACCCCCGTCTAATGTTTCCATGTTCAAAGACTTGCCCGACCCCTGGCCAAACTCTGGGGGTAGGGTTTGTTGGCTCGCTGGGTCGGGTGATTATTGCAGGCAACCACGAGAGGGCGCCGTGAAAGTGTATCTAAAAGCCGTTCAGTGTCCCTGGCTAAACTACAGGAAACTAGAGATGAAAGAATCGGGAACCGAATTTTCTACCCATGTTGTGGTTTGTGTGGTGGGGGTGGGGGTGGGAGTGGGGTAAGGGGGGGGGGGGGGGAAATCGTTGGGTAGGGATTAAAAAACATCCGCGGTTAATTAGTGCGTGAATTGAACCGTGTTTAATTTAATTGGTTGTTGTTAATTGGTGGGAAAGTTTACGTATTATTTTTAGATCAAGGTGTGTGTGTGTGTGTGTGTGTCTGTGTGTGTCTGTGTGTGTTCGCTCGAAATTAGTTATTTTTGGGGTTAATGGGGGGAATGGACCTAGGTGGAGTTTAGTGAGTTTATTCATTAGTGCATTATTACTTTAAAGCTTGTTATTAAACTGTCTATGCAATCTTTTTTTTAATCAGAGACGGGTCTTAGCATGAACCACTGACCTGACAGAACTGACCCTACAAAAAAGTTAAAGACAGCACTGACCTGACATGAAAAAGTTGTGCATCTGCTCCCTGTCAATCTTCTTGGTGATAAACAAAACGTGCGCCGCCTTGCGGACGATTTTGGTCAGTTTACCAAACGTGTCCCACCAGGCCGCCTGGTCGTTCTCCATCAGACGTTGATGACGCTGAAAGGTCAGACGGAAGAACTTGGAACTTCCGGCTCAGTTGCTAGCAACACACTAAAGCAACACACTAAAGCAACACACTAGAGCAACACACTAAAGCAACACACTAAAGCAACACACTTAAGCAGCACACTAAAGCTACACACTAAAGCTACACACTAAAGCAACACACTAAAACACTAAAGCAACACACTAAAGCAACACACTTAAGCAACACACTAAAGCAACACACTAAAGCAACACACTAAAGCAACACACTTAAGCAGCACACTAAAGCTACACACTAAAGCTACACACTAAAGCAACACACTAAAGCTACACACTAAAGCAACACACTTAAGCAGCACACTAAAGCTACACACTAAAGCTACACACTAAAGCAACACACTAAAGCAACACACTAAAGCAACACACTTAAGCAGCACACTAAAGTTACAAACTAAAGCTACACACTAAAGCAACACCCTAAAGCAACACACTAAAGCAACACACTAAAACAACACACTTAAGCAGCACACTAAAGCTACACACTAAAGCAACACACTAAAGCAACACACTAAAGCAACACACTTAAGCAGCACACTAAAGCTACACACTAAAGCAACACACTAAAGCAACACACTAAAGCTACACACTTAAGCAACACACTAAAGCAACACACTAAAGCAACACACTAAAGCAACACACTAAAGCAACACACTTAAGCAGCACACTAAAGCTACACACTAAAGCTACACACTAAAGCAACACACTAAAGCAACACACTAAAGCAACACACTTAAGCAGCACACTAAAGCTACACACTAAAGCAACACACTAAAGCAACACACTAAAGCAACACACTAAAGCAACACACTTAAGCAGCACACTAAAGCTACACACTAAAGCTACACACTAGAGCTACACACTAAAGCAACACACTAAAGCAACACACTAAAGCTACACACGAAAGCTACACACTAAAGCAACACACTAAAGCAACACACTAAAACACTTAAGCAACACACTAAAGCAACACACTAAAGCAACACACTAAAGCATCACACTAAAGCAACACACTAAAGCATCACACTAAAGCAACACACTAAAGCAACACACTAAAGCATCACACTAAAGCAACACACTAAAGCAACACACTAAAGCAACACACTAAAGCAACACACTTAAGCAGCACACTAAAGCTACACACTAAAGCAACACACTAAAGCAACACACTTAAGCAGCACACTAAAGCTACACACTAAAGCTACACACTAAAGCAACACACTAAAGCAACACACTAAAGCTACACACTAAAGCTACACACTAAAGCAACACACTAAAGCAACACACTAAAACACTAAAGCAACACACTAAAGCAACACACTTAAGTAACACACTAAAGCAACACACTAAAGCATCACACTAAAGCAACACACTAAAGCAACACACTAAAGCTACACACCCAACCAACGAATCAAAGAGCAACATATTATAACATGAAACACACCCAAACAACAGACTGAACTCATGTCTACATTATAGCTAAATCACAGACCTTGTGTAGACATGACGTCACCTCAACAGCGAACTGACATTGTCACGTGATCACAAACTAACCTTGTCACGTGACCACAGACTGACCTTGTCACGTGAACCACAGACTGACCTTGTCACGTGACCACAGACTGACCTTGGCACTTGAACCACATACTGACCTTGTCACGTGACCACAGACTGACCTTATCACGTGACCACAGACTGACCTTATCATGTGACCACAGACTGATCTTGTCACGTGACCACAGACTGAACTTGTCACGTGACCACAGACTGACATTGTCACGTGACCACAGACTGACCTTGTCACGTGACCACAGACTGACCTTGTCACGTGACCACAAACTGACCTTATCACGTGACCACAGACTGACCTTGTCACGTGACCACAAACTGACCTTATCACGTGACCACAGACTGACCTTGTCAGGTGAACCACAGACTGACCTTGTCACGTGACCACAAACTGACCTTGTTGTTGAAGTTGGTGAATATGGAGCTGATGGGCTGGAGTACGTAGACGGCGGGCACGAAGTTGTCGTCCCGTTTGTACCAGTCATCCAGCAGCTTCAGCTCCTCGGGACTCTGCCTGGTGCAGTCTCGCAACATCTCGAACTCCGAGGCCAAGATCTCGGCGGGGATAGGCCGGTACCCGTACTTCTGGCCCAGGAATACCTGCACAAAATATCAAGGGGGTATAGAAGGTACCCGTATTTATAGAAGGTACCCGTACTTCTGGCCCAGGAATACCTGCACAAAATATCAAGGGGGTATAGAAGGTACCCGTATTTATAGAAGGTACCCGTATTTATACAAGGTACCCGTATTTAAAGAAGGTACCCGTATTTATAGAAGGTACACGTATTTATAGAAGGTACCCGTACTTCTGTCCCAAGAATACCTGCACAAAATATCAAGGGGTATAGAAGGTACCCGTATTTATAGAAGGTACCCGTATTTATAGAAGGTACCCGTACTTCTGGCCCAGAAATACCTGCACAAAATATCAAGGGGTATAGAAGGTACCCGTATTTATAGAAGGTACCCGTATTTATAGAAGGTACCCGTACTTCTGGCCCAGGAATACCTGCACAAAATATCAAGGGGTATAGAAGGTACCCGTATTTATAGAAGGTACCCGTATTTATAGAAGGTACCCGTACTTCTGGCCCAGAAATACCTGCACAAAATATCAAGGGGTATAGAAGGTACCCGTATTTATAGAAGGTACCCGTATTTATAGAAGGTACCCGTACTTCTGGCCCAGGAATACCTGCACAAAATATCAAGGGGTATAGAAGGTACCCGTATTTATAGAAGGTACCCGTATTTATAGAAGGTACCCGTACTTCTGGCCCAGGAATACCTGCACAAAACATCAGGGGGTATAGAAGGTACCCGTATTTATAGAAGGTACCCGTATTTATAGAAGGTACCCGTACTTCTGGCCCAGGAATACCTGCACAAAATATCAAGGGGTATAGAAGGTACCCGTATTTATAGAAGGTACCCGTATTTATAGAAGGTACCCGTACTTCTGGCCCAGAAATACCTGCACAAAATATCAAGGGGTATAGAAGGTACCCGTATTTATAGAAGGTACTCGTATTTATAGAAGGTACCCGTATTTATAGAAGGTACCCGTATTTATAGAAGGTACCCGTATTTCTGGACCAGGAATACCTGCTCAAAATATGGGAGGTTATAGAAGGTACCCGTATTTATAGAAGGTACCCGTATTTATAGAAGGTACCCGTATTTATAGAAGGTATCCGCGTTTCTGGATCAGGAATACCTGATCAAAACATCAGGGGTTATAGAAGGTACCCGTATTTATAGAAGGTACCCGTATTTATAGAAGGTACCCGTATTTATAGAAGGTATCCGCGTTTCTGGATCAGGAATACCTGATCAAAACATCAGGGGTTATAGAAGGTACCCGTATTTATAGAAGGTACCCGTATTTATAGAAGGTACCCGTATTTATAGAAGGTACCCGTATTTCTGGACCAGGAATACCTGCACAAAATATGGGAGGTTATAGAAGGTACCCGTATTTATAGAAGGTACCCGTATTTATAGAAGGTACCCGTATTTATAGAAGGTACCCGTATTTATAGAAGGTACCCGTATTTCTGGACCAGGAATATCTGCACAAAATATGGGAGGTAATAGAAGGTACCCGTATTTATAGAAGGTACCCGTATTTATAGAAGGTACCCGTATTTATAGAAGGTACCCGTATTTATAGAAGGTACCCGTATTTCTGACCCGGAAATACCTGCACAAAATATGGGAGGTTATAGAAGGTACCCGTATTTCTGACCCAGAAAGAGTGCCGGTGCCAGGTTATTTAGCGCCCTAGGCAAAACTTCTTAAAACGCCCCCTTTCACACAAATTAATTACTAAAACATATGTTTAAGAAAACAATGAATTAAAAGTGACGTATTAATTTATTATCAATTGCATACACGTTATAAGAAGATAATATCAAAATCAAATTTTACTTGCCTTCTTCGTCTCAAAAGCTTGTACTAATTCCTTCAATTCCAGTTTGCAAGCATAATCGCATTTTATTGAAAGTGTTGCCAAGTCCACGAGTCTACGACATAGCCCCCCCCCCCTAAAAAATTTATGTGCTTTCCCCCCCCCCCCCCCCTCCCGGGAGAAAAAAGTCTGGAAAAAAACCACCGAAAAAATATATTCTTGTAGTGTTGGGCTCTCTGCAGACCTCCCAAGGTGAGTTCCAAAAAGGAACTTACCCATTTTAAGCTCGACTGTCTTTAGTTATAATTGTAAGATGTCTGTATTGTGTGATTATCTAACGATTTTTTGTTTTATAAAAATAAAAGGTTATAAATGTTATAGATTCCAGCCTAAAATTGTTATATATGAATCCTTTAGGAGAGGGTGAAAAATATGAAAAGACACTTAATTAGATGTTTAATTTACAAATAAGACTGTATGTCTACTAACATTAAGTATTGCAATCTACATCGGCTACAGATGTATTTGTTTTTCAACTTGATAATGCTAAAAAAACTACCTAGAACTTAAGCTCTATATAATTTTTTACAATAGCAAATAATAACGTTATATGTTAACGGTCAACCTAAGGTGCAGGAATTTGAAATGAATGTTAAGTTAAGCAACGAATTATCTCCCATTTGAAAATCCAAATACCAAAATTTTATTCACGGGAAATAACTTTCACAAGAATAGCTAAATTAACCAAGTGTAACTAAAACATGCTTGAAAAATACAATAAAACGCTTTAAATTTCATTACTTAATAATTATAATAAATCTTTTATATTAACTATGTAACCTTGTAAAAACAATATATTTTAATAATTGAATACTTAACTGTGGCTTTTGTTTGAAAGTCTAAATACGGTAGCTTTATTATAACATACTTTTATTCAATATTGATGACATACAATCCATTGCACTTTTTGGAACATGGAAAATGTTTAATTTTGGATCCCCAATATAAAGGGACGTCTTTCAAAAAATCAAACACGGGTAACTGCAGGGGTCGGCAACTTAATTCGATTAATTCAACGATTATTGTTGCCTATTGCGTCTTTACTGCATAGCCTTTTTTTAAACGAACGTAGGCGCCATAGTACTCGCATGCGAGCCCGGTGCGCTTCGGGTCGAGCAATCGACGAGACGCCGGGGGTTGAGCATGTTGCAGTTTTACCGCTGTATATAGCAGTACCCCTTACCCGCTATGCAGGACGCCCGTTAAGGATGCCAAATGCTAGCATAGCCGCTCTGGAACTCTGGGCGCAAAACCGTGCATTGACGAAAATCACACCCTCCCGGGCGCCGCCCATAAGAAATCTTTTTTTTTTCGCAGAAATCCTCTCGGGATTATTCTCATCTACTCTCCAGAGTTCCATGGCAAATAAACTCGACTACTCGATATACTCTACTACATTCACAACACATATCAAACTTAGATACCTAAACAGTTAAATATAACTAGACTCGATGCTCCAGAACTACGACACCAACTCGTTTAACTTCACCAAGCTCTACAAATGGTACACCCAATGAACAACGATTTCACTGAACCTACTACTACACTTTAATAGTCAATATAATTCGACACCTCAATACTCCCGAACTCTCGAACTGCGATACGTCATCCCCTGCATTCTCATTTCTCTTTTACCAATCAGATTCAACTAGACCTTCATCCTACATAACAGCCTAATAAAAATTATGACACTTTAACACTTCGAAACTTTAGACCTACGAAACCATTTCAGCAACAGCCTTCCGCCGTTACTCCCAAATCTAAACGATTCATCAAAACTTACGAAACAAGTGACAACACTTTGAACACCCCGTCTTTACAAAACTCTGTACACCAGGACAGATTTCTAATTCAAAGGCAGAGAGAACGAGACTTACAAGCCCTATTAAAATTAGATAACCATTTGAATTATTAGGTACTTTTTGATAATAGTGCTTAAACCTTTTGCGCTCACCTAGGGATGGCGCCCTAGGCGACCGCCAAGTTCGCCTTATAGGTAGCGCCGGCCCTGGCCGGAAATACCTGCACAAAATATGGGAGGGTATAGGTACCCATATTTTTATAGAAGGTACCCATATTTTTATAGAAGGTACCCATATTTTTATAGAAGGTACCCATATTTTTATAGAAGGTACCCATATTTTTATAGAAGGTACCCATATTTTTATAGAAGGTACCCATATTTTAATAGAAGGTACCCATATTTTAATAGAAGGTACCCATATTTTTTATAGAAGGTACCCATATTTTTAAAGAAGGTACCCATATTTTTATAGAAGGTACCCGTATTTCTGGCCATGGAATACCTGCACAAAATATTAGGGGGTATCTGAGCGAGCACTACTTGCCAGTAATTTTAGTTACAGTTACCAGAGGCGTCGCTATGTCGGGTGTCACCCGGTGCGGTCCGCATCCCCCCCCCCCCCTCCCCTCGTCACGCCTTTGACAGTTACCATTATTTTTAGCCAAGAAATACCTGCTCAAAGTTTAAAAGGAATAATTTGATGGATTAGACGGTACCTGTATTTCTGGACAAAATTCACAACATTCTTTCACTAAGTTGGTTGATATTTTTTTAATAAAAACAAAGTAATACAAATCGAAAACTGCATTGTTGTACTTTGTGAATCGAATGACCGAAAATTTAGTTTCCGCGTGAAGATTTAATCAATGAATACAAACAACGATTGAAATATTGCGTAGATATTTTTTAAAATTTACGACACGAAACGAAAGACATCCAACACGACAAATCTTCGACAAGACACTCACACAAGACACTCACACAAGACACTCACACAAGACACTCACACAAGACACTCACACAAGACACTCACACAAGACATACTATGGAAGTCACAAACACCCAACCGACACCCAATAGATATTGCATGTTCAAAAATGTAAGTCTTTTCCTGGGCATATTTTTACAGACATTTTTAACAACAATACTAACATATAACTAATAATGAATGTAGTCATTAAGCTATGCCTTAAAAATACAACGTCATTTCATATTAGTTTTAAAAAAAATTAATTGCTCCATCCCCCCCCCCCCCCCCCCCAAAAAAAAACGTTACTAGTCGAAATATTGCGGTTAACAAAATAATGACGTCCCACATAATGGGAAACCTGACATAAAAGTGACCCCTATCATGCAGAAAAAAAATCTTCGAAAGTAAAATTCCTTGTAGCTGTGACCAGACGACAACCTGCGCCGGCCAATTGACGTCTGGACGCAATAATGGGCGTGGTTTCCGGTTTGTTTCGGTGAAAATATCAGTGGAAGCTATCGTTGATACCACGTGACACGTGGACCACAGTGTTCACGTGACACGTGGACCACAGTGTTCACGTGACAGGCGGACCAGTGATCACGTGACAGGTGGACCACAGTGTTCACGTGACACGTGGACCACAGTGTTCACGTGACACATGGTCCACAGTGTTCACGTGACAGGCGGACCAGTGTTCACGTGGCACATGGACCACAGTGTTCACGTGATACGTGGACCACAGTGTTCACGTGATAGGCGGACCACAGTGTTCACGTGACACGTGGTCCACAGTGTTCACGTGACAGGCGGACCACAGTGTTCACGTGACACGTGAACCACAGTGTTCAAGTGAGAACCAGACCACAGTGTTCACGTGACAGGCGGACCACAGTGTTCACGTCACACGTGAACCACAGTATTCACGTGAGAACCAGACCACAGTGTTCACGTGACAGGCGGACCACAGTGTTCACGTGATAGGCGGACCACAGTGTTCACGTGACACGTGGACCACAGTGTTTACGTGACACGTGGACCACAGTGTTCACGTGACAGGTGGACCACACTGTTCACGTGATACGTGGACCACATTTCTCACGTGACAAGTGGACCACAGTGTTCACGTCACAGCCGGGCCACAGTGTTCGCGTGACACGTGGACCACAGTGTTCGCGTGACACGTGGACCACAGTGCTCACGTGATACGTGGACCACAGTGTTCACGTGACAGGCGGACCACAGTGTTTACATGAGAACCAGACCACAGTGTTTACGTGATACATGGACCACAGTGTTCACGTACTACGTGGACCACAGTGTTCACGTGACAGGCGGACCACAGTGTTCACGTGACAGCTGGACCACGTGACTCTGGGATCGATACCACTTGTAGCTGCACCTGTTCAGTGGACTGTGACGGGAACAGGAGGGGGTCCTCGTACGGGGAGGGTCGGGGATTAGAACTAAAGAAGGGGTCAGTAGAAGGGGGCTGGGGGTGTATACTTGAATGGCAGGAGGGGGTCGTCGTACGGGGAGGGTCGGGGATTAGAACTAAAGAAGGGGGCAGTAGAAGGGGGCTGGGGGTGTATACTTGAATGGCAGGAGGGGGTCGTCGTACGGGGAGGGTCGGGGATTAGAACTAAAGAAGGGGGCAGTAGAAGGGGGCTGGGGGTGTATACTTGAATGGCAGGAGGGGGTCGTCGTACGGGGAGGGTCGGGGATTAGAACTAAAGAAGGGGTCAGTAGTAGTAGGGGGCTGGGGTGTATACTTGAATGGCAGGAGGTGGCTGAAGGGGTGGGGAGACCCTAGTGTCAGAGGATTATATTGCCATACTTAAAAGCCCAGAGGAACCAAAGACTTTAGATGATTTTAATCAAATACATTTAATGCGCTATGTTTAGAAGAGAAGCAAACACATCTCAAACGGCTTGACACATGCACGTTTTAGCAATAAAACCAATTGAAATTTTACAATTTATTTGTTTGTCTCTTTGAAAAAAAACCCCTTCAAAACAGCTTTTTCTGTAATGTCGTCTTGGTGGTTAATTAACGTCTTGGTGGTTAATTAACATTAAAAAAAAACTTAATGCCAGTCGAGTCACAACAAGATACATCCACTGAATGTAAACTAGGGGCCCCAATCAACTCCCGGCTCACAAACCTAGACAACAATATACATGATCTTGTCGTTATATTCAGAACATGACTGATGTTTTGGTGATGAGTGCATCGTATTGCTTATACATACATATATATATATATATATATATATATATATATATATATATATATATATATATATATATATATATATATATATATATATATATATATATATATCCGTGAGTCGCTACGTTATTTAAATGAACGACATGGATTCAATATTTAGCTGGTTAAAGGTTAACGACATCCATCTAAACTATCGTATTATTTACTGACCTTGTGAGATGAAAGGCTATCGATTAAAATCGATACCGGTTCGATTGGAACTGATTGTACTCACATATAGGTCAGATCGAATGGAGTCGAAATGTTATTTGTGGCCGTTCATAAGCAATATGTGAACTATTTGTGCCCTTTGAGGGGCTTCTATTTGTGGCCTTTGAGGGGCTTCTATTTGTGGCCTTTGAGGGGCTTCTATTTGTGCCCTTTGAGGGGCTTCTATTTGTGGCCTTTGAAGGGCTTCTATTTGTGGCCTTTGAAGGGCTTCTATTTGTGCCCTTTGAGGGGCTTCTATTTGTGGCCTTTGAAGGGCTTCTATTTGTGGCCTTTGAAGGGCTTCTATTTGTGGCCTTTGAAGGGCTTCTATTTGTGGCCTTTGAAGGGCTTCTATTTGTGGCCTTTGAAGGGCTTCTATTTGTGCCCTTTGAGGGGCTTCTATTTGTGGCCTTTGAAGGGCTTCTATTTGTGGCCTTTGAAGGGCTTCTATTTGTGCCCTTTGAGGGGCTTCTATTTGTGGCCTTTGAAGGGCTTCTATTTGTGGCCTTTGAAGGGCTTCTATCTGTGGCCGTTCAAGAGACAATGTGGAAAACTATTTGTGGCCTTTGTGGGAAACATGTGGACCATTTGTTGTCGTTTAGGGCAATGTGTGAACTATTTGTGATTACAAACGTATAGGGAAGTTAACTCTACGGGTTTCAAAACAAAGTTCACACTTTTAAAACAGTTATGTTCCATATTTGCAGATCAAGTGAGGATTTATTGCGTAACCCACTACAGCAATTTCCGAGAGAATCGGATATTAATTGTTCTCTGCCTTATTTTATTCTCGCTTTTAACTAAGCATGTAGTTAAACACACTCTAAATCATGTTCTTACCCATAGCGAGCCAACATTCAATCCACGGAGGACATGTACTTGTTACATTTGCCATATTATTTTTAAAACTTTAAAAATTCAAAGTACACTCGTATAATTGATGCTTAACTTTAGACCTCCAGGTTTTTTGAATTCTCGCCTACAAAAGCTTTGACAAATAAAATGTATAAATTTTAGTTTGCCCTAACTAATCTGTTGGCCAGCTGGAGGCCACATACAATCAATTCGCAATTTTAAGACCCCCCCCCCCCACACACACACCCTGGACTGAGTCAGTAGGACTCTCCCCCACACACCCCCTGGACTGAGTCAGTAGGACTCCCCCCCACACACCCCCTGGACTGAGTCAGTAGGACTCTCTCTCTCTCACACACACACCCTGGGCTGAGTCAGTAGGACTCTCCCCCCCCCACACACACCCTGGGCTGAGTCAGTAGGACTCTCCCCCCCACACACACACACCCTGGGCTGAGTCAGTAGGACTCTCCCCCCCACACACACACCCTGGACTGAGTCAGTAGGACACCCCCCCACACACACACACACCCTGGACTGAGTCAGTAGGACTCCCCCCACACACACACCCTGGACTGAGTCAGTAGGACTCTCCCCCCCCCACACACACCCTGGGCTGAGTCAGTAGGACTCTCCCCCCCCCCACACACACACCCTGGATTGAGTCAGTAGGACTCTCCCCCCCACACACACACCCTGGATTGAGTCAGTAAAACTTCTCAGTGCACCTACCCCTGCTGGGAACTGAACTTACACAGTGGAAACCTAGAATAGTCCGACAAACTCTTGACCATGTCATTGTATGCTTACGCCAAGAAAAAGTTCAGCTCTATTTCATCTTGACTTACTAATTCAGTTTGAATTGCAAAAGTACGCACTATTTTCTTCAAGCGGATTCCAATAATCGTACAACAGAAGGCACGCATATATAAACATGTAGGTAGGCTCAGTTGATTTGAAAACAAAAAAAATTATTATTAAAAAAAACACGGCATCGGAAATTGCCGACGATTGCCGATGATTACCGAAGTTAAAAATAGATAAAAATAGATGTCACTCACGATAAAGTTTGGGCCCATAGAGACTCGCTGGCAGTTCTCTATCTCCTGCATGCACAGGTTGGTGGTCATGTGATCGTCCGTGGCCTCGTCCCTCACACCCCACCTCATGTCCACAACCTGCTCACGGGATAGATGAAAGTTTAGGTAGGTCAACATAGACAGGTGAAAGTAATGTAGGTCACCAGAGACAGGTGAAAACTAAGGAACGTCAACATAGACAGGTGAAAGTAATGTAGGTCAACAGAGACAGGTGAAAACTAAGGAACGTCAACATAGACAGGTGAAAGTAATGTAGGTAAACATAGACAGGTGAAAACTAATGTAGGTCAACATAGACAGGTGAAAGTAATGTAGGTCACCAGAGACAGGTGAAAACTAAGGAACGTCAACATAGACAGGTGAAAGTAATGTAGGTCAACAGAGACAGGTGAAAACTAATGTAGGTCAACATAGACAGGTGAAAGTAATGTAGGTCAACAGAGACAGGTGAAAACTAATGCACGTCAACATAGACAGGTGAAAGTAATGTAGGTCAACAGAGACAGGTGAAAACTAATGTAGGTCAACATAGACAGGTGAAAGTAATGTAGGTCACCAGAGACAGGTGAAAACTAATGCACGTCAACATAGACAGGTGAAAGTAATGTAGGTCAACAGAGACAGGTGAAAACTAATGTAGGTCAACATAGACAGGTGAAAACTAATGTATGTCAACATAGACAGGTGAAAACTAATGTAGGTCAACATAGACAGGTGAAAACTAATGCAGGTCAACGTAGACAGGTGAAAACTAATGTAGGTCAACATAGACAGGTGAAAGTAATGTAGGTCAACATAGACAGGTGAAAGTAATGTAGGTCAACATAGACAGGTGAAAGTAATGTAGGTCAACATAGACAGGTGAAAGTAATGTAGGTCAACATAGACATGTCAAAACTAATGTAGGTTAACACGGAGATGTGAAAACGAATGCATTTCAACATGGACAGGTAAAGGTGAAAACGTAAATCAAGTATGATTAAAAATGTATTAGAACAGATAAACAATTACTGATATTGGTAATTTATAAATTAGCACAAAATGTACAGGTAAGAATACAGGTACTTTTAAATGCTCAATTAAAGCATTATTTGGATAGTTACATCACAGGCACAGGTAAAATCAATGACATACTTGATCAGGTAAAAAACTAAGACTATCAAAAGAGACTGAGAGAAAGAGAGGGAGAGAGAGAGAGAAGTGAGAGAAAAGAGAAATAATAACAATTAATACTTTGGTAAGCTATTATAAAACTATTTATTTTCATATTATTTTGTTGTAAAGAAAATCAAAGGCGTTTGTTTCCAGTTGAGGCCATCTATGAGCCATTGAATAAGTCAGCATGAGCAATATTTCACATGCACGTTTTTAAGGGCCATATTTTAAGCCAACATGGGCCACATTTTAAGTTGTCATGGGCCACATTTTAAATTGTCATGGGCCACATTTTAGCCAACATGGGCCACATTTTAAGCCCACATGGGCCACATTTTAAATTGTCATGGGCCACATTTTAAGTTGTCATGGGCCACATTTTAAGTCGTCATGGGCCACATTTTAAATTGTCATGGGCCACATTTTAAGCCAACATGGGCCACATTTTAGCCAACATGGGCCACATTTTAAGTTGTCATGGGCCACATTTTAGCCAACATGGGCCACATTTTAAGTTGTCATGGGCCACATTTTAAATTGTCATGGGCCACATTTTAAGCCAACATGGGCCACATTTTAGCCAACATGGGCCACATTTTAAGTTGTCATGGGCCACATTTTAAATTGTCATGGGCCACATTTTAAGCCCACATGGACCACACTAAACGACCCACCAAAACAAAATATTTACGGACCACACAAAGACCGCCGTGGTCCGCTTGCCCCTGACCACATGCCGTTGCTGCTAATAATCAATCAGATGGTTGTATTAATTACTTCCCCTAATCTAATCTGTGCATTAATTTCCTAACCTAACCAATCCCCTACCATTGAAATATTTTCCGAAATGAAATCGATTCTCCTATTCTACGATACCGACATCGTAAGTGATCTATTTATTGGTTGGGATCGATTAGCAGTTTGATTGCCAGAATTCAGCCAATCAGGGCCCTTGTAGCAAGCCATGAGACATCTGTCCCCCTCCTTATCGCTCGTGGCGGGCTGGGTGAGCAGTAAATCTCGAGCGAGATGTCGAGGGGAAATGGGACGAAATCTCTAACACGATTTTTTTTGTAAACACGAGTATGTGACGTGGTTTGTGCTGGTGGGGATTATATGTGGTATGATGGTGGGGTTAGATGGTGTGGGTAGATGGTGTGGGTAGATGGTGTGGGTAGATTGCATGGGTGGATTGTGTTGGTAGATAGTGTGGTTAGATGGTGTGATGTGTTGATGTGGGTAGATGGGGTTGATGGTGTGGTTAGGTACTGTAAGTAAGTTATATGGTTATACTGGATCCGATGGTGTAGTTGGATAGTGCTTTTCAATGATATGGTTATGTTGTGTGGTTAGGTGGTGTGGTAAAATGATGTGGTTATATTGTGTGGCAAGATGGTGTGGTGCATTGATATGGAACGATGGTGTGGTAGGATGGTGTGGTAGGATGGTGTGGTAGGATGGTGTGGTACGATTGTGTTATAGGATGGTGTGGTACGATGGTGTGGTACGATGGTGTTATAGGATGGTGTGGTACGATGGTGTTATAGGATGGTGTTAAAGGATGGTGTGGTACGATGGTGTTATAGGATGGTGTGGTACGATGGTGTTATAGGATGGTGTTAAAGGATGGTGTGGTAGGATGGTGTGGTAGGATGGTGTGGTAGGATGGTGTGATAGGATGGGTGGTAGGATGGTGTGGTAGGATGGTGTGGTAGGATGGTGTTGTAGGATGGTGTGGTAGAATGGTGAGGTAGGATGGTGTGGTAGGATGGTGTGGTAGAATGGTGTGGTAGGATGGTGTGGTAGGATGGTGTGGTAGAATGGTGAGGTAGGATGGTGTGGTAGGATGGTGTGGTAGAATGGTGAGGTAGGATGGTGTGGTAGAATGGTGAGGTAGGATGGTGTGGTAGGATGGTGTGGTTAGATAATGTGGTAGGATGGTGTGGTAGGATGGTGTGGTAGGATGGTGTGGTAGGATGGTGTGGTAGGATGGTGTGGTAGGATGGTGTGGTAGGATGGTGTGGTAGGATGGTGTGGTAGGATGGTGTGGTAGGATGGTGTGGTAGGATGGTGTGGTAGGATGGTGTGGTAGGATGGTGTTGTAGGATGGTGTGGTAGAATGGTGTGGTAGGATGGTGTGGTAGGATGGTGTTGTAAGATGGTGTGGTTAGATGGTGTGGTAGGATGGTGTGGTAGGATGGTGTTGTAGGATGGTGTGGTAGGATGGTGTGGTCGGATGGTGTGGTAGGATGGTGTGATATATGGTGCTGTTACAATGCACGTTTAGATATTACGGCTAGCTGCAGCAATCGATAAAAAAAAACGTTAACTTCTCGTTAGCTACCAACAGGCTGGAGGGAGGGGGAGAGAAGGGAGAAATTGGAAGATAATTTATTAGGAAGAGTAATGTAAAACTGGATCACGTGACCGGAAGCTGCTTCCTGATGACGTCATGTGTTGCAATATTTGCCGCTATTCAGCACCAAAGAACGACAATAGCAACTCACGAAATGACTAGTTCTAGTGGGTGGATATTACGGCTTCAAAACAAAATATAAATTGGAGGCTTAAACATGAGGAGGAAAGTGGTTCGTGTAACGCGGGATACAAAAGATGGAGTTCAATATCGCTCCAAGCTCTGCAGCTTGAGCTTACAATATTTTTATTAGCAACGAGATGTAGAATATGCATATGAGGTTAGGATTAGGGATTTTTTTACATGAGAGCGAGTGAGTTAGGACACGAGATAGCTGATAAAGTTGGACGTTGGTGCACAATTTATGGCAGTAAGGGCTCGTAGATAATAGGCGGAAGTTGCCAACAAATTGCCAATCACTGGTCGATAGTTAAAAAACTCTGGCCAATACCAGATAGTCAATGGAGGATTAAACACAAGGCGGAGCCAACGCAAACACGAGACGATGCATTGTTTTATTTTATTGATATTTTTTACGAAATCCTGAAACAGAATTTCGAATGAATTGAATAAAAAAAGTTTTGCTTGGCTGAATATAAACTTTAAATTATCCGTAATTTAAAAAAAATAAAAGCCTGCTCACAAAACTTCAGAAGCGAACATTATTTTAAAAAAAAATAGATTTTCCTTAAGTTAAAGAAGTTGATGTTGAAAGACATTTTATGAACTGCCCCAACAAGTACTGAGACACGCCTTATAACAGCACCATCCCACCCCTCACGTAATATAACTGCTATATGTTTGAACAAAAGCAGCCATTGTTGAGCCTCAGTATATCATTGACTCAACTCTTACTTTGAATATGTAGACCCGCTATATGAGATTAAAGTCGTTTAACAGGTAATCAAAAACATAAGACAGCGCAAGATGCGTCGTGTATTGAGGATGAGACAAGATTAAATTGAAGGAATACCGCTGAACTGGATGCCTCAAGAAAAAAACACGGAAGACCAAGAGAGACTTAGAGGTACGCGACAGAAAACAACAGACAAAGGCAGGACTATCCTTGGAAACTGCCGAGTAAGTTCAGAGACCGGCAAAAGTGGAAAGAGCTTTCTGTGGCGGTCCTATGTGTCCTGGGCACAGAAGGGAAAAGATGATGGTGGTGGGTGGTGGTGTTAGTGTGTGATGGTGGTGATGATGATGGTGGTGGTGGTGGTGGTGGTGGTGGTGGTGGCGGTGGTGATGATGATGATGATGATATACGATTGACACATCCTCTCTTCATTACCCTCTCTTCATTTATGACTCAGTTACCTCCCCCCCCCCATTATCATGTATTGTGACCCACTTATGCCAGACCCCTGATGTGCAGCCACCCACTTATTACACTGACCCCCTGATGTACAGCCACCCACTTTTGACAGTGACCAACCCCCCCCCCCCCCCTACCCCACATGATGTAATTGGACCCACCTGAAACTCGAGTCCATGTTTTTCCCTGCAGTAGTCCTTCAGCCTGGGGTAGACTTTCTCCATCAGATTATTACGCTCAAGTGTTGTGTCTGGAAAAAATAGTCCCTACATATATTTTACTATAAAAAAAAAAGAAAACTAACAGAAAAAGTATTCATACAATCTAATATTTTTTGTCAAATTATTATTTCAATTTTTCTATTTAAAAAAAAAATCTTTCATGGGCAATGATTGTCAATGTCTTGCGTTCTCGTGGTATGATAGTTTCAACATTAAATGCTAAATCTCTTCCCAGATTACATAGATCAGTATGTAAGGATGTTTTTACGTTCTCGTATTCGAAGTATAGAGGAAGTATTGTAATCGTGCAAAAAATCGACGTGTATATTTAGATAGGACTATATATATATATATATATATATATATATATATATATATATATATATATATATATATATATATATATATATATATATATATATATATATATATATATAAAGAGAGGTAAAAGGTACCATAAAGAAATGTCCCTGTTGACAAATGCACACAACAGTAACTACCTAACTACTGACGGAGTGGAGATCCATTTAGTTTACATTCCTTTACCGGGAGTGGACAAATATGTACTTAAAAATAGTTTAAATTGACCAAGTATTGACCAAAAGACCATTGATCAAACACAACAATCCCACTCGCTTCGCCTATCAAAGAGTTGCATCAACACTTGGAACAAGATCCCAAAAAACCCGTTCAATACTTCTACTCCAGTGTCGCCTAATCTTGATGTCTCTAAACACCAAACCAATGTGTTCAAACATCTAATAATTCGATATGCTTGGTACTGATTTAAAGTCTATTTTATTTTATAAACTTCCATTCATTTTTTATTCTCGATATTTCGTCTCATTTTCAATGTAGCAATTAATGCAGTTAAAAATATAAATTGGGAATTCCCGTTAATTGCAAATTGAAAAGACAACTTAACCGACAAATGGTAAAATTGTTGTACAACAATTACGTCTCGCTACACCATTTAATCAAAAGTAATTTAAAAAAAAATCTTCTCAATGCAATCTATCAGATATCGATTGTTTAAACGCCGTCACATACTTGTGATAAACCGCTGTTTTGTTCTAGAGGGTCCAGAATTTTAAACGTCTAGGCTAAAGCAAGCTGTGTTGTCGAGCGGTAATTTGAATGGCGGTCGTCATGGTGACCGGGAACAAACCCAGCCCAGTCCATGTTACGTTCAACTAGCATCAGCCGCCATGACGGTGTACAAGAACGTCGGAAGACGAGATAATAGATTCCATTCAAATGTGGGGTGATGTGGAAGCCGGTTTTATTCAAATATGCAGTGTCCCACTATAAAACATCACTACAAAGTCCCGCTATAAAACATCACTACTAAGTCCCACTATAAAACATCACGACTTAGCCCAGTGTCCCGCTATAAAACATCACGACTTAGCCCAGTGTCCCACTATAAAACATCACTACTAAGTCCCGCTATAAAACATCAATACTAAGTCCCACTATAAAACATCACGACTTAGCCCAGTGTCCCGCTATAAAACATCACGACTTAGCCCTGTGTCCTGCTATAAAACATAACTACAAAGTCCCACTATAAAACATCACTACTAAATCCCGCTATAAAACATCACTACTAAATCCCACTATAAAACATCACTACTAAATCCCGCTATAAAACATCACTACTAAGTCCCGCTATAAAACATCACTACTAAATCCCGCTATAAAACATCACTACTAAATCCCGCTATAAAACATCACTACTAACTCATGCTATAAAACATCACTACTAAGTCCAGTGTCCCGCTATAAAACATCACTACTAAGTCCCGCTATAAAACATCACTACTAAGTCCCACTATAAAACATCACTACTAAGTCCCGCTATAAAACATCACTACTAAATCCCGCTATAAAACATCACTACTAAATCCTGCTATAAAACATCACTACTAAGTCATGCTATAAAACATCACTACTAAGTCCAGTGTCCCACTATAAAACATCACTACTAAGTCCCGCTATAAAACATCACTACTAAGTCCCACTATAAAACATCACTACTAAGTCCCGCTATAAAACATCACTACTAAGTCCCACTATATAACATCACTACTAAGTCCCACTATAAAACATCACTACTAAGTCCCGCTATAAAACATCACTACTAAGTCCCGCTATAAAACATCACGATGTGTTTCCTATAGCTCTAGCCCAACACATTTTTCAAATTTTGTTCCGCCCCATTTACCCCGCGCTGATAAAAAAAAAATTCGATCTTCGATTTATAGACTGGATCATTAAACGTTATTGAATCTGTGCTAGGGACAAAGGCCACTTGACGTCATTTACCTGCCTCCCCCACCCCCCGGCATTGAGGCGACAAGTAAAGTAATTAACGAGTGGCTGAGGATTTGGTTCTGGATGGGCTGGGGGGTGGGGCTGAGGGGACGGGGAGATGAGATCTATGCGGGCCATCGGGCCATTTACTGGAGACAGGAAATGCAACAAGGGAGGTAGACATGGCTGATGTCAAATGTCATTTGTGTCATTCTGTACGCTCTATGTGATGTGAGAATAGGTCTTGTGTCGTATGTCGATTATGTCAAATGTCAATTGTGTCATTTTGTAAGCTCAATGGGATTTGAGAGTATATGTATTGTCGTATGTCGAGTTGTATGTTCAAGTGAGACATGACAACATATATGGTGTCACATGACGTGTGTAGGGTGTGACAATATGGCTAATGTAACATGACATACTATATGCTCTAACGGGCGACGTCACTAAAACTTTACGTCACGCTGTAAGACTTAAAATGTTTGATTCAATGTTGAGTTTTATGATTAAAGGCTGTACAAAAACGAAACAATAAATACATTGGATAAACCCTAAAAATAATACTAGTAATAGTTACATTATTTGTAAGCAAGCTAAAGCTGTATTACAACATAGTGTTACATTATTTTTATTTGTTGTATGAAGACAATGAGAAACAACGCCGGCTAACGCATACAGTGCTACAACATCCACGACAGGAGACGAAACAATTGGGCTTGTAAGTCTCTTTGTTTCTCTTACTTAAAATTTGAAATCTGGTTAGCCAGGGTCAGGTGAATTCTCAAACTATCATCATTATCAGTTTTTACGATTTTAATTAACTTAACAATAGTGTAAGTAACTTTTATTTCTTTTTTTACTGATTTAATAAACATATTCACACTTGGTTTGAAAAGTACTAGCTGGCTAGTATGATAAGAAGTTGGTGACCTACTTACAAGCCCTATTGCGGCATTGGTTTTTTTTTCAGGTCGCCTTTGTGATCCGCGAATTTAAGATCGGTTTCTTGAAACTTGAGATCCCGATTAATTGGTAATAATTATATTACTAAGACGTTGATTAATTATGAAGATCAGTTTCAATCTTGTGTCTTGATCCTGTTTCTTCTTTCGAAACAAATTAGTTATTAAGGAATTAGTGGGTAAATTCCACAATAGGCGCATATAACTTTAATTATTTATTGGTTTAAACATACGCAAGTAACAATTTAAAAAAAAAAAAATCTGATCAATTCACTATTTCTACAAATTAACTGACCAATTCACTATTTCTACCACGAAAACAACAATACATAATCTTTCGACTTAGAACAGGCCATAACAGACTAAATCAACACATGCATAAAAAACTAAAGGTTGGGTGTGGCGAAATGTGCCCTTGTGGCAAGGCCCCGGAAAATACGGAGCACGTCCTTCAGGAATGTTCTTTGTATAGCCAGGCACGAGTCAGACACTGGCCCCTACCCACCCCACTCAGGGAAAAATTATATGGGGCACCTGCCAAACTGGAGACCACAGTCCGGTTTGTTCACGAAGTTGGACTTGTTGTCTGAATCCTCCACCATATTCTCAATTAAGAACGAAGAAGAAGACTATTTCTACAAATTAACTGACTAATTCACTATTTCTACAATTAACTGACCAATTCACTATTTCTACAAATTAACTGACCCATTCACTATTTCTACAAATTAACTGACCAATTCACTATTTCTACAATTAACTGACCAATTCACTATTTCTACAATTAACTGACCAATTCACTATTTCTACAAGCAACTGGATATTTTAAAAAATAACTGAAACAGAAAAATCGAAATTTACGTACGCTAAAAATTTAAATTTGTTTAGTCCTTTTTTAAACTCCCTTACTTAATTTATTTGTAAACTGTTTCATTAAAAAAAACCCATTGGACATTCCAAATGTATTTTTTATGTTACAGAGAAGTAAAGGAAAGTAGTTTTGCCTGTAGTTTAGCCTGTAGTTTTGTCTTTAGCGAGGTGTACATGTACAAGTATGAACAGAACTGACTAGCTGTGTACACGGTGAAGCTCTCACACACATATGATACAACAGCAATGAACTGTTGTTCAATGTAAACCACAAGAGAGAGGCAGGATTGATATGTGTCAGTAATGTTGTAGTCACCCTGTGGTCTAGTTTGTGTCATAGATTTTGTACTGACCTGTGTCATAAATTAGTCATAGACTGCTGTATGACCTATATCATATATTGCTGTATGACCTATGTCATAGACTGCTGTATGACCTATGTCATAGATTGCTGTATGACCTATGTCATAGATTGCTGTATGACCTATGTCATAGATTGCTGTATGACCTATGTCATAGATTGCTACACTGACCTATGTCATAGATTCCTGTATTAACCTGTCATAGATTGCAGTATGATCAATTTTATAGATTGCTGTATGACCTATGTCATAGATTGCTGTATTAACCTGTCATAGATTGCTACATTGACCTATGTCATAGATTCCTGTATTAACCTGTCATAGATTGCTGTATGACCTACATCATAAATTGCCACACTGACCTATGTCATAGATTGCTACAATGACCTACGTCATAGATTGCTACACTGACCTATGTCATAGATTGCTACATTGACCTATGTCATAGATTCCTGTATTAACCTGTCATTGATTGCTGTATGACCTACGTCATAAATTGCCACACTGACCTATGTCATAGATTGCTACAATGACCTACGTCATAGATTGCTACACTGACCCATGTCATAGATTCCTGTATTAACCTGTCATTGATTGCTGTATGACCTACGTCATAAATTGCCACACTGACCTATGTCATAGATTGCTACAATGACCTACGTCATAGATTGCTACATTGACCTATGTCATAGATTGCTGTATGACCTATGTCATAGATTGCTGTAAGACATGTCATATTTTGCTTTAAGACTTATGTCATAGATTGCAACACTGACCTATGTCATATGTTGCTGTATGACCTATGTCATAGATTGCTGTAAGACATGTCATATTTTGCTTTAAGACTTATGTCATAGATTGCAACACTGACCTATGTCATAGATTGCTGTATGACCTATGTCATAGATTGCTGTAAGACATGTCATATTTTGCTGTAAGACTTATGTCATAGATTGCAACACTGACCTATGTCATAGATTGCAACACTGACCTATGTCATAGATTGCTACAATAACCTATGTCATAGATTGCTGTATGACCTATGTCAGAGATTGCTATATGACATATGTCATAAATTGCCACACTGACCTATGTCATAGATTGCTACACTGACCTGTGAAGGTAGAGCTTGTAAAGATCCTGACGATCTTTGAGCTGAGCGGCGGGAGGTCCTCCAAGCTCCCCGACAGGACCTTGACCAGCTTCTCCTTGTCCTGAACCTCGTGGTCCGCCCCACTACTTCCGGTGTCCTCCCAGGCCTCCTCACCCCCGCCATTTTCATGTTTAAATCCAGCCTCGTTCCCATCAACAGTCGAGGCGGTGGACTTACTGTTGCTGAGGTTCGAATCCTCCTTAGTACTGGCAGGGCGCTTGGCTTTCCCCTTGGTGGCCGAGTTTGGCTTGGTCAGTTTCTTGGCCTTGGCTGGCGTTGAACTCGGACCTTTTGGGTTGTCTACGGCGTTGATTTGTGATTTCATTGCGCCGGCGTCTTTGTATACATTTATACTTGGGTCGTGGCTGATCTACTGTTATATCTGTGACCTTCTGCATTCGAGTTCAACATGGGTTCGAACCCTAACAAACACAGCAGTGGTTTAGATCAGGCCGATCGCTGGCCTTCGTTAGAGGAGAGAATTAATTATTTCAATCTCATGGCTGGTCCGCTGATAGGTAAATCTGAGGAGGTAAAACAAATGTAATTATTTGCCATTAATTTTGGAGGCAGATATAATTTTTACTTTCTCGTTTACGCAGTATAGAGGGGGTATTGTAATCGTGCAAAAAATCAAATCGGAAAAATTAGTTTTGCAATTGTGTCCTTATTTGTGTGTGTGTGTGTGTGTTTCTGTGTATGTGTCTGTGTGTATGTGTGTGTGTGTGCGTGTGTGTGAACATGATAACTTGAATACCGTTACAGCTAGGTTGATCAAATTCATATATAAGTATTATATCAAATTTGTAGTTCTGTATCAACTTTTCAGCGATTTTGGATAAACGGAAGTATGACCCATTCTACTTTTAGTTTTAGAAAAGCCTATAACTTGAGTACAGTTTTAGATACATAAACGAAATTTCACAAATAAGTAAATGATCTAATTCTCTGCCTTCTGTCAAATTTTAAGTAAGTCCGTTTACCGGAAGAAGCACTTTACTCTATTTCCGATGTCTAAAGAAAACATATGAATTTATAAAGTATTAATATTTCGCACAATTACACACATTGTTTGATGTTCACTTTTGATATGAGATTTTAGTCTATTTTAAAAAGTTTAAGTAATTAAAAATTGATTAAAAATCATGTCTATACACCGAGTTGTCATCTTCCGTTTTATAAGTATATTCGAGAAAGCTAAATCTTAACAGAGTTAATGCCGGGTTCCGAATAGCAAAAGCGGCTATAAGGACCCGGGTTAGAATAAACAAAGCCTTTCAGAATATCAATCCCAGAGTTCCTGTACAGCCAATCAATGTTTGTCTTACGAATGTGAAACTTTAGGTTATAAATTAGGCCTGATGAAAATAGATAAAAGTGTAGCCTAAAACTCAAAAAATTATTTTCAAGTTCTTTGAATTTGCAACTTCTATAACATTGATTCTAAAAATAATAAATTTCTAAATTATTTTCAAGCTTAAGTTTGTTTTTTTTTATAATTATTTTTACGGTCACTTTGATTGCAAAATCTAGGAAAAATACGTTTTTTAAAATAAAATAAAAATAAATGTGAACAATAATAATGGAAGAATGTTCGTCAACTCGGCCATGTTTATTTATTCCTATATACTCACAATATCCAAACATTCAATTGACACTATCGTTCACACATTGTACGCATGTGTTCACCGTCTACACACATGTAAACAATATAACACTCCGTGTAAATTACACGTGTTAACCATAAGTAGGTTACGAACACGTGTAAACAATGCGCAGACGACACAACATCGATCAATAATTATGGACTGTATATCCCAACAATGCCACAGGTAAGAATACGCACCTTCAATTACAACTGACACATTAATTAGGTCTATAGACGGGGAATTCGTACGATTCCAGAGGTCAGGGTCAAAGGTCACTTGTGGCGGTATCACAAGTTATACAGGCTGTGTTGTTGTTTGCCGTAGCTAAGGTGGGATTTGGGGGCGGGGTGTGGAGGGGTAGGGGCAGTGTTTCTTCCAGACTTTTTTCTCCGGGGGGTGGAGGGGGGCACTTGAAATTTTCAGGGGTGCGGACTAAAATTTTCGGTAGGGGGGAGGGACACCGGTAAAAGTATATATTTTCTATATAAATTTTATTTCGTTCGGAGGGGGGGGGGGGGGGGCTTTAGATGCCTAGAGGAAGTTCCGGGTGGGAGGGGAGGGGGAGGGGAAGGTCTGACCAGGGAGTTAGATTTTGTTTTTTTCAAATGACAAGGATGGCGAACGTGTAGAGTGGCCCACGCCCCAGCTTTGAACGAATTACTGAAAATTATTCGAGTGTACTGAACGCTGCACAATTAGTTAATATTCAATTTATTTCTCTTAATATGTTAATACGATATCATTAAAATAACTAGTATATTACTCGGAAAAATAAAAATTAGCTAATCAACTAAATGCATTTTGTTTCTTTACTTTAAAGAAAAAAATAACCCACAATAGGGCCTATGCATGTTTTGAATAAACACAGTGCTAATTGCATCATTCAACACTGCTATGTATTCCAGTTGAATGTAATAGATAATCTCCCCTGGATATGAATGACAGCGAACCAAGGGACGCTACTCCTGTTGACAAGACCAATCTAACGGCCCGCAACTCTGCAGGAAACCTACTTGTACCTCTCGTAATCTGCCACTTGGTTAGGTGGAGAGAGTTTGTCTCCCCTTTCTGCGATAAGGTGTAATTTTTGGTAGTCGGTGAGAGGCTATAGAAGTTTTGAAACTGATAGAGCAATGATAAGTCTGGCTACTTGGTTAACCTCAGCGGGGGAGGGGGCAGATAAGTGAACTAGAGCAGGGTAGTGGGTGTAGGTGTGAAGGGTGGGGGTGGGGGAGGGGGCAGATAAGTGAACTAGAGCAGGGTAGTGGATGTAGGTGTGAAGGGTGGGGGTGGGGGGGCAGATAAGTGAACTAGAGCAGGGTAGTGGATGTAGGTGTGAAGGGTGGGGGAGGGGGCAGATAAGTGAACTAGAGCAGGGTAGTGGGTGTAGGTGTGAAGGGTGTGTGTGTGGGGGGGGGGGCATCAATGAAAGTAGTAGTGGGAGATCATATTGTATTAAGGTGTATGTGAGTAATCAACCCCCCCCCCCCATTACAATACAGTGTAGCTTCTGTCACCATCTAGATTGCCCATTAGCTGGTGTTGACGATTGAACTTTTTCAAACCCTACCACAACCATAAACCCTCTATCAAAGAAACCCTACCACAACCATAAACCCACTATAAAACAAACCATACACAGCCATAAAACCCTCTACCAAAGAAACCCTACCACAACCATAAACCCACTATAAAACAAACCATACACAGCCATAAAACCCTCTATCAAACAAACCCTACCGCAGCCATAAACCCTGTATCAAACAAACCCTACCGCAGCCATAAACCCTGTATCAAAGAAACCCTACCGCAGCCATAAACCCACTATAAAACAAACCATACACAGCCATAAACCCTCTATCAAAGAAACCCTACCGCAGCCATAAACCCACTATAAAACAAACCATACACAGCCATAAACCCTCTATCAAAGAAACCCTACCGCAGCCATAAACCCACTATAAAACAAACCATACACAGCCATAAACCCTTTATCAAAGAAACCCTACCGCAGCCATAAACCCACTATAAAACAAACCATACACAGCCATAAACCCTCTATCAAAGAAACCCTACCGCAGCCATAAACCCACTATAAAACAAACCATACACAGCCATAAACCCTCTACCAAAGAAACCCTAGTCTTACATTCTGTCTTGATGATTGCCCATGTCTGATCATTGGGTTCGATTTAAGTCTTAACTTTATGAATTCATTGTGACAACATCATTTCCTGGACTTTGTCGCTATACATATAAATTATTATAGACCATAGGGTACAGAGACTATAGGGAACATGGACCCTATAGATCATAGGGAACATAGACCATAGGGAACAGAGACAATAGGGAACAGAGACCATAGGAAACATGGACCCTATAGATCATAGGGAACATAGACCATAGGGAACATAGACCATAGGGAACATGGACCCTATAGATCATAGGGAACATAGATCATAGGGAACATAGACCATAGGGAACATAGACCATAGGGAACAGAGACCCAAGGAACAGAGACCATTTAGACCAAACAGACCATAGGGAACATAGAGCGTATAGACCACAGGGAACATAGACCAGATTTTGAACCTCCCCCCTCTCCCCAAACACACACATAAATGCCACGCTAAGTCAAAACTTGACAAACTTCCACCCGTTGTATGTGTTAAATCTAACTTTACAGACCTCTTCGGGGAGAGCTGCCCCCCCCCCCCCCCCGACCCCGACCTCTGACGAAATAGAAAAAAAATATAATTTATTAAGTCAACTGTGATGCCCCACGCCCCCCCCCCCCCCCCCACCATAAAAGGTTAAGGAACTTTTAAGATGATGCTGTAAATGTGTATGCCATTACACTTCCAAATAGTTGTGTACCAGATGTCTGTGCATATATCTGTCTAAAAGATAATTATGAGCAGCTGTTTGCAGATATCTGAAACACGGAACTTGGCTTCGTGTTCGACCTTTGTTAATGTCACTGTCATTTAAACGGTGACGCTACTAAATGTCATTTAAACTTGGACGTTTTTGAATGGTAGTTTGTCATTTATACTTAGGAATATAAATGTCCTCTTTGTCATTTAAAGTTCCGAACTTTGATTTTATGTATCGCTCACACAACTTATTTTCATATGTGTATAACATCAGCTTTTATATTGAGATATACAAGTGTATGGGAACTTATTATACCACCCGCTGCCCTAGCCCTGCCCTCGACACACACAAACTACACACTTTGTGAGAACACATCAGGTGTGACAGCCCAACACACCAGGTCGCCAGCACACAACACACCCTCGTGACCCTCGCCTTAAGACAACAAGTCAGAGGTCCACGTCACAATTAAAGGTATACTGCCGTCTGCTACTGAAGGTTTTTTTCTGTTAATATAGTGAGGTAGATCTAGTAGTAGACAGTGTGGAATACACACATACATACATACAAACATATACATACATATTTTTGACAGTGGTATATGTAGCAATTGTTTTGGGGTTTTTGTAATATATATATATATATATATATATATATATATATATATATATATATATATATATATATATATATATATATATATATATATATATATATATATATATATATAAGTATATATATATATATATATATATATATATATATATATATATATATATATATATATATATATATATATATATATATATATATATATATATATATATATATATATATATATATATATATATATATACCAAGAATGCGCCGTCGGGAATTGTACCTTACCGTAAGACTGTTGTCATTTTTGGGATCATCGTGTGTTCTAATCCCACTGACACCCTCGATCCACACCACTGCACACACACACACTTACTCATACAAACGCACATACATACATGCATACATACATAAACAGCGACACTAGCCAGAACATAGTGTTTTTGTAGTATCTCAACGACACATCTCTCAGAGACTCCAAGATTTTATAAGTTTATCGAATTCCAAAACGCCCGTCTTAAAAACAACCCATCGCTAACGCGCTTCCCAAGAAAATATCCTTCAAAACCCCATCATTGTATGTTTAACATAAACACTACAAACACAATCACATCACGCACAAAGACATCTATCACGACAACACATGTAAAACACCCCTAACAAAAGTAAATTTACTTATAGCACCTCTTTAGTTTAAAAACTAACCCTTTAAAACACACCTCCAAAAATGATAATACTAAAACACTTCTTACACGACATCCCGCCCTATACACCTCTCACTAAAACACCCCTCACTATACACCCCTCACTAAAACACCCCTCACTATACACCCCTCGCTAAAACACCCTTCACTATACGTCTCTCAGTAAACCACCCCTAACCTAAACCCACCAAACCCCCAACTTCTACCAACCAGATTTGTGTACCAGTGGACAACACCAAATAAAGTGAGCCAACTCCTACACAAAAACTACCGACAGTTTCAACTTTATATTATCAAAAGTTAAATACAATCGTTTCAGATTTATATCAGCTAATCCCCACTTATCTAAAACAAATGTATAAACTACAATACAATTTATCAATGTTGATATGCCGAGGACTTAATGGCTGGGTCATATAGATCCACCGCAACTAGAAAAGATGCAAGAATCTAGATCAGTAAGGAATTGATAAGTCTACCAGACAAGTGTAGTTGGACCATGATACCACATGGTCAACTTCAGAATTTAAAACATAACCCCAAGTTTAACGTTCAACGTTTAACTCTATCGATATGTCTTTATAAACTATTAAATTAAAGCGACAAGCATGACGGAAATTAAATTAAAATAAAAAAACAAACAACTACAGACCCAAATCTCAACTACTGCCCTTTACGGCAATAGAAAACGGAAGACTCGACACATTTATTCCCACCTAATCTATTGCTAACACATTTTCTTCTAACAAAAAGTAAATTTAACAGGCCAAAACGAATTCAACTCAAACAATAAAGGAAAATTCACCAACCTCATCACTTTTTATCGTTCGTATCCAAGACACACGAGGCAGATGAAGTAGAGTTTATCTGTTTCAATTACCTCGGTATACGAAGTGATTGCGTGATCAGCACTATGCCTAGTTGCCTTGTGTTTCCCTAACGTGAGTCAGGTACCCATCAGAGCTGGGTGGACTCAGGGACCTACTACATACGCGAATACTGAATTTAAACTTGGTACTTTCTGGTTAGCAGTCTTAAGCGCTATCATCCGACCACTAACCTAACGTTAACTAACTGACCTGAAACAATGCAGGTGAATTCACAAAGCTAACGTTAACTAATCGACTTGAAACAATGCAGGTGAATTCACAAAGCTAACGTTAACTAATCGACTTGAAACAAAGCAGGTGAATTCACAAAGCTAACGTTAACTAATCGACTTGAAACAATGCAGGTGAATTCACAAAGCTAACGTTAACTAATCGACTTGAAACAAAGCAGGTGAATTCACAAAGCTAACGTTAACTAATCGACTTGAAACAATGCAGGTGAATTCACAAAGCTAACGTTAACTAATCGACTTGACACAAACCTAACGTTAACTAATTAACTTGAAACAATGCAGGTGAATTCACAAACCTAACGTTAACTAATTAACTTGAAACAAAGCAGGTGAATTCACAAAGCTAACGTTAACTAACCTTATTGAACACAAAAAAGCCCCGAGCTAAACTATCAGGATTATCAAAGCTTCAGTACCAACCCAAGTCTAGATGTAGTCGTGTAGATCTCAGATTATTCGCCTACGATCCGACTCGATGCGTTTAAACTTCAGTTCGATCGATCGATCGGGCGATATCAGCAGGCTGGAATAAAAACAATTTAGGGACGGGCCGGCGTTGACGATATGCTAATGCCTGCGTTTATTTTCGGACACGGGCGTTTGTTTTTCTAGTAAAGTGTATAGTTTGGTTCAACTGTAAAATGTATAGTTTGGTTCAACTGTAAAGTGTATAGTTTGGTGAAACTGTAAAGTGTATAGTTTGGTGAAACTGTAAAGTGTATAGTTTGGCTGAACTGTAAAGTGTATAGTTAGGTTAAACTGTAAAACGTATAGTTTGATTCAACTATAAAATGTATAGTTTGGTTAAGCTGTAAAGTGTATAGTTTGGTTAACTTAAAAGTGTATAGTTTGGTTAAACTGTAAAGCGTATAGTTTGGTTAAACTGTAAAGTGAATAGTTTGGTTAAACTGTAAAACGTATAGTTTGGTTCAACTATAAAATGTATAGTTTGGTTAAGCTGTAAAGTGTATAGTTTGGTTAAACTTAAAAGTGTATAGTTTGGTTAAACTGTAAAGCGTATAGTTTGGTTGAACTGTAAAGTGTATAGTTTGGTTAAATTTAAAAGTGTATAGTTTGGTTGAACTGTAAAGCGTATAGTTTGGTTAAACTCTAAATTGTATAGTTTGGTCCAATTTACAAGGGACAGTTTCATCTAAACAGTGTGGTCTAATTTTGTTTAGTTCAGCTCAAGCTATTGAATTGTCTATGGCTGGTCAACACTTTATTTAAGGTCTAATTTTTAGTCTAGTTTCCACGAAACTACCCAGTCCAGTTTTATCTAAAATGGCTTATTTAATTTTCGCAATATCTAGTCTAGACTTCCAATCGTAATAAAAATCATCTATTCAGAAACAAATATTTTATAAATTTGACTAAGCTGTACACTCTAGTATAAAATAAACATTCTAAATTTTCTAAGCTGTTCGATTCTGTCGAATTAAAATATAATATATAGCTACATTAGTTTGAAACTATACCGTCTAGTTCAGAAATGTAAATAAAATATAATATATCCCAGGTGTTTGGCCTTGTCAATAATCTCACCACACGAGAGAGCGCCAACACGCGAAAAACAAACAAGAAACATCAACTTACATGCGTTGCTAAGTATGTACAAGGCTGCAGTTGTGTACACCGCTAGACTGTAGCGCGACCCACCTCACTGTCGTCTGCTGTACCTGGCCAGTCTCGCAGCAGACGTGGCTTGCCGCCACCAGGGGCTGATTGTGAGGCACCGTCCGACAGGCTACTGATTTGACAGACGTGAGGCACCGTCCGACAGGCTACTGATTTGACAGACGTGAGGCACCGTCCGACAGGCTACTGACTTGACAGACGTGAGGCACCGTCCGACAGGCTACTGATTTGACAGACGTGAGGCACCGTCCGACAGGCTACTGATTTGACAGACGTGAGGCACCGTCCGACAGGCTACTGACTTGACAGACGTGAGGCACCGTCCGACAGGCTACTGATTTGACAGACGTGAGGCACCGTCCGACAGGCTACTGACTTGACAGACGTGAGGCACCGTCCGACAGGCTACCGACTTGACGGACGTGAGGCACCGTCCGGCAGGCTTGACGGACGTGAGACCCAACCTGGAACCAAACTTACATTTTTTGTACCTAACTGTAGCGTTTTTTTTTTTTTACCTAACTGAACGTTTGTAGGTTTTTGTACCTAACTGCACGCTTATAGCGGGTTTTTTTTTGTAACTAACTGTACGCTTACAACGTTTTGTTGTTTTTTTGTACCTAACTGTACGCTTGTAGCGGTTTTTTTTTTTTAAATTTAACTGAAGGTTTGTAGAGTTTACAAAGCTCTAATGTTTGACGTTCTCCAGACTTGTGTTTTAAAACTTAACCTGTTATAGTTTTTTAAGGTTAGTTTATTAAAATCTATGATTTGAATCTAGAACATATTCTTTAAAATAAACTTTTGAAAGATGAGTATGGCCAAAGTCCTACTGTTTTGGTGCTTCTAATTTTGCTACGTCACTTTTAAGCAACCAGTAATTAGTGGCATCCAGTAGGAATTTGCTACTTCCAGGATAGTTGGAATTTTAAAAGGGACCCCAAACCCGAGACTGAAACTTTCCTACTGTATTTCTTCTTCATTAAAGCCTGAATTTTACAACTTGGTATGAAGGTATGGAAATGGTAACATGGAGATACAGCAACAATTTTTTGTTTTTTAAATCAAAACACTGAAAAGTCTATTTTCAGGGTAGCCTGCGAGTCAGTAAGCCCCAAGGGTCGAGTATTCGGACACCATTTTTTTAAATCGATGTCACCCTTCTGCAGCTTACATCACTGATGGGAAATGTATATTTCGATACTGACCGGAGTTTTACGTGAAGTTTTAATGCTTGTACACGGATGGTACCAAAATTAATGTAGCGCGCATGTCCACATCGTTGTTGCACGGTCTGGTGTACTCACTCCTATGTTGCTAAAACCTCTTTCATGTACTTGTTTCAAATCCTAGCACTCTCTCTTTGAAAACTACCCGCCTTTGTTCTCTTTGTGACCTTACGTCATACCCGCCCTTCAGACCGGATATGACGTTATTTTATTTTATCCAGGACGCAACTCTCAAACCCTGGCCGACCCTGCTATCTGATCGTGTTGCTGTTTCGTGTCTGACGGGTCCCCCCCCCCCTGACATTTAGACAACACGTGTGTTTACATAGGCTGGCACGCATGGTCAGCCACGGCCTCTATCGACGTCATCTGGTCGTTGGTGTCAAGCCGCAGTTGAAGAAGACGTTGGTCACCAAAATGGCCGTGTGGGACATATCTTGGTCGGCCATCATCGACGTGGGCACTTGTACTACATTGTGTTGGCCATACAAGTGGCCCTCGTCAAGATATCATGTCATCGTTACGCGAGTCTCTACAAACGTAGACTTCAATTGAGTGGGGGGGGGGGGGGAGGGGGGTGTAGAGGAGGTTCGTATATAAGAGTGTAAACATTGTGTAGCCCAATAGAGACTGCTAACGCCGCCCTATAGAGCTACATGTAGCCCATTAGAGACTGCTAGCCCCGTCCTATAGAGCTACATGTAGCCCACTAGAGACTGCTAGCCCCGTCCTATAGAGCTACGTGTAGCCCACTAAAGACTGTATGTAGACTGCTAGCTCCGTCCTATAGAGCTACATGTAGCCCACTTGAGACTGCTAGCCCCGTCCTATAGAGCTACGTGTAGCCCACTAAAGACTGTATGTAGACTGCTAGCTCCGTCCTATAGAGCTACATGTAGCCCACTAAAGACTGCTAGCCCCGTCCTATAGAGCTACATGTAGCCCACTAGAGACTGCTAGCCCCGTCCTATAGAGCTACATGTAGCCCACTAAAGGCTGTATGGAGACTGCTAGCCCCGTCCTATAGAGCTACGTGTAGCCCACTAAAGACTGTATGGAGACTGCTAGCCCCGTCCTATAGAGCTACATGTAGCCCACTAAAGACTGCTAGCCCCGTCCTATAGAGCTACATGTAGCCCACTAAAGGCTGTATGGAGACTGCTAGCCCCGTCCTATAGAGCTACGTGTAGCCCACTAAAGACTGTATGGAGACTGCTAGCCCCGTCCTATAGAGCTACATGTAGCCCACTAAAGGCTGTATGGAGACTGCTAGTCCCGTCCTATAGAGCTACATGTAGCCCACTAGAGACTGCTAGCCCCGTCCTATAGAGCTACATGTAGCCCACTATAGACTGTATGGAGACTGCTAGCCCCGTCCTATAGAGCTACATGTAGCCCACTAAAGGCTGTATGGAGACTGCTAGCCCCGTCCTATAGAGCTACATGTAGCCCACTAAAGGCTGTATGGAGACTGCTAGTCCCGTCCTATAGAGCTACATGTAGCCCACTAGAGACTGCTAGCCCCGTCCTATAGAGCTACATGTAGCCCACTATAGACTGTATGGAGACTGCTAGCCCCGTCCTATAGAGCTACATGTAGCCCACTAAAGGCTGTATGGAGACTGCTAGCCCCGTCCTATAGAGCTACGTGTAGCCCACTATAGACTGTATGGAGACTGCTAGCCCCGTCCTATAGAGCTACATGTAGCCCACTAGACTGCTAGCCCCGTCCTATAGAGCTACATGTAGCCCACTAGAGACTGCTAGAGCATGTTGTCCCTATCACGTCTCATCTTTTAAACTTGATCAAGGTAAACAAATTGACGAAAACAAATCAGTGTTAAATTATGCACTGTAGAAAAACACAACACCAATCATCTCTAGTTACACAAATGTTGAAGTCTAGCTTTTCTTTGTGTGCAGTTATACACAGAGTGTTATAACATTGTAGAATCCATGGAAAATTATATTAATGGCCATGTTAAAATATTATAGCGGCTATGTTAAAATATTATAGCGGCTATGTTAAAATATAATAGCCGTCATGTTCAAATTTTATAGCGGTCATGCTAAAAATATCTTTAAAACAATTTGCTAGAATATTACATCGACTTCAAAAAATTGGGTTGATATAAAAAAAAATTCAATCAAACAAACGAATCTGTTCGCAAATAGCCAACCAGGACTCATAACTCTGTACCCCTTTTCTTGTAGAGACTGGAGTGATTTCCCCTGTAGGAGATGTGTATCGCTGTGGTTGGGGCGGGGGCCGGCTAGTCCCGGGTCTCAAATTACACTGGGCGGTTGTCATGTCATTAAGGCAATCAGACTCGGTCTCCGCGCCACCTATGTCATGTGTATCGATTGTCTATCGATCTATCGGTTAATTGGCGGGGTAATGCTTGATTAGTAGGGTACATATTGGTGCAGCTGTGTGCGGCCATGTGTACACAGCGGCTATGGTCATGTGTGTACACAGTGCGTACGGTCACGTGTGTACACAGCGGCTATGGTCACGTGTGTACACTGTGCGTACGGTCACGTGTGTACGGTCGCTGATGCGTACACGTTTCGTGCGGTCACTGATAAGTACATACAGTCAATTGTGTTTACACAGGGCGTACGAGAATTGGTCCGTACACATTGCGTACAGTAACATGCGTGTAGACAGTGCATAATGCTACATGTGTATACAGTGCGTAATGTTACATGCGTATACAGTGCGTAATGTTACATGCGTATACAGTGCGTAATGTTACATGCGTATACAGTGCCTATAGTTACATGTATATACAGTGCGTAATGTTACATGTGTTTACAGTGCGTAATGTTACATGCGTGTATATAGTGCGTATAGTTACAACCCTAAGGGTTTGGTGAGTCCGTCTCAGGGGTTTGGTGGAAGTCAAAACACACACCCGACTCACATGATTCACGACTGGATTTTGTTCGGTGAATGCGTATTTGAATTTGATGGGGTTCATATGAAATTAATGGGATTCATACTTTTTAACAGTCACTGTATTTAAACAGTTTTTATTTAGTGTCACATAATCGATTTAGGAAACAGTTTAATCCGTCTGTAAACCCAAGTAGTAGTCTTAAAGTTGACAGTGTATAATAAAATAATGCATCCAGAGGCGTATCCAGGTTTTCGTTGTAGGGGGAGCGAAAAGAGCAAAAAAAGGCGCCGAATTTTTAACACGTTCTATATACGTGTATTATATATATATATATATATATATATATATATATATATATATATATATATATATATATATATATATATATATATATATATATATAAATATATAATATATATATAATTACTAGCTGTATGTCATTACTTCGCTATGATGTAAAATAAATTGAAAGTAGCACATTGAAGAAATAAGAAAAAACACACAATGTAGGCCGACAAAACAAAAACTGTATTAATCTAAACAAAAAAAACAAATATATATATATATATATATATATATATATATATATATATATATATATATATATATATATATATATATATATATATATATATATGTGTATATATACAAAACAACCAAAAACAATGAACGTAACACAATCTGTTTTGTAATTCTTGTAAAAAATTTCTTACATAATAATTCCTGGGAAATTATTTAAGACAAGTGAAATAGGGGAAATAATCACTCTCTTAATATAAATATGTATATATCTACACATTTAAATATAAATGTCAAAACAAATGAAATTGTTTAACACTATTCGTGTTTACAAAATGTTTTTGTCTATAATCAGAATTTAATATATCGTCATCATAAATGCTAAAGTATTATAGCATAATGAAAGTTTTTAAAATCAAGTTGGTATAAATAATAGTAAAACATTCGTAATATCAGCCCTCATTTAACGAAAATCGGTCTTTTAGTTCAGATCATATGTTTTTTAATTAACTACTGCTTCTTTGTGTTCTATAAAGATCATTTTTTAACATAGTGATAGGCATGGGTTAGATCACTGTATTGATCACACACCTTTTTACTGGTAATTGCAAAAACAATATTCATAGAGTTTTACGTTTAAAAAGCTAGCTTTCTGGCGGCATGGTACTTTGATACATCATTACGCTTTTTTCTACATGTACTTAACAGATCAGTTCGGGGTGAGTTGGGGGGTGGGGGGGGGGGGGGGGGGTTCAACTTCATTTACCACTGTCCGGTCACTTTTGGTCAATTATCCAACCCAGTGTATACCTTGGTGTGACATTAATGTCGCTCTACACAATTGTGGTGGTGAGGTGTGTGTGTGGGGGGGGGGAGATAACCAACTCAGAGTGAACATAGCGTCAGGTTTTAGATGACTGTTCTAAACATACATATATATTACACAAATATATATTACACAAATATTTATTACAGAAATAGATTTAAATAAGTAGCAGTGGTATTATGACAATATATTTTTTTACAGAGGGGTCCATGGGGGAGGGGGGTTGTAACTGTTTCATATAATTTGTAATCGTAATCCCTATCGCCCAAACTGTAAGATAACTACTACGCAGTTTGCTCATAAGTAAATTTAAATAGAGGTGCCACATCAGTTGTATTTGTTTCTGTATTGTAATTTTTTAAAATTAATCACAAGATTCAAACTGTATATATAAAGTAATTATGTGTGAAGTTTTATGTATAACATTTCTAATTCAATTATTCCTAAGCAAATACATTATACAGTTGCCTTCAACTTAACACCCCTCTTGCCAAGTGGTACTACCCGTAGAAGTTTTTTAAACATTGCAATGCATCGTAATGGTTATTTTTAGAATGGCAAACTGATGCAGCTGTTAATACGTGTTGTAAACGTAGACACTACTAGACTAGTACAATAATGTTTAATTGCTGCATGAAAAGAAATCTTGTAATTTACATAGCTGTGCCGACCAAAAATAATTTTTTAACAAATATCATTGTTTAAAACTTTGAGTTTAAAAAGTTTCCAAAAAGGCGCCACTTTGCTGAAAATGGCCAGAGGGGGAGCGGCCGCTCCCCCTGCTCCCCCCTGCGTACGCTACTGAATGCATCTCATAATTAGAAGTTTATTTCTATTTCTACCCCTTTTGGCGCCCCTTTAAGGTCAGCACCCGGGGCGGCCGCCCTACCCGCCCTCCCCTAGCTACGCCACTGTGTCAATTTATTGTCATATTGATGACTTTGTAGCAATTCGAACAACACTCTCGTATTTTAACTATCCTCGAATGGTCAGAAATTTCCGGCACAGTTTTAGAATATCCGGCACGATTACCGGAATAGTTTTTATAACTCACAGCATTGTGTTTCGCCGCTAGTCGTGGTTTTCATCGCTCATTAAAAAAAAAAAAAAACAACCGAAGGCGATTGTTAACAAGTAATTAATTAGCTGGTCACGATGACCTGGTCCAACATAAAACCTCAAGTTATTTTTGTATTGTATGTGTGTATTGCATGTGTCAGATAAAATTCAGATTTAATGTTTTAGATCTGGTGAACAGTCGGTTTTAATTTAGAATTGTATCGAACAGTCGGTTTTAAATGTGAATTTTATCGAACAGCCGTTTTTAAATTTGAATTTTACCGAACAGTCGGTTTTAATTTGAATTTTACCGAACAGTCGGTTTTAAATTTGAATTTTACCGAACAGTCGGTTTTAAATGTGAATTTTACCGAACAGTAGGTTTTAATTTGAATTTTACCGGACAGTCGGTTTTAATTTAAATTTTACCGAACAGTCGGTTTTAAATTTGGATTTACCGAACAATCAGTTTTGAATTCTAGAATAAAACGTGTTTGGTGAAGACAGTGCGTGAACAATAGATTACTGCAGACTATAATCAGGTGAATCTGGTACCGCTACTGACAGTGGCGTAGGTAGGAATATGTCATGGGGGTAATTTTTGCTGTCCATATAATATATATATATATATATATATATATATATATATATATATATATATATATATATATATATATATATATATATGATTTAGTAAGGTGAGATAGAACTGTGGTAAACAGGTGAGATAGAACTGAGGTAGTCAGTTGAGATAGAATTGAGGTAGACAGATGAGATAGAACTGAGGTACAAAACTTTTAGGTCAGATTTGTCAGAAATAATAAAAAAACTCTTTTAACGAATTCCATCAAACTGAAAAGAAAATGACAAATCCGTCTAAAAAAAAAGGTTTATAAACGTTTTTAATAGCAAGCTTTTATGTAGTAATGGATTAAAAAAGAGAAAATATAAGATTTTCTTTAAATATAATAATTAACTACTATTTAAATGACCCAAAATAAAAGCGTGGGTAGCTATATTATGTATTGAATACATTTACCAAAATAATACATTATTTTTAGTTATTTAAATAGTAATTCATTATTATATTTAAAGAAAATCTTTTATTTTTTCGTTTTTAATGTGTTGTTACATAAAAACTTGTTATTAAAACGTTTTTATTTTATTTTTATTTTTTTGAGAACTATAAAATTTTGAATACAGTAGTGTTGCATGACTAAAATCTATTGCGCACCTTGAAAACATGAACAATGCGGGCTTTATAGCGCGGTTAATAGTACTTTTTAATAGGAAATTTTAATTAACTCATAAAAAATTAATTAGACATCCAATCAAGTTGAATTTTATGTCAGATTGCATTGTCAACGGGTATTGTTCCACGTGCCAAGTTTGAAACGAATAGATCAGTTAAGAGTGATTGAAATTTTGCTCGGCAGTTTCGATCCAAGACGAAGAACGACAGACACAGAGGGAGCGCGTTACATAAAAGCTCGCAAAATAAAATGGCTACCATATCTGGTGTTTAAATATTGTGAGACGTAGATTAACTGCCTCGAAAAAAAAAACTCTAGCGTTCAACTAAAGCTGAGACCAGTTACAAAATAAGCTCAAGAATTACCTTGTATTGATTCTAAAATGTAACATTTTTTTATAAAGACTTGAAGTGGCTGTGAAATAAAGACTAGCCACATTTTCTGTAATGAATCTTCACGGGAGGGGAGGTAATTCTTACGTTGTTCAACGGGATTTTTTTTACCACGTGACTGCGCCGTGAATTCTGTCGAGCATTATGAAGGAGATCCGAAATTTTGTTACGAAATGTGACAGGTGGGCAATAACGGAACTAGAAAAAAGGGCCACCCCGCAAAAAAAAATTCTGGGCCCCCTATATATATATATATATATATATATATATATATATATATATATATATATATATATATATATATATATATATATATATATATATATATATATATATATATATATATATATATATATATATATATATATATATATATATATATATATATATATATATAGCCTATACAAACACAGAATACAAACATTGGATACTCATTTCTGGCCTGATCGGATTTTGAAAAAAGTGGCTTTTGTTTTTTTCAATTAAAACAAAACTTGTCAGGTGTGTGAGTGCACTCGTCTGTTTAAAAATTTTTATTTTAAATGTAGAAATAGTTTATTCACTGCATTATACACATTTCTTATCAACTAGTCTTTTGACGGTCAAAAGAATATAAAACAAGAAAGCTTTGTATGCGTAATGGTTTCTCGTGTTATGTTTATTTTAAAGTTTTTTTGTATTTATATTATTTGTTTTAAATATATTTCTTTTCATGCTATGTCATTCTTTAGTATATATTTTTAGAAAAAATAATAATTAAGAGAAGTAATTGCTTTTTAATTGGTTTAGAACAAATATTTTAAAAGAAGCTTATGAGCACCCCAATTTAACTATTTAAAAAGGGGAAATAAGTCATGGAAGTGTTTAGAACGTTTGCCTGCCTTTCATAGTACAGCTCAGACATATATATTTTTTACGCAACAGCATAATAATATGTTAGCTACTGCATAACATCACTACAAAAGTAGATCTATTTGTTATTCACAAAAGCTTTTACTGTCAATTCAAAAATGCAAGAAAATAGTTTTTTTTTAAAACTATAAAAAATTTATTATGGTGGGCTATGGGCCTCTAACTGGCGTGCCCCCCCCCCCCCATTGCGGGGTCTGGCGGCACTTTAGTTCCGCCCCTGCGGGTGGGGTGAAGATGGGGGTGTAACGACACACTACAGCATTTTTTTTAAATGTTCGGAAAAAATAGAAACTTAATGGACACCAGCGAGAAAAGTCTCAAAGGTATTTGAGAGGTGTATAAATTCATTTAAAAATCATGCACAGCGTAGTTACAATTAATATGGTTATAAAATCCTGTCTATCTGGTTTTTTTCGGACTTTACTAAAGATTGGATGTATTTGATGTTTATAATATTTTCGGTAACTAAATAAAAATTAAAAAAAAAAGCAAAAACAATTTGGTTTTCACGTGTGATGGCGACATAAACAATGGCATCCTGCTATTGGATAGGCCGCCATTGATTTTATTGTACACATTGTAAGCTAAAAATAGAAAACTAGGTCATGGGGTTTTAAATTTGCATTGTAATTTAAAAACTTGATCTGCAAAGTTTTGTAAACAAATAGTTATCGATCACTAAGTTACTGTACAGCCAATCAATATTTGTCTTACGAAAGTGAAACATCCGGTTATAACTTAGGCTTGATGAAAATAAATAGAAATGTAGCCTTAAACTCAACAAATTATTTTCAAGTTCTCTGGATTTGCAACTTTTATAACATTTATTCTAAAAATATAAAATTTCTAAATTAATTTTAGGCTTAAGTTTTTATTTTTTATTTTTTTTTACGGTCTAAATCTAAAAAGCACGTTTTTATTCCATGTCAACAACATTGGGGACGGAATCTCGTCAACTCGCTCGCCTCCATTGTAGCCTTTTATTTATCGTTTCAAAAGAGAGCTTTTGTAAACTAACAGAAATGGTTGAATGTACTCAATGTTGTCAGAGTTTGGTAAATATTTTTAAAATGAAATTTTGATGGTTAAAACTGCAAATTTTTGAATGGTGTTGTTGGTTGATGTGTGGCCTATGAGGAAGGGGAGGTAGAGGTAGAACTCGTACAAAAAACTAAAGCGTTACGTCGTTTATGGATGACCCCCTTAACGTAATTCAAGTACATTTCTTTATTTTTGTACGCACGGGACATCTTTATTTCAAAACGCAACAAACTCTAATTTAGTTATTACTATTTGAAGATTATACTAGCTTGGCAGACCCGTTGTACGCCTCGGTGGATAGAAAATAGCTCTCCTTTAAATTAACAAACGGTCACATTACTCTTATAGAGTTCCGCTGCCATTTGTCCGGGGTTTGATCAAGACCTATAAGATCTAATATCTTGGGCACCCGTGCTGATAGCCCCTACCCCCCCCCCCCCCGATAAGGTCTAACCTGGTCAAAACTCCATGAGGCTGACCAAGCCAAACTACCTGTATAGTTGAGCGAAGGACGGATGTAAGGCCATAATGACACACAGAGATTATTGGTTTGCTTTCTTTTGATATCAGAATGCTAATATCTTTTTGAAACCAATATTTTTTTTTTTCTAAAATCATAATAGCCTACATTAAAAATGGAAAAAAAGTGTATACAGTAAATGGAAAGAATAAACCCAATTTAATTTTTATTGTTAACAAAGCTTGCTCAAAAATCTTTTTAAATAACAAGTCGTTAAATGCTCTAAAAATAAACCTAAGATACATTTATCTGCAACGTTTGAAAGACATCTCCCCATTAAAAATAGGTCAAGATTGAGCAACAAGATCGTATCACAACCCACAAATCACCCTATGACCTAGGTTAACGTCGGTAAAAACAATAGTCGATAAATGCTAATTCTCGACAATTACAAGAATTCAATGACGCCGCCATGTTGCATTGTCATGCTTTTGATGTAGATATAAATAGAAACTCGTGACACGGAACCCATTGTTTAGACGTGTTCGCTATTTATTGGTGATTTGTCGTCATTAGGTGTCGCTCCGGAACCCCGGAACAAACTGTAGCTCGCGAATCGCGTTGATTTAAATCAGCTTTTAATGAGCTATTGTTTTCTTTCTTCTTGTAATAGGCCGTCTGTCTGTCATCTTATTGCGAAATAGAAAAAAATCTTTTGAATTTAACAGTTACAAAGTATCAGTTATGAAATACGGCACTTACGAAACCTAATCGTTTGAGTAATTTCGCCTAAAACATCGTTTAGTTTTTATCCTTAAATTCTTACATTATATTCTCGATTGTTTCTATGAAATAAACAAGCGTAGCCCTCGCCCACTGATGCGAATTTATGAACAAAGGAAATTCAAGGAAATTCATTAAGATAATATTCAATTGATACCTTCTTCTTCTTCTTCATCTTATGCTGCAATGTTGGACGGAATATCATCCAATAAAATTAAGTATTACGTGTCGACCTGTATATGCTGTTGACTGCTTTTAATTTAATATTTACATCCACAGCCTTTGTCCATCTGAGAAATAATTTCAAGGCATCAGTTGTTTCAATTTGGTGTTTTCTCTCCTAGATGGGTTGCTGTCTCCAGCTATCGAGTTGTCTCTCCTAGATGGGTTGCTGTCTCCAGCTATCGAGTTGTCTCTCCTAGATGGGTTGCTGTCTCCAGCTATCGAGTTGTCTCTCCTAGATGGGTTGCTGTCTCCAGCTATCGAGTTGTCTCTCCTAGATGGGTTGCTGTCCCCAGCTATCGAGTTGTCTCTCCTAGATGGGTTGCTGTCTCCAGCTATCGAGCCTCATCTGGTCGGGAATTGCTACTAATATAATTCTCCTCTGCGAGCCATTAGAAAACAAGCTGCAAGCGCCTCCTTACAGTCCCCTCTCTTTCTCTCTATCATTATCACTACCACCCTACCCCCCCCCCCCATCATTTACCCCATGACGGGAAGGGGGGGGGGATAATGCCCAGTTCCCTATTAGTTTTAGGTTATTGTCCGTTTGAGTTGTAAATTATAACGGGTGATAATGGTTCTTTTTTTTCTCTAAACTTAAACTTATACGTTAACCTAAACATAAACTCAAATCAAACCTAAACACAAACCTATACCTATACCTTAATCACAACTTTAATTTAAACCTTAACTTTAACCTCGACCCGTATAAATTGATCTGCAACAATGTACCACATGATCCTATCTGACCTAAGCTTGTGGAAATCTTGTAAAAATATTTGATCCAATATAAACTTTAAAGTGTGAATGTACCCCGTGGGTGGGATCACTGTATTAAACCACTTGCTAACACGTGACGCGTTTAGCATGAACTGTCTCATGTTTTATAAATAAACTGCCCGGGGTCTTCCATGTTTAACTCCCTTTGTCAGACTTGACCAATTATTTACCTCGGTGTGAAAAAAGCGGCAACCTAACACGCCCGCCGTTAATTGTGGCAGAAATGTCTTGTGGTGAAGGCCCAATTCACTACAGCACGATTGTCAATATGTGATCAATGAATAAATTATTGATTTTTTTTTCCGGGGTGGTTAATCTAAACGGTTTTCTGCGTTCTCCCAATATGGAACACTTGAAACTTGCCGGAGAAAATAACAAGTTGTGTCGTGATTGGCTGGACACTTGAGACTTGCCGGAGAAAATAACAAGTTGTGTCGTGATTGGCTGGACACTTGAGACTTGCCGGAGAAAATAACAAGTTGTGTCGTGATTGGCTGGACACTTGAGACTTGCCGGAGAAAATAACAAGTTGTGTCGTGATTGGCTTGACACTTGGGCCGTGGCAAGAAAATAACAAGTTGTGTCGTGATTGGCTTGACACTTGGGCCGTGGCAAGAAAATAACAAGTTGTGTCGTGATTGGCTTGACACTTGGGCCGTGGCAAGAAAATAACAAGTTGTGTCGTGATTGGCTTGACACTTGGGCCGTGGCAAGAAAATAACAAGTTGTGTCGTGATTGGCTTGACACTTGGGCCGTGGCAAGAAAATAACAAGTTGTGTCGTGATTGGCTTGACACTTGGGCCGTGGCAAGAAAATAACAAGTTGTGTCGTGATTGGCTTGACACTTGGGCCGTGGCAAGAAAATAACAAGTTGTGTCGTGATTGGCTTGACACTTGGGCCGTGGCAAGAAAATAACAAGTTGTGTCGTGATTGGCTTGACACTTGGGCCGTGGCAAGAAAATAACAAGTTGTGTCGTGATTGGCTTGACACTTGGGCCGTGTCAAGTCGGGTTTGTTTTGTCAGTGGGATGTGACCAATGGAACATGTAGGATGGAAGAATCTAATTCACGGCCAATACATCGCAGGGTGGTGGCGCTTTAGTTTCTTGTTGGGGGGGAGGGGGGGGGGTACCAAGTAGCCTGAATGTACACCCAAGCATTGAAGCAAAGGTTTATTAGTACCGCATCGGTTCTGCATTGTTACGTTTAGATTTCAGGCAACTACATCTTTTTTACCGAATTGATCAGAATATTTCAGTAAATTCACCTGAATTTTCATCAACTTAACCAGAGGTTAGGTTAGGTTAGCCCGTCACCCCACCTGGGATATGGGCCGCTGACAACAGCTTTCCAGGCGAGTTTCTCCAACTGTCCCCAGGTGTATCCAATTTGCTTAGTGTCTTCTTCCAGGTCACGTCTCTAGGTCTTTATTCTACGTCCTCTTTTCATTTTGTGGATTCCAGGTGAGGGCCTGTCTTGTTATGCTGGATACAGGCTTCCTGAGTGTGTGGCCAATCCATCTCCATTTTCTCTGGAGGCTCTCTACTTCAGCTGGTACTTGGTTTGTCCGTTGCCATAGAATCTCATTTTAAAAATACTACACCTGATATTTTACAAATTGAACCAGATCTTTGTAACGACTTCACCAGATCTCTTCACTAAAGTAACCATAACAACGCCCCTAATTCGCAACAAATTCTAAACCGGAAGAAAAACCGTTTCAGTTTAATTGCCGACAGAAATGTATCGATTAAAAATTAAAATCTCTAGTTCAGATTAAAGTTTCCAAACAAAACAAAAAAAACAAAAAAACTATATAATGCGAGAGAATGGCTGCGAGACTAAGCTCTTGAATGACCACGTGACAGCAGGTGTCAAATGGTTGCTCAGGTAACAACAAGGTGTGTTCAAGACACGGCCCATTGAGCACTAATTTCTGACCAACCACAGGGCGGGTTTTGCGCGATTAACAAACACATAAAATCTAGTGACAACAACAGACCCATAAACTTTAGGGACAGAACAACAGACCCATAAACTGACACAACAACAGACCCATAAACTGTAGGGACACAACAACAGACCCATAAACTGACACAACAACAGACCCATAAACTGACACAACAAAAGACCCATAAACTGACACAACAACAGACTCATAAACTGACACAACAACAGACCCATAAACTGACACAACAACAGACCCATAAACTGACACAACAACAGACCCATAAACTGTAGGGACACAACAACAGACCCATAAACTGACACAACAACAGACCCATAAACTGACACAACAACAGACCCATAAACTGACACAACAACAGACCCATAAACTGACACAACAACAGACCCATAAACTGACACAACAACAGACCCATAAACTGACACAACAACAGACCCATAAACTGACACAACAACAGACCCATAAACTGACACAACAACAGACCCATAAACTGACACAACAACAGACCCATAAACTGACACAACAGACCCATAAACTGACACAACAACAGACCCATAAACTGACACAACAACAGACCCATAAACTGACACAACAACAGACCCATAAACTGACACAACAACAGACCCATAAACTGACACAACAACAGACCCATAAACTGTAGGGACACAACAACAGACCCATAAACTGACACAACAACAGACCCATAAATTGACACAACAACAGACCCATAAACTGACACAACAACAGACCCATAAACTGACACAACAACAGACCCATAAACTGACACAACAACAGACCCATAAACTGACACAACAACAGACCCATAAACTGACACAACAACAGACCCATAAACTGACACAACAACAGACCCATAAACTGACACAACAACAGACCTATAAACTGACACAACAACAGACCCATAAACTGACACAACAACAGACCCATAAACTGATACAACAACAGACCCATAAACTGACACAACAACAGACCCATAAACTGACACAACAACAGACCTATAAACTGACACAACAACAGACCCATAAACTGACACAACAACAGACCCATAAACTGACACAACAACAGACCCATAAACTGACACAACAACAGACCCATAAACTGACACAACAACAGACCCATAAACTGACACAACAACAGACCCATAAACTGTAGGGACACAACAACAGACCCATAAACTGACACAACAACAGACCCATAAACTGTAGGGACACAACAACAGACCCATAAACTGATACAACAACAGACCCATAAACTAACACAACAAAAGACCCTATAAACTGTAGGGACACAACAACAGACCCATAAACTGACACAACAACAGACCCATAAACTGACACAACAACAGACCCATAAACTGACACAACAACAGACTCATAAACTGACACAACAACAGACCCATAAACTGACACAACAACAGACCCATAAACTGACACAACAACAGACCCATAAACTGTAGGGACACAACAACAGACCCATAAACTGACACAACAACAGACCCATAAACTGACACAACAACAGACCCATAAACCGACACAACAACAGACCCATAAACTGACACAACAACAGACCCATAAACTGACACAACAACAGACCCATAAACTGACACAACAACAGTCCCATAAACTGTAGGGACACAACAACAGACCCATAAACTGACACAACAACAGACCCATAAACTGACACAACAACAGACCCATAAACTGACACAACAACAGACCCATAAACTGACACAACAACAGACCCATAAACTGACACAACAACAGACCCATAAACTGACACAACAACAGACCCATAAACTGACACAACAACAGACCCATAAACTGTAGGGACACAACAACAGACCCATAAACTGACACAACAACAGACCCATAAATTGACACAACAACAGACCCATAAACTGACACAACAACAGACCCATAAACTGACACAACAACAGACCCATAAACTGACACAACAACAGACCCATAAATTGACACAACAACAGACCCATACACTGACACAACAACAGACCCATAAACTGACACAACAACAGACCCATAAACTGACACAACAACAGACCTATAAACTGACACAACAACAGACCCATAAACTGACACAACAGACCCATAAACTGACACAACAACAGACCCATAAACTGTAGGGACACAACAACAGACCCATAAACTGACACAACAACAGACCCATAAACTGACACAACAACACACCCATAAACTGTAGGGACACAACAACAGACCCATAAACTGATACAACAACAGACCCATAAACTAGCACAACAAAAGACCCATAAACTGTAGGGACACAACAACAGACCCATAAACTGACAAAACAACAGACCCATAAACTGTAGGGACACAACAACAGACCCATAAACTGTAGGGACATAACAACAGACCCATAAACTGACACAACAACAGACCCATAAACTGTAGGGACACAACAACAGACCCATAAACTGACACAACAACAGACCCATAAACTGTAGGGACACAACAACAGACCCATAAACTGACACAACAACAGACCCATAAACTGACACAACAACAGACCCATAAACTGTAGGGACACAACAACAGACCCATAAACTGATACAACAACAGACCCATAAACTGACACAACAACAGACCCATAAACTGACACAACAATAGACCCATAAACTGTAGGGACATAACAACAGACCCATAAACTGACACAACAACAGACCCATAAACTGACACAACAACAGACCCATAAACTGTAGGGACACAACAACAGACCCATAAACTGACACAACAACAGACCCATAAACTGACACAACAACAGACCCATAAACTGTAGGGACACAACAACAGACCCATAAACTGACACAACAACAGACCCATAATCTGTAGGGACACAACAACAGACCCATAAACTGACACAACAACAGACCCATAATCTGTAGGGACACAACAACAGACCCATAAACTGTAGGGACACAACAACAGACCCATAAACTGATACAACAACAGACCCATAAACTGACACAACAACAGACCCATAAACTGACACAACAACAGACCTATAAACTGACACAACAACAGACCCATAAACTGACACAACAACAGACCTATAAACTGACACAACAACAGACCCATAAACTGACACAACAACAGACCCATAAACTGACACAACAACAGACCCATAAACTGACACAACAACAGACCCATAAACTGTAGGGACACAACAACAGACCCATAAACTGACACAACAACAGACCCATAAACTGTAGGGACACAACAACAGACCCATAAACTGTAGGGACACAACAACAGACCCATAAACTGATACAACAACAGACCCATAAACTAACACAACAAAAGACCCTATAAACTGTAGGGACACAACAACAGACCCATAAACTGACACAACAACAGACCCATAAACTGACACAACAACAGACCCATAAACTGACACAACAACAGACCCATAAACTGACACAACAGACCCATAAACTGACACAACAACAGACCCATAAACTGTAGGGACACAACAACAGACCCATAAACTGACACAACAACAGACCCATAAACTGACACAACAACACACCCATAAACTGTAGGGACACAACAACAGACCCATAAACTGATACAACAACAGACCCATAAACTAGCACAACAAAAGACCCATAAACTGTAGGGACACAACAACAGACCCATAAACTGACACAACAACAGACCCATAAACTGACACAACAACAGACCCATAAACTGACACAACAACAGACCCATAAACTGACACAACAACAGACCCATAAACTGACACAACAACAGACCCATAAACTGACACAACAACAGACCCATAAACTGACACAACAACAGACCCATAAACTGACACAACAACAGACCCATAAACTGACACAACAACAGACCCATAAACTGACACAACAACAGACCCATAAACTGTAGGGACACAACAACAGACCCATAAACTGTAGGGACATAACAACAGACCCATAAACTGACACAACAACAGACCCATAAACTGTAGGGACACAACAACAGACCCATAAACTGACACAACAACAGACCCATAAACTGACACAACAACAGACCCATAAACTGTAGGGACACAACAACAGACCCATAAACTGATACAACAACAGACCCATAAACTGACACAACAACAGACCCATAAACTGACACAACAATAGACCCATAAACTGTAGGGACATAACAACAGACCCATAAACTGACACAACAACAGACCCATAAACTGACACAACAACAGACCCATAAACTGTAGGGACACAACAACAGACCCATAAACTGACACAACAACAGACCCATAAACTGACACAACAACAGACCCATAAACTGTAGGGACACAACAACAGACCCATAAAAAAGAGACTAAATCAATTGAATAAATCCGCTGTTTAAAACAACTGACTAAAAACAACTGACTAAAAAAACTGACTAAAAACAACCTGCTAAAACAACCCACTTAAAAATAATTGACTAAAACTAACTATACAAGCCAAAAAAAAACTGACAGAAAGTAATGCACTTTTTAACAAGTCCAAATTTATTTCTTGCTGATAACCCCACCGGTATCACGTGGTACACCAGTATTGAAACGTCCAGTGATGACGCCATCGGTGAAATTCGTACCTAGGTTTGATGATTGACTGGAATCTATGCTTGTATATGTCTTTTCCTGACTTACATATAATTTTATATATAACTCACAATATCACTAGACTTAGCAAGTTTAAGATAACTTTTACCCGAGTGTATTAATAAAATATACAAATATCGATCATCCAAATATATAATTAACAGATTCTCTAAAATTGTATACGTAGATAAACTTGGCATTTAATGGCGAAAATTGTAATGGGAGACAACAATCAAAATTAACAGATGTTGAAATGTTATAATTACTCCCCTTGTATTACTTGTGACGAAGTAAAGTGACAACTTGAATTTACTGGGTCGTTGAACCCCACCTACAGAGTTTCTTTCAGGCAAGTCTTTTTTTTTTTTAGACATCTGCTTGTGTATATCAGTCAGAAATTGATCCTAGCGGTTCTTACATTTTTTTTATGGTAACGAACCCCACTAGTTTCATACAGAGTTTCTTCCAGGCATCTCTCCGGGCCCCCCCCCCCCGAAATTTTTTTACCGCCCCCCCCCCAACGGAATGAAAATTATATAATTTATATAGAAAATATATACTTTTAACAGTGTCCGCCCCCCCCCCCCCCGAAGAAAGTTTACCGCCCCCCCCCCCCCCCCCCCCGAAGATTTCAAGAAAAAAGTCTGGAAGAAACACTGGTTTCATATGTGCATTCACTGAACCCTTTTTAGTATTTTATCGTCCGCACTGCCAAGATCCAATCGTGAATCATATGAGTTAGGCGTGTCTTGATCTCCGCCGAACCCCTGAGAATGACAAACCGAATCCCTAGGGTTCGATCGAACCCAAGATAAGAACCACTGCCCAAGAACTACGTGTTTGCTCACAGTGAAAAAAAAACATACACAAGGTTAAGCTTCAATATATATTTAAAATTTTTAAAACCGTAATATTTTAACGACACGAAAAAATCGTCACATCCATCGTCAGCAACTGAATTCTCACAGTGTCTTAACTCAATGTGAGCGTCGATGTTTGTGTGTGGTATCTAGGTCTGTAACACAATGGTGCCATTTGAAGCCTTGACCAGTGTCCAGGCTCCAGGTTTCTGCTGCCGAATGCTAAAAACTCACGTGAAGTCGTAGCCAGCATCCTGGTAGGTGGTGAAGTTAAACAGAATTGTCTCCCCGTTGACTGGGATATAGCTAGACACGCCTAGACACATGAGAAAACCGAATTAGTTCAGGAAATGGTCCGATATCTTGTTTTATGAAATGCCGGGTTTCTCTCTATATATATCTCTCTATATATATCAATATCATGTATAATAGATATTTTCAAGAGGGGGTGGGTATCAATATGTGGTTGATTGTCAGGGGCTAATTGCAATAGTGGAGGGAGTTTATTGACCGTTGGGGTAATGTCCTGCCCCGCCCTTCTTCTTCTTCGTTTTTAATTTTAATGTTGGACAAGATTTTCTCCAACACAATTAAGTACTACGTATCCACCTGTTATGCGCCATATAGGCCGCGGACTTCTATTTCAGCCTGCTTTTTGGTTTGTCTCATTAGTCCTTGTCTATCCAAGAACGAAAGTACAAGACAGCATTTGTTTGATTTTTGGAGTTTGCTATCCTAGATGGGTTGCTGTCTCGCGCTATAGTGCCGCATCTGCCCGGGGTTCAAACTCCACATTCATGCTACGTCATTTCGTTCGGTCGAGGGAATGTCTCCCAAACTTTCGGCTAAAACAGTTCGATAATGCATAATCCTAGACCACAATGCTTAATGCTCACGATAGCTACACCTGTGTTTTCAGGTGAGTGGATATAGGTTGAGACATTCACATGAGGTCTGTATGACCTGTATGACCTGTATGACCTGTATGACCTGTATGATCTGTATGTTCTGTATGACCTGTATGACCTGTATGACCTGTATGACCTGTATGACCTGTATGACCTGTATGACCTATATGACCTGTATGACCTGTATGACCTGTATGACCTGTATGACCTGTATGACCTGTATGACCTGTATGACCTGTATGACCTGTATGACCTGTATGACCTGTATGGCCTGTATGACCTGTATGACCGTATGACCTGTATGACCAGTATGACCTGTATGACCAGTATGACCAGTATGACCTGTATGACCTGTATGACCTGTATGACCTGTATGACCTGTATGACCTGTATGACCTGTATGACCTGTATGACCTGTATGACCTGTATGACCTGTATGACCTGTATGACCTGTATGACCTTATGACCTGTATGACCTGTATGATCTGTATACCTGTCTGTGCGTGATCTTTTCATTGCTAAAGTCCCCTCGCGATGTTTTTCTTTTTAAAACTGGCCCCCATTTTACCTGACACTGACACCTGTCGTTCACTCACGTGACCATACACCTGACTACCGTTCACTCACGTGACCGTACACATGACAATCGTTAACTCACGTGACCATACACCTGACTACCGTTCACTCACGTGACCGTACACATGACAATCGTTAACTCACGTGACCATACACCTGACAACCGTTAACTCACGTGACCATACACCTGACAACCGTTCACTCACGTGACCGTACACATGACAATCGTTAACTCACGTGACCATACACCTGACTACCGTTCACTCACGTGACCGTACACATGACAATCGTTAACTCACGTGACCATACACCTGACAACCGTTAACTCACGTGACCATACACCTGACAACCGTTCACTCACGTGACCGTACACATGACAATCGTTAACTCACGTGACCATACACCTGACTACCGTTCACTCACGTGACCATACACCTGACTACCGTTCACTCACGTGACCATACACCTGACAACCTTTAACTTACGTGACCATACACCTGACTACCGTTAACTCACGTGACCATACACCTGACTACCGTTCACTCACGTGACCATACACCTGACAACCGTTAACTCACGTGACCATACACCTGACAACCGTTAACTCACTTGACGATACACCTGACAACCGTTAACTCACTTGACCATACACCTGACAACCGTTCACTCACGTGACCATTCACCTGACAACCGTTAACTGACGTGACCATACACCTGACAACCGTTCACTCACGTGACCATACACCTGACAACCGTTCACTCACGTGACCGTACACCTGACAACCGTTAACTCACCACATTCGGCCGCCACACCGTTGCTGCTGATGTGCCAAAAAGTTTCATTTGGAATCGAACCTCGAACTCCGTTGATGCTGTCAATAAAGTAGCCCAGCCCAGCGTAGTAGGTGGATTCGAACCTGCATTTAAAAAACATTAAATTTGTCGAGCTTCTGAAGACCTAGGTTAGTCAAGGTAAAAACAAGTTAATAAAAAGTCTAGTGACAATTTAAGCGCAATTACCTTAATTAATTTTTTGTGACCGAATGAAAGGATATTTTTGAAAACTTTCTTCCGCAATATTGTTCTAAATTATGGCAGGAATCGATTGATAAATGTTTCAAGTCGCTAAGTGGTCTGGTTGCCGAGATATTGGCCAAAAACTGCATTTTTTCGAGGTTTTTTGGCTTTTCCGGGAAATCCAGGAAGGAATTCCGGGAATTTTTTTGGCCCACAATCATCCTCGGAACTTGCTTAACATATTTGCTTTGGAACTAGTCCTCGATATTGCTTCGTTGAGGAGGAGATACGACTTAAAGCTGCGGACACACATCGGACACACATCCATCCTTGACGAGTTAATAATAGCAATTGTCCGTATGGAAATTGCGCTAAAAAAATACTAAAATTTCTTAAAACGTAAAAAAGAACCAACTTGAAAGCAGCGTTGATCACACACGCTTTCTCCAAGAAGGTGAGTAGTTCTCTTTGAAACTCGTTGACGATGTTGGCGGTGAGTTCAAATGTAGGGGGTGTCAGGTTGTTTCTGGCTATGAGGGTCACGTTAATTTTTCTCCCACACAAGCCACACGGTGGTTGATCGAAGTCACATGAGTTCTGTGGGCTGGGGAATACAAGGTGAGTGGTGGGGGTGAGGTAGGTGTGGTGGGTGTGGTGGGTGTGGGTGTAAGTATGGTGGGTGAGGGAATACAAGGTGAGGGGTGGGGGTGAGGTAGGTGTGGTGGGTGAGGGGGGTGTGGGTGTAAGTATGGTGGGCTCGGGAATACAAGGTGGGGGGTGGGGGTGAGGTGGATGTGGATGTGGGTAAGTTTGGTGGATGTGGGTAAGTTTGGTGGATGTGGGTGTGGGTGTAAGTTTGGTAGTGTGGATGTGGGTAAGTTGGGTGGCTGTGAATAAGTTGGGTGGGTGTGGTTGGGTGTGGGTATAAGTGGTATATTTTCTCATGTTACAAAAACATACCAATACTTTTAATCAATTAGTTACTGACAAAAACAACCATAATGTACCAGCCTTTAATTAATTATCTTCATGGATATCAAAATTCTGTGGTTGAGTCGTAGGACAAATTACTCCTATCACGAAAGACATGAGTTCGGCTCTAAGACATGAGTTCACCCAGCTCCTATTGCGTACCTTACTCAAGCCGAGTAAAGTACAACTGACCTAGATAATGTGCATGACAAACAAACCTTTCACGTGCCGCTATCAAATAAACAGATAAACTCTACGTCACCTTTTTAAAGTGTCTGTACAGCAAATCGGGTTCAACTTACGGGCAGATTTTCTTTTTCTTCTTGGCCTGGCCCAGCATGAAGCATGAGAAGAGAATGAGAAGTACGGCCAGTGTCCTGAGTTTCATTGTGTCGCTGTGTCTCAACACACTGGCTCACAGTTCCAATATCAGCTCACTAGATAGATCAGTGTGCCTCTGTGTCTCGACACACTGGCTCACAGTTCCAATATCAGCTCACTAGATAGATCAGTGTGCCTCTGTGTCTCGACACACTGGCTCACAGTTCCAAGATCAGCTCACTAGATAGATCAGTGTGCCTCTGTGTCTCGACACACTGGCTCACAGTTCCAAGATCAGCTCACTAGATAGATCAGTGTGCCTCTGTGTCTCGACACACTGGCTCACAGTTCCAAGATCAGCTCACTAGATAGATCAGTGTGCCGCTGTGCCTCGACACACTGGCTCACAGTTCCAAGATCAGCTCACTAGATAGATCAGTGTGCCTCTGTGTCTCGACACACTGGCTCACAGTTCCAAGATCAGCTCAATAGATAGATCAGTGTGTCTCTGTGTCTCGACACACTGGCTCACAGTTCCAAGATCAGCTCACTAGATAGATCAGTGTGTCTCTGTGTCTCGACACACTGGCTCACAGTTCCAATATCAGCTCACTAGATAGATCAGTGTGTCTCTGTGTCTCGACACACTGGCTCACAGTTCCAAGATCAGCTCACTAGATAGATCAGTGTGTCGCTGTGTCTCGACACACTGGCTCACAGTTCTAAGATCAGCTCACTAGATAGATCAGTGTGCCTCTGTGTCTCGACACACTGGCTCACAGTTCCAAGATCAGCTCACTAGATAGATCAGTGTGCCTCTGTAAATATTTAACTATGTGAATACAGACAAACCAGATAAAGCTCTCATTAGTAAAAACTCCTGTAAGCTTTAATACTTAACAGATCTGAAATAAAATGATGATGATTTATGATAAAATGTTTTTTTATCCAAATTGTTTACACTTTACTGTAATATTGCAAAAAACAAATGGACTACACACAAAAAGTTTCGAACGAACCTGAAACTGATCAACAGCTTGCATGCGAATTGTGGTCTACCTGTGTTCGAATCCCAATGATACAATACCACAGTCACCTGTTGAAATCACTAGCACAGGTGTGGAGGTCTGGTGGTGACCACTGGCTCAATCCACCAAGATATAATCCATCACATGTTTATTCAGCAAGAATTTATGTAGTACTTTATCCACTAACGATTTTACCCAATATCCCCAAAGAGGAAAAAATTCGTCATAAGTCAAATTTTAATGTGTTTCGCATAAAACGCGCCATTTTTCCCATCGATTTTTACACCAAATCAATAAGTTGACGTGGATGATTGTGACTTATATTACTTGCAGTAAAAAAATCAATTTAAAATAAATTCCAAAACAATATATCATAGTCAGCTGAAAGTAGCCTTGAAAGAGTTTTACTTTGCATAACTAAAGGGTTTTACTTTCCATACCTGAAGGGTTTTACTTACATATCTACAAGTTTGTTATTTCTCACCTGCATATTTCACGTGGTATCAGGTCAGTTCTTATGCGGACAAGGCTTATCTTTCTGATAGGCAGTGGGGGAGGCAGGGGGCGCAATGGACACAATACCCCTCCCCTCCCCCCACCCATACTGAAATGAGAGTTGTCTCACGTCATTAATCAGTGTGTGCTTGTGGGGCTATATATTTTGTTTTTTTATATTTTCAAAGACAAAAAAATATTTCGTTCACAACAAAGTTATATATATATATATATATATATATATATATATATATATATATATATATATATATATATATATATATATATATATATATATATATATATAAAATTGGGTCTCAGGCTCTATACACTGTACCGCCAGCTACAGTGTGTGTTATAGTTTACTTTTTTTAATCTAGCATCTTATTTTCTATTTTCTATTTCAAAATGTTCTATCGTAAGATCCACAGAATTTTAAATGCCACAAACAACCCCTAGTACAAACAAAACTTATTACATAAACAATGTGTACGAACTCTACAAGGCGAAAACATAGCGATCACACAGCATAGCATATTTTATTGAAACAGTTTAGAAGGACAGTAAAGTCATCCAAGCCACAATTGTTCACTATCCACACATCACGGTTATCCAGTGGATGCATACGAGGTGAACTTGAAGATGATTTCTTCACCGTTTGCAGGTATGTAGTTGGAGACACCTAATGTAGTAGTAGGAGATTCAAGTTATGTATTGGCGGATATGTTTATGTATGGCTAGGGGTAGGCTAAATTTAAACACTTTGCGGTTGGAATTAAAGTATATATAATATGTATATCCATATCTCGTTCATAAATAAATAAATGTTTATATATCTATATCTATCTACATATATATATATATATATATATATATATATATATATATATATATATATATATATATATATATATATATATATATATATATATATATATATGTTACGTGGGGGTTGTTAAACCCGAGAGGTGATCTTATTCACTCATCCGTGGCATTCCCGTTGGGACAGGAAGGTCTAAAAGACCTGAGCAAACTAATTACTTTACAAACACTACAACATTAATTTTACACTAAAAAATAAAACTTAGTAAACACACAGTTAATGCATTTATTTATCTTCATTTTGACGTAACAAATATAGACGTAAAAGCCAAAGCTAAAGACACCACACAAATAAGACCTGGCCAGTCTTTCATATTCAAGAACATCACTAGAATTCTTAATACAGATTAAAAATGACCACAAATCCTTAAACTTCATCTTCATACTGAATTATTCACCTTGCTTACATTAATTCATAATAAAACATACAACTCAGAATACACACATATAAATGTCATTTCCTTAAGTCCTGCGCTACTGCTCTGCTTAGGTAATCTCAGAATTACACTCGTAACTGTTAGTTCTAATCCTAATTTCATTTCTCGCACTGTTACATAATCTCAGAATCACACATGTCAAAGTTATTATTTCTAGTCCTAATTTTATTTCTTGCACTGCTACGTAATCCCAGAATCACATCTGAAAATGTTAATATCCCTAGTTCTGATTCCACTCATTCTTGGTTTAAATCCTTCTAAAAATTCGGTCCTTAAAACAACCTAGTTCGACACTAGAACAACAGGAATATTTCCAACCGAGGAAACTAGACATCAGACATCTGGTAAAAACATCGTACTCAAGTGGCAGGAGGGTTTCCAACCACTGGAGAAAAAGACATTGGCCTCTGGTACAATATCTGGCCACACGTACCACATCCATCTAGGCCACAGCAAATAACAATAATATCACACAGGAACGAAGCACATTGTTACAAGAACACGACGTTGGGCCGCTGGTGTAAACACCAGGCCATATCAACCATACATCAGCTGCCATAAGGCCTCGAGTAGCCTCTAGCCCTAGCTGCGTGTGTGTAAGAGACAGAGAGCTTTACACAGTCCTCTTAAATAGCCTACATCCAACCAAACTTTTTCCCATACTTTTAGACCATCTGCTGACCCCAACTGACAGTCGCGACCTCAAGCTCGTAAATTTAAGCAGACGACCATTGGGGAGACAGGACATAAAATTGAACACAATGCATGCACACACCTAGGGACCGGTCACGGCCACAGTCCACGACTGTGAACCTCGTCAATTATCCGTGACACCGGCACACCCTGCCAGACCTCATCGCCGTGAGAACCGTGCGGCGTCTTGTGAGAAGGGGAGGGGGGAACATTACCCCGATCCAGCTATGACCAACCCAGAATGTAACTACACACAAAAAACCAGCAACCTGTGACAACCATTTAATAACCAGCCAGCATTAGGATACCAGCCAACATGCTTCCCCCGCAAAAATGATTGCGTCCCCGCAATCAACTTAACAAAGACAACTAATTGAGATAAACATTCTACTTTACTGTTCCCCTACTGACACAACACATACCTCTAGTTTACAGTAAAGGCCACTGAAGGCATAAACATCAATGAGCATACTGAAATGTCTCAAAAATGAACATCTACTGAAACCAGGTATCAACACGTATTTATCTCTAAAGGGTAGTTAACCAAAATGGACAAATCACGCCTTTCGACTACAAATAAATGGCCATCAATAAAGATAAATACTCGTCAGTCACACATACTTTTATACCACAAGGCCTGATCATGTACGTCCAGTACCAATATCAGCCAAGTCTTCCCAGTCATAAAATTATGTAACAGCATGTTTCATCTACAATAATTACTATTCAACGAATACCATAGTTGCCAATAATACGTTCAACACCATTAAAACTTACAAAGGTTGCATGTCAACTGGCCACCCAAATTCTTATAAAAAATGGTCTAAAAATAATTCCGTCAGTGCTAATATAAGTGTTTAACATTAGCACAATGCAAAAACACACAAAATAACAGCAATCACACACACATTCTTACAGTAAACTAAACGTATTCTACACGTTCCAACAGTTAACAATGCAAATAAAAAAAGGTATACACATAAAAAAATTATGCTGAGGTAAACCAACATATACTCAACATATTTAAAAAACCAATTTTTGAAAAAATCTTAATTTAGTTTGCTCAAGCACGGATCCCACTTCTGACACCAAATGTTACGTGGGGGTTTAGTTAAACCCGAGAGGTGATCTTATTCACTCATCCGTGGCATTCCCGTTGGGACAGGAAGGTCTAAAAGACCTGAGCAAACTAATTACTTTACAAACACTACAACATTAATTTTACACTAAAAAATAAAACTTAGTAAACACACAGTTAATGCATTTATTTATCTTCATTTTGACGTAACAAATATAGACGTAAAAGCCAAAGCTAAAGACACCACACAAATAAGACCTGGCCAGTCTTTCATATTCAAGAACATCACTAGAATTCTTAATACAGATTAAAAATGACCACAAATCCTTAAACTTCATCTTCATACTGAATTATTCACCTTGCTTACATTAATTCATAATAAAACATACAACTCAGAATACACACATATAAATGTCATTTCCTTAAGTCCTGCGCTACTGCTCTGCTTAGGTAATCTCAGAATTACACTCGTAACTGTTAGTTCTAATCCTAATTTCATTTCTCGCACTGTTACATAATCTCAGAATCACACATGTCAAAGTTATTATTTCTAGTCCTAATTTTATTTCTTGCACTGCTACGTAATCCCAGAATCACATCTGAAAATGTTAATATCCCTAGTTCTGATTCCACTCATTCTTGGTTTAAATCCTTCTAAAAATTCGGTCCTTAAAACAACCTAGTTCGACACTAGAACAACAGGAATATTTCCAACCGAGGAAACTAGACATCAGACATCTGGTAAAAACATCGTACTCAAGTGGCAGGAGGGTTTCCAACCACTGGAGAAAAAGACATTGGCCTCTGGTACAATATATGGCCACACGTACCACATCCATCTAGGCCACAGCAAATAACAATAATATCACACAGGAACGAAGCACATTGTTACAAGAACACGACGTTGGGCCGCTGGTGTAAACACCAGGCCATATCAACCATACATCAGCTGCCATAAGGCCTCGAGTAGCCTCTAGCCCTAGCTGCGTGTGTGTAAGAGACAGAGAGCTTTACACAGTCCTCTTAAATAGCCTACATCCAACCAAACTTTTTCCCATACTTTTAGACCATCTGCTGACCCCAACTGACAGTCGCGACCTCAAGCTCGTAAATTTAAGCAGACGACCATTGGGGAGACAGGACATAAAATTGAACACAATGCATGCACACACCTAGGGACCGGTCACGGCCACAGTCCACGACTGTGAACCTCGTCAATTATCCGTGACACCGTCACACCCTGCCAGACCTCATCGCCGTGAGAACCGTGCGGCGTCTTGTGAGAAGGGGAGGGGGGAACATTACCCCGATCCAGCTATGACCAACCCAGAATGTAACTACACACAAAAAACCAGCAACCTGTGACAACCATTTAATAACCAGCCAGCATTAGGATACCAGCCAACATATATATATATATATATATATATATATATATATATATATATATATATATTATCCATATTGGCATATATATATATATATATATATATATATATATATATATATATATATATATATATGCAAATTTGTATTTACCACAGTCAAGGCTATCCCCAGCGAAGATCTTCCAGTAGGTCTGTGTGACCGTTGACCCGGGCACGTTGTTGATGCTCTCTATAAAGTAGCCATTGCTAGGGAAGTAGGTCGCCTTAAACCTTTAGAGTGAGGGAGGGGGTGATGGGTAGTAGATGACAGGAGTTTAAGAATAAAATCATTTTGGTTAATGAGGCAATTTTATTGAATAACAGGTTCCCCATTTTTATCGGGGTTATTCATTTTAATATTGTATAGGATATCCCCCCCCCCCCCCAACGCAATTAAGGATTACGTGTTAACATGCATAAAGACCGTTGACTCCGGTTTCAGCCTGCTTTTCTTTCTGGATTTGCTTCCATAGCTTTTAACCATCCAACAACAATCTATATGGCAGCAGTTGTTAAATGTTGGAGTTTTCTCTCCTAGATGGGTTGCTGTCCTTGGCTAACAATCTCATGTGCCTATTTGTCCAAACTCGGGACTTTTGGAGTTAGAAATCACACGCTGTCCATTAGGTGATCCATACTAAGGTCTCGCTCATTAATGAGAAACGCAGGTAAAATAACAGGTCACAATCTGTCTGATACTCTAGAGTATGTACACAGCTACGTACACAATTTCGTGGTATGTTATCAAGAGACTAAAAAAAAGCCTTTGGGATTTCACCAAATAACAACTGACAACTCAAGGAGTTCAATGTGCTGGTTTTAGAGTGAAAATATAGAGCTAAAATTTAGAGCTAAAATATCGAGCTAAAATATCGAGCTAAAATATCGAGCTAAAATATCGAGCTAAAATATAGCTAAAATAGAGCTAAAATATAAGGCTAAAACATAGCTTAAATATTGAACTTAAATATAGAGCTTAAATATAGAGCTAAACTAACCTGAAGTTAGGCACCATGTTGGCCGCAAGTTCCAGCAGGGCCAACAACTCTCTCTGGTAAACGTTCATCAGGTTGGCGACGATGGAGAAATATGGCGTCTGTAAGCTATTTATAGCCCTGAGCGTGACGTTGATCTTGCTACCACAGAGCCCACAGGGCGGAAGTTGGAAGTCACAGTAGCCGCCACTGCTGGGGATACAGGGGAATTTTAGAGTCACAGTAGCCGCCACTGGGGATACAGGGAAATTTTAGAGTCACAGTAGCCGCCACTGCTGGGGATACAGGGAAATTTTAGAGTCACAGTAGCTAGCACTGCTGGGGATACAGGGAAATTTTAGAGTCACAGTAGCTAGCACTGCTGGGGATACAGGGAAATTTTAGAGTCACAGTAGCTAGCACTGCTGGGGATACAGGGGAATTTTAGAGTCACAGTAGCCGCCACTGCTGGGGATACAGGGAAATTTTAGAGTCACAGTAGCCGCCACTGGGGATACAGGGAAATTTTAGAGTCACAGTAGCCGCCACTGCTGGGGATACAGGGAAATTTTAGAGTCACAGTAGCTAGCACTGCTGGGGATACAGAGGAATTTTAGAGTCACAGTAGCCGCCACTGCTGGGGATACAGGGAAATTTTAGAGTCACAGTAGCTAGCACTGCTGGGGATACAGGGAAATTTTAGAGTCACAGTAGCTAGCACTGCTGGGGATACAGGGAAATTTTAGAGTCACAGTAGCTAGCACTGCTGGGGATACAGGGAAATTTTAGAGTCACAGTAGCCGCCACTGCTGGGGATACAGGGAAATTTTAGAGTCACAGTAGCCACCACTGCTGGGGATACAGGGAAATTTTAGAGTCACAGTAGCCACCACTGCTGGGGATACAGGGAAATTTTAGAGTCACAGTAGCTAGCACTGCTGGGGATACAGGGAAATTTTAGAGTCACAGTAGCCGCCACTGCTGGGGATACAGGGAAATTTTAGAGTCACAGTAGCCACCACTGCTGGGGATACAGGGAAATTTTAGAGTCACAGTAGCTAGCACTGCTGGGGATACAGGGAAATTTTAGAGTCACAGTAGCCGCCACTGCTGGGGATACAGGGAAATTTTAGAGTCACAGTAGCTAGCACTGCTGGGGATACAGGGAAATTTTAGAGTCACAGTAGCTAGCACTGCTGGGGATACAGGGAAATTTTAGAGTCACAGTAGCTAGCACTGCTGGGGATACAGGGAAATTTTAGAGTCACAGTAGCTAGCACTGCTGGGGATACAGGGAAATTTTAGAGTCACAGTAGCTAGCACTGCTGGGGATACAGGGAAATTTTAGAGTCACAGTAGCCACCACTGCTGGGGATACAGGGAAATTTTAGAGTCACAGTAGCTAGCACTGCTGGGGATACAGGGAAATTTTAGAGTCACAGTAGCTAGCACTGCTGGGGATACAGGGAAATTTTAGAGTCACAGTAGCTAGCACTGCTGGGGATACAGGGGAATTTTAGAGTCACAGTAGCCACCACTGCTGGGGATACAGAGGAATTTTATAACGGTCTGAAGGTCACAGTGAGCAACTTGGCTAGCAGTGTCTCTTCCAGACTTTTTTCTCCGGGGGGGGGGGGGGGGGCACTTGAAATTATCGGGGGGCGGTAGACTTTCTTCGGGGGGCGGACACTGTAAAAAGTATATATTTTCTATATAAATTATATAAATTTCATTTCGTTCGGGGGGGGGGGGGGCAATAAAAAAAATTCGGGGGGGGGGGGGGGGGGCGCTTCGCATCCCCGAAGAGATGCCTGGAAGAAACTCTGTTCGCTAGGGTCTGAAGGTCACAATGGCCTGATTCAGACAGTATTATTCAACTAGCCAATGACTGAAACAGTTTTGAGCCTTCCAGAATTGACATCAATAGCTTATAGCAGGGGTCTCCAAACTTTTCAGCCCGAGGGCCGCATTAACTATCAAATATCAGTTCGGGGGCCAGAGTTTCTTTAAGGCATCTCTTCAGGGTCGTGGCGCCCCCCGAAGAAGTCTACCGCCCCCCCCCCCCAATAAAATATAATTTATATAGAAATATATACAAATTTCAAGTGTCCATCCCCCCTCCCCCACCCGAGGTCCACGTTTGCTCTCAAATTGTTCTTCACGTATTTCATTCTTGAAAATGTTTTTTCACACAGGTATGTTGTTCGAAAATTTGAAAGGTACTTTGATGAAAAAGTTTTAATGTTAGCAAAGTCTTCCTTGTGCAAAAACGTATGAAAACCCATCCGGCCTTCTTTGAACTTGTCTCTGAGGAAGTCATTTTCTTGCAATTCAATGACCTCCAGCTGCAGTTCATCTTTGCAACTGGCCGCATTTGCTTCAAATGGGCTTTGAAACAGTCTCACTTCTTCTGCCTTTGAGTCCAAGTCAGAAAACCGCTACTGAAACTGCAGCTGGAGGTCTTCAACGATATCGTATGTTAATGACGTGGGGAACTCAGTGGTTGCTTCAGCCGTAAAGACCTTGCACTGCTGAAAGTGTGTCAAGTTGTTAGCCTGTACTTGTTCCAAAAACATGACAAGTTTGTATCTTAAGGCCTTTAGGTGGGTGTATAGATCAGAAACTAGATTTCACTCTCTTGCCGTTATAGGTTCAGAAAATTTAAATGACTAGTTATGTCTGCAGCAGAGGCCAATTTCTATACCCACTCTTTATCAGACGATAATAGCTGTGACTTGCCTTTACTATCAGGAAGTTGTCTATTTCTTTTCTTAGATACTCTGCTCAGAATTTTCTCGCAAAATTAGCTTCTTCTTCTTCGTTCTTAATTTTAGTGTTGTAAGGGATCCCCTCCCACACAATTAACTATAGTGATGCGAAATATGGTAAATCTTGCGATTTTCTGTTTGTCTCTGAACTATCTATGGTTAGATATCCTCTATGGTAACAGTGTCATACATTATATGTAGGGAAGCCAGCTCTTGTGTTATGTTTAGATCTTCACCCACACCTCTAATGAACACAAGAAGTTGAGAGGTGGAACAGCTGTCCAGCGACTCATCCATTGCAATTAAAAAGCGAAACTTGCTTATAGCGTAAGGGTTGGCACTTTCCCCCTCTAGTTAAAGAATCAAAACCTGGCGGTCAGTTTTAGATTGTTCCCATGAAGATAGAAATGGTACTGTGGCCACTGACCATACCAAAATAAAAACAAACATTATAGAGAAGGTAATGAGGAACATACCCAAGTAGACTTACAGACAAAGCTACGAGTTTTGACTATAAGATATGGGACATTTTTCTGTTGTGAACAACATTGGTATCAAGAAGACATCCATGTCAAAAGTAAGTCTAAGCAGTATATATACATACACACACATATATATATATATATATATATATATATATATATATATATATATATATATATATATATATATAATCTTAAATTTATTTGAGAACGGATTAGTTTTTTCTTTGTTGAATATCACTAATATGTATGCACTTACAGTAATGTGTGTATTGTCACCAATAATAATTGTATTACTAAATACCTCTTAGTCATGTTTATATACTAAATTTAAAAACCTGTCTTTTAATTCTGCAGAATTCTATCAGAAATATTCAAATACGTTTTTCATCAGATTCATTATGTTAAAACTAAAATGTGTAGTATTTTATTAAACTTAAATCACGTTTTACTAAAATATCACCGCTTGACTTACCATGAATCGTCCTTACCCTTCTTAGTTTGACAAACTATGAAAAAACTTGAGAAGACGACCACTGCAATAACTAACTGTTGCTTCATTCTTTTCTGGTACTTGTGGAGCTGGTACGACAAGGTATCACAGTGTTGGAGACCGGCTAATGGTAGAGACGAAATGTTTCAGCAGTATAAATTCTAAACTACTGCCCCATAAAATTCAAGATTTAGCCAATTTGTTTGCCCAGATCTCAGCATCTAAGACACAATACACACTTAAACGTCGTCAACCGCAGTCATCAACATCAAGCAAGTTTCGTATATAGTGTTTCATCTTACTGTACAGACATTTGTATTCATATTTTTATTTGATCTGTCACTCACAATACACAACACAGAGTGGCAACAAATTGATTAAAACATGTTATTCGGAACCAGGGGCGTAGCTAGCTACTATTCTCAAAATGCCACCTACCTTTTTTTCCAAGGTACGCTTCTGCTACGGCGTTTAAAGTTTGTTGTTATGGGGTTGATTTAGCGAACTTTTCTTACAAAACATAGTGATGGGATGTTCAAGGAAAATATATATTTAGAACTAGTTCAGTCAGCTTCAAATAATAAGTAACACAGTTGCCTACCAATATACAACAGCACAGTCGGTTTCAAAATATGCTTGTAAGTTAGTTAAAGAGTCAATATGAATTTTTGAATATAGGTTATATAAAGAGAAATACACTGTATTTATAAAAGTAGATATTTATATCAATATCCTATGGATGTGTGTGTGTGGGAGGGGGGTATCCAAATTTAAAATTGAAAGTGATTCATGAGATTTTTTTTGAATGAGTTTTTATTAGATTTTAAAGTAGTATGGCAAAAACATAAAACGCAGGGTCCGCATGGCAATCCACAATCCATTATCCACAAAGACGCGTATCCACAGAATGATATCCTAAGACGATATGCCTTGTATCAACCAAATGAAGAGGGCGAGTAAAGTAAGATGATTTCCTCTTCGTGATCAGGTACGTAGTTGTGTATACCTGGAGTGTTAAGAAAACATTCGGGTGAGTAGAGAAGTTTAGATGTAAAGTTCAAATGAGTATAGAAGTTCTGAGGAATAGAGAAGTACAGGTTTAAAGTTCAGGTGAGTAGATACGTTCAAGTGTGATGTTCAGGTATGATGTTCAGGTGTGTTGTTCAGGTGTAATTGTCACAGCCCTTTTGTATGACTGGGTTCACGACATAAACTAAAAGCAAATACCAACCACATTACTGGTGATTTCACAATTTTATTAATATTAGATCTACATATTCAGAATGATATTCAGCAGCTACACTACTCAACAAACACGACTTTCAGTTTCTTCATCTTTCTTGTTCTGTCGCCTTCTACCTCTCGCTTCCTTTCCTTTTACGCATGCGCACACCCACACTATCTTTTATATTTTATCTCGCCTTTTTAATACACACACTCGCAACATACATTCATATACATTTAACTGTTATAGTAATGTTCAAGTTTGATGTTTTGTGTGATCTACATGTGTGATATTCATGTGTGATGTTCAAGTGTGATGTTCAGGTGTGATGTTCATGTGTGATGTACATGTGTGATGTTCAGTGTGATATTCATGAGTGATGTTCATGTGAGATATTCAGGTGTGATGTTCAAGTGAGTAGATACGTTCAAGTGTGAGGTTCAGGTGAGTAGATACGTTCAGGTGTGATGTTCAAGTGTAATGTTCAGGTGTGATGTTCAGGTGAGTAGATACGTTCAGATGTGATGTTCAAGTGTGATGTTCAGGTGTGATGTTCAGGTGTGAGGTTCAGGTGAGTTGTAAAGTTCAGGTGTATTATTCAGGTTTGATGTTCATGTGTTATATTCAGGTGAGTAGAGACGTACAGGTGTGATGCTCAGGTAAGTAAAGAGCAATTTCAAAATGTTCATGAACACAAAATCTCCACCACCGAGATATATTTACCACAAAAATCGTCTCCTGCACCATTGTTAGTCAGCAGCCAATACCTTTCATTGGTCTTAACCAGGTCGTTGATGCTGTCAATGGAATATCCCAGGTTGGGATAGTAGTTCAGCTTAAACCTGGACAGTTAGGGAACATCAGGATATATTCAATTCACAATGGTAGACCATATATCTGAATTTAACACATCGGCCATTATTATATAAGTCAGCACATTGACCGACCATACCAACCTACCTAAAGTTAGACAACACCTTGACCGTCCATATCAACCTACAACACCTTGACCGTCTATAGCAACCTACCTGAAGCTAGACAACACCTTGACCGTCCATAGCAACCTACCTGAAGTTAGACAAAACCTTGACCGTCCTTATCAACCTACCTGAAGTTAGACAAAACTTTGACCGTCCATATCAACCTACTTGAAGCTAGACAACACCTATACCGTCCATATCAACCTACCTGAAGTTAGACAACACCTTGACCGTCCATAGCAACCTATCTGAAGTTAAACAACACCTTGACCGTCCATATCAACCTACCTGAAGCTAGACAAAACTTTGACCGTCCATAGCAACCTAGCTGAAGCTAGACAAAACTTTGACCGTCCATATCAACCTACTTGAAGCTAGACAACACCTATACCGTCCATATTAACCTACCTGAAGTTAGACAACACCTTGACCGTCCATAGCAACCTACCTGAAGTTAAACAACACCTTGACCGTCCATATCAACCTACCTGAAGCTAGACAACTTATTAGCCGCCTCTTCCATCATTGAACTCAACCTTCTCTGGTAAACATTGACCAGAGTCACTGAGATGTTGAAGTAGGGGGCGTTCAGGTTATTTATAGCCGTTATTGTCAGGTTGATCTTCCGCCCACACACCCCACACGGCGGCTGTTGGAAGTCACAGTAACCCACATTACTGAAACAGTAACGTTAGAGTACTCACAGTAACCACAGTAACCCACATTGCTGAAAATTTAAAGCAACAGTAATCACAGTAACCACAGTAACCACAGTAACCACAGTAACCACATTGCTGAAACAGTAAAGTTAGAGTAATCACAGTAACCACAGTAACCCACATTACTGAATCAGTAAAGCTAGAGTAATCACAGTTACCCACATTGCTGAAACACAGTAACGTTAGAGTAATCACAGTAACCACAGTAACCCACATTACTGAAACAGTAAAGCTAGAGTAATCACAGTTACCCACATTGCTGAAACAGTAAAGTTAGAGTAATCACAGTAACCACAGTAACCCACATAGCTGAAACAGTAAAGTTAGAGTAATCACAGTAATCATGGTAACCGGGCATAGTGCTGACCACACTATCTCTTCTTATTCCGAGGTAACAGAAACAAATGAACTCTACCTCACTTTCCCTATAGACCGTCAGGTTTGAAAAGAGAACATTACTTTTTACTTTCTCGTATATACGAAGTATAGAGAAAGTATTGTAATCGTGCAAAAAAATCTTTTAAAATTTTAACAATTTTCACCGTATTACACCTCAGTCCTTTATCACATCCGAAGTATAGAGGACTTATTTTAATCGGGCAAAAATTATCAATCCAGATTTATCAAAATTAAGAGGTTTTATGCGTAATCCATTCTGAAAAACTGGGCTTTGCAATTCTGTCCGTATGTCTGTGTGTCTGTCTGTCTGTGTGTAAACACGATTACTTGAGTACCGTTACAGCTAGGTTGATGAAATTTCATATATAAGTATTTTATAAAAATCGTAGATCCGTATCAACTTTTGGGCGATTTCCGAAAAACGGAAGTGGTACTTTTTCTACTTTGAATTTTTCAAAAGCCTATAACTTGAGTACTACTTCAGATAGATAAATGAAATTTCACATGTGAGTAAAAGATCTAATTTTCTACCTTCTGTTAAATTTTGAGTAATTTCCGTTGACCGGAAGTAGTAATTTACGCTACTTCCGATTTCTCAAAAAACTAATGTAAATTTTTAAAGTACTAATAATATTGCGCACTATTATGCGCGTTTTACTTTCTCGAATATACGAAGTATAGAGAAAGTCTTGTAATCGTGCAAAAAAAATCGCGATTTTCACAAATCTCGACGTTTTACACCTCACTGATACGGAAAAACATAATTTTGCAATCTTGTCCGTATGTCTGTGTGTCTGTCTGTCTGTCTGTCTGTGTGTGTGTGTGTCCGTGTGTAAACACGATAACTTGAGTACCGTTACAGCTAGATTGATGAAATTTCATATGTAAGTATTTTATCAAAATCGTAGATCCGTATCAACTTGAGCGATTTCCGATAACCGGAAGTGGTACTTTTCCTACTTTGAATTTTTCAAAAGCCTATAACTTGAGTACTATTTCAGATAGATAAATGAAATTTCCCATGTAAGTAAAAGATCTAATTCTCTACCTTCTGTTAAATTTTGAGTAATTTCCGTTGACCGAAAGTAGTAATTCACGCTACTTCCGATTTCTCAAAAAACTAATGTAAATTTTTAAAGTACTAATAATATTGCGCACTATTATTTTTTTTTTATTTGGCGTTCACTTAGTGTGCAATTAATTTGTCTACGAGATTTTATTCTATTTTTAAAACTTTAAGTATTTAAAATGGATTAAAAATCGTGTCTATAACCCGAGTTCCCATCCCCTGTTATTTTATATAAGAATATTCGAGAAAGTTTAGGGGAGATCACTCCCGGTTTATTAATCACAGTAACTGCTGAAAAAAAAAAGTCACAGTAACCGACATTGCTGACAAATTACTATTTCTTTTTTACTTTCTCGTATATACGAAGTATAGAGAAAGTCTTGTAATCGTGCAAAAAAAAAATCGAGATTTTTGCAAATCTCGACGTTTTACATCTCACTGATACGGAAAAACATAATTTTGCAATCTTGTCCGTATGTCTGTGTGTCTGTGTGTGTGTGTGTGTGTCCGTGTGTAAACACGATAACTTGAGTACCGTTACAGCTAGGTTGATGAAATTTCATATACAAGTATTTTATCAAAATCGTAGATGCGTATCAACTTTTGAGCGATTTCGGATAACCGGAAGTGGTACTTTTTCTACTTTGAATTTTTCAAAAGCCTATAACTTGAGTACTATTTCAGATAGATAGATGAAATTTGATATGTAAGTAAAAGATCTAATTTTCTACCTTCTGTCAAATTTTGAGAATTTTTCGTTGACCGGAAGTACTTATTTACGCTACTTACGATTTCTCAAAAAACTAATGTAAATTTTAAAAGTACTAATAATATTGCGCACTATTATGCGCTTTTTTATTCGCGTTCACTTGGTGTGCAATTAATTTGTCTACGAGATTTTATTCTATTTTTAAAACTTTAAGTATTTAAAATGGATTAAAAATCATGTCTATAGCCCGAGTTCCCATCCCCTGTTATTTTATATAAGAATATTCGAGAAAGTTTAGGGGAGATCACTCCCGGTTTATTTACTTTCTCGTATATACGTAGTATAGAGAAAGTATTGTAATCGTGCAAAAAAAAAAAAATCGAGATTTTTACAAATCTCGACGTTTTACACCTCACTGATACGGAAAAACATAATTTTGCAATCTTGTCCGTATGTCTGTGTGTGTGTGTGTGTGTGTCTGTGTGTGTGTCCGTGTGTAAACACGATAACTTGAGTACCGTTACAGCTAGGTTGATGAAATTTCATATATAAGTATTATATCAAAATCGTAGATCCGTATCAACTTTTGAGCGATTTCCGACAACCGGAAGTGGTACTTTTTCTACTTTGAATTTTTCAAAAGCCTATAACTTGAGTACTATTTCAGATAGATAAATGAAATTTCACATGTAAATAAAAGATCTAATTCTCTACCTTCTGTTAAATTTTGAGTAATTTCCGTTGACTGGAAGTAGTAATTTACGCTACTTCCGATTTCTCAAAAAACTAATGTAAATTTTAAAAGTACTAATAATATTGCGCACTATTATGCGCTTTTTTATTTCGCGTTCACTTGGTGTGCAATTATTTGTCTACGAGATTTTATTCTATTTTTAAAACTTTAAGTATTTAAAATGGATTAAAAATCATGTCTATAGCCCGAGTTCCCATCCCCTGTTATTTTATATAAGAATATTCGAGAAAGTTTAGGGGAGATCACTCCCGGTTTATTTTTTAATTAGTTTATGCAGCCGGTTAAGGGGAGCTAACTATAAACATATTTTGTTTCTGTGATTACATCCCTTCTCACATCTTAAAATATTCTTAAATCAAATTGAAAATGTTTTCGACATTAAGAGATACAACTTCGGCGTTGTCTGTTTGTTTAAAATTTTATACTCTACCCCCACTCGGAGAAATGCCTGAAAGAAACACTGTTCTGCATCGTTATCCACTTATCTAAACCCTCCCCTCCCCCAAATCCCTAATTAATTAGTACACATTGCTGTCATGTTCTACACATCCAATCATACACAGATGCTCTACACATAAATATCGACAACCTTTAAAATACATATCAAACGTAATCAACGGATTTTTAAAACGTTTACTTTTCAAAACAAAAGGAATTAAATTACACTTACACGCATTTCTTTTTCGGCAGTTTGGATTGACACAGAAGGAAATAACTTGAGATAAAAACAAACAAAATCAGCCTGTGATGTTTCATAATTCAGCTCAGTTCTCCAGACACTCATTAGCTCTTGGTAAAATAAACTGAGAGATTTAAACCCTGATATTGTATAGGTGAGGGGGGGGGGGGGCAGTATTTGTGGGAGGAGCACAGTCACATTAAGTTAGATTTATACTGAGCCCCCCCCCCCCCCCCCCCACCCCCGGCTTGATACTTCTATTTCAAACAACCAATCAATTAGCTCATCACCCCACCCCCACTGTTGTGAATATTATGTTTGGGTCGATGTGATATTAAATTAACGCGTCCATTTAGCTATAAATGTCACGGTCACAGCGACCTGCACATAAAGATTTAGACATAAACGCTTCATTGATTTATGTTCGTGTCGAATCTTTAAAATTTAAATGTGAATCGATACTAAAATCTACGGAATACCAGTTTGTTTTTTACTTGAACTGACCGGAGAATCGGGTAATTTTTGCCGGAGAATCGGGTCATTTTTACGGGAGAATTAGGTAACTTTTACCTGGGAATCAGGTAATTTTTACCGGAGAATTAGATAATTTTTACCGGAGAATCAGGTAATTTTTACCGGAGAATTAGGTAATTTTTACCGGAGAAAATTGTTGATACAAAATAATAAGATCGTTGGAAAGTTTGTATATTGGTCTGATGTGGACAGGCGGGTATATTGGTCTGTATATATCTATATAATAAATATTATTTAATAAATATTACTTAACGCAACTTTCGATAAATAAATACTATTCGGATCTTTTATATTTAAATTGCTTGTAATTATATAATTGTAGGTTTGTCCAACTACTGCTCAGAACACAACGAGGTTATTCTTGTAAAGCTGAAAAACTAAAGATTTGTAGAGTCTATGATTATCTAATAGGACGAGATTTGTGTATCTATGTCGGGAAAAACAATTTTCATTTACTTGACGAAAAACAAAACAAAGCACTCGAATAAATTAAACAATGGACACAAGCAAGTTGAAGAGATTCCTTCCACAATGTTGTTGACATGGAATAAAAACGTGCTTTTTAGATTTAGACCGTAAAAAATAAAAAATAAAACAACTTAAGACTAAAATTAATTTAGAAATTTTATATTTTTAGAATAAATGCTATAAAAATTGCAAATCCAGAGAACTTGAAAATAAGTTGTTGAGTTTTAGGCTACATTTCTATTTATTTTCATCAAGCCTAAGTTATAACCGGATGTTTCACTTTCGTAAGACAAATATTGATTGCTGTACAATAACTTAGTGATCAATAACTATTTGTTTACAAAACTTTGCAGATCAAGTTTTTAATAACAATGCAAATTTAAACCCCATGACCTAGCGTTTCTATTTTTAGCTTACAATGTGTACAATAAAATTTATGGCGGCCTATCGAATAACAGGAAGCCATTGTTTATGTCGCCATAACACATGAAAACCAAATTGTTTTTGCTTTATTTTTTATTTTTATTTAGTTACCAAAAATATTAAAAATATCAAATACATCCAATCTTTAGTAAAGTCCGAAAAAACCCATCAGACAGGATTTTATAACCATATTAATTGTAACTACGCCGTGCATGATTTTTAAATTAATTTATGGACCTCTTAAATACCTTTGAGACTTTTCTCGCTGGCGTCCATTAAAGACAAGTTTAAATGCTTTACAATTTAAAAGGAACAACATGTTTTAATACAAAAAGATACTATGTAAATTTAGTAAAGACGATTGTCTTTAAATTTTCTAACTTCTTAGATCGCAGCAAGGTACGTTAGCAAGCCTATTACATAACTCTAAAGTCAGCCCCAACTCTAATTTAACGTGACTCCACTAAACCCGGAAGTCTAGCTGATGGTATGCTAGAGCAACTCTCTAGCTGATGGTATGCTAGAGCAACTCTCTAGCTGATGGTATGCTAGAGCAACTCTCTAGCTGATGGTATGCTAGAGCAACTCTCTAGCTGATGGTATGCTAGAGCAACTCTCTAGCTGATGGTATGCTAGAGCAACTCTCTAGCTGATGGTATGCTAGAGCAACTCTCTAGCTGATGGTATGCTAGAGCAACTCTTTAGCTGATGGTATGCTAGAGCAACTCTCTAGCTGATGGTATGCTAGAGCAACTCTCTAGCTGATGGTATGCTAGAGCAACTCTCTAGCTGATGGTATGCTAGAGCAACTCTCTAGCTGATGGTATGCTAGAGCAACTCTCTAGCTGATGGTATGCTAGAGCGACTCTCGATTCTTAAGCCTGTTCAAAACTGCCTGGGAAATGAAATAAACCGGGAGTGATCTCCCCTAAACTTTCTCGAATATTCTTTTAACAACAGAGGATGGCAACTCGGGATATAGATATGATTTTTAATCTAATATATATAGATCAATTCTGTATGAAAAACGTTTGTAAAATGTTTGTCGTGGATACTTCGATGGATTTAAGTGTTAGATTATTAAAGTGCTTATGGTCTAAATGTATGATTTAAAAAATTAATACTGAAAGTGTTGGGAAATAATTTTCCTTTTTCAAACTGAAAGTAATAATTGTCGGCATGTTCATTAAACACAATTTTTTAAAAATATCATCTTTTACAAAATTCTATTTGTCTGAAAATTATTTATATTTAGTCCTTTAGCACTTACTTCCCTTTGATCAATTAGGAAAACACAATTACTTCCCTTTATAAAACATTGTATTATTGGAAAAGAATTTACTTTATATCACTTTGTTTTGGTGTTGGGAAAAAAATAATTACATAATTAGCGGGGATTGAGCAAGTGCAAAGGTTGTAGATATTTTTAATACTGCCTTTTATTTATTCTATACACTGAACTTACTGTTTACTAAACTAATTATTTTTTTTAAAATCAATAACAGTTAATAAGCCAGGTCCTACATGTCCTGTATGTTTTATTTCTTTCCGTTTACGGATAAGCTTGGAGTATTAAAATTGTCCTCTGGCGCCCAGACAGGGTGCTATTTGGGGCCCCGGGCCTCCCGTGTTCGGTTTGGCGTCTACGTTCGTTTAAGTGAGTGCAAAAGACTATGAATAAGTTGGGGTATTATAGTCGTTTATTAAGCTGAAACAGGCGATTTCGCCGGCGCCCCAGTATGGTGCGATTTGGCGCCCCGGGCTAGACTGTGAGTACTTTGCGTTTATGTTCGCGTTTGTGTTTTCTTTGTGTTTAGGTTGGGTTTGCGTTAGTGGTTGGGTTTGCGTTTGGATTTTGTTCGTTGATTTTCGTTCTTTCTTTTTCGTTTTCGTTTGTTTTTTTGTTTTTGGTTTGTGTTTGTATTTGTGTTTGTGTTTGTGGTTGGTTTTGTGTTTGTGGTTGGGTTTGGGTTTGTGTTATCGTTTGTATTAGTGTTTGCGTTTATGTTGTTTCCTTTCTTTATTTGTGTTTTGGTTTTGGTTGGTTGTGGTAAGGGTGGCCAATGCCGGTATATGCTGATTACTAAACACACATGTCATGTTTCTTTACAGATAGGTTTCAGAAAGCTCTTTTATAGACACCTGCACCAAACTACAAGAAGATATACAATTTTATATAATACTAGCCGTCTCGGTTTGTGTTGTGTTTTGTTTGTGTTGTGTTTTGTTTGTGTTGTGTTTTGTTTGTGTTGTGTTTTGTTTGTGTTGTGTTGTGTTTTGTTTGTGTTGTGATTGTGTTGTGGTCGTGTTGTGTTTGTGTTGTGTTTGAATTATTTTCGCGGTTCTTTTTTTGTGTGTTTTGGTTTTGGTTGGTTGTGGTTAAGGTGGGCAATGCCGGATATATGCTGATTACCAAACACACATGTCATGGTCCTTTACAGATAGGTTTTTCACAGAGGCCAGAGCAGGGCCTGGCCGGGACGGCTAGTACATTTTAAAACTTAAACTTTTAAAATAGAATAAAATCTTGTATAAAAAAAATTGCACACCAAGTGAACGCCAAATAAAATGTGCATAATAGTGCGAAATATTATTAGTACTTTATAAATTCACATGCGTTTTTTTTTTTTTGAGAAAACGGAAATAGTGTAAATTACTACTTCCGGTCAACGGAAATTCGACAGAAGGCAGAGAATTAGATCTTTTACTTACATGTGAAATTTCATCTATCTATCTGAAATAGTACTCAAGTTATAGGCTTTTGAAAAATTCAAAGTAGAAAAAGTTCCACTTCCGATTGTCAGAAATTGCTCAAAAGTTTATACGGATATAATACTTATATATGAAATTTCATGAACTTAGCTGTAACGGTACTCAAGTTATCGTATTTACAGACACACACACACACACACACACACATACACACACACACAGACATACGGACAAACGGAGCTGTAAAACGTCGCGATTTGCAAAAATCTAGATTATACGAGAAAGTAAAAAAGCTTGAGCCAGTAACGAAAGTATACGAGTCCTTCGATCTGTGATCGATATATTTAACCGAAAACTTCTCGACTGACAACCTCTTGTTGGCGGCATTTTTTAATTGGGTTTCGTTTGTGCTGTTTCAAAAAAATAAAATGATCAATTTATTGCTTGTCACCTGGCCTGCATATCCTACACATCTCCCCACATTCCATGTAGATCTAGTTGATAGAGGCCACCCCACACACACACCCACACAATGTATTTTTAGCTCATGAGAACTAATTTAAATAAAAATTTCCCCGCTAGACTGGGCACTAGCACTGTAGTTTCTAAAGCTTTGAATCTTTTCATCTAGAGTTGGTGTAGATTTCCCTTTGAACCAGGTAGTCTCCCTCCTCGATAATGCACCTGGTTGAGTGCTGGGCTTGATGCATGACGGCAATCCAAGTTTACGTCACATGACAGCATCACGTGACCTCAAAAAATGGTCAACAGGATACACGAAGTCAACAAGCATGGGCAGGTGATTTCACCCCACAAAGCACATCCGGGTGGCTTTTAGGTTTAGCCCATTCAGAAAATTGTTGTAGTTATAGTTTGAATTTGAATTTTTTTCCCCAAATGTGGTTAGTTGTCAATGTGTTCTATACAAACATTGAAAAAAAGATGACACTGCAAACATGCCGTGTAGCCCATGACATCACGTGACACAAGCTTGTCAACACACCCAGCATACACTCGGTTTTCATTGAATTTGTGACGTCACCAGCTGTTCATACCTGGATGACCTTCATCTTGAATTTTTTTTAAAGCAAATCACGATGACCTAACTATAAAAGCTCTGCTGGTCTCTGAGAGTTCTATACAATACGATCATTTTACAGAACAAGTGTAACATACAGAAGACTTTGTCATATACAGAACTACACAAGAAGTTGCAGGTGAGATTTTCTTGGCTATAGTTGACGAATGTGTTGTACGGCTAATTGCTGGGCTGTAGTTGTTCAATTGTTTGCTTTTATAGCCGCGTTTGGTGTGTTCTTTATTTGGATTGTGTCGTTTTTACTTTGATAATGAAAGAACTCATTAGAGATGGACTGTTTTTTTAGTGTCAGCGATATATAGACATCTGTATGCCGAGACGCCGTAACTCTCTCTTTAAAAAGCTGTGAGGTCTCATTGTAGTTCTATTGACGCTGACAAAGGGATCCGACCTCGAGAGTTATGGGCTATCAATCGTGTTCTACTACTTGACCAAGTGAAATCTGACCCCAGCTATTGAACTGGGTCTGATACTGTCTGTATCATTAAGATGAGTGTATGACAAAAGGCCGACACGGACAAAAGGCTGACACCAAAAAGGCCAACCGGACATAAGGCCGACTGACTATAAGACCCACCAGAACCAGCGTTAGGGGTACGCGGGGCCTAGGGCCAACCATCCGCGCGAGGCCTTATATTTTTCCATTGGTGTTTAAAACATGTACAGAGAGGCGTTTTTTTTTCTTCTTCTCAACGCGAATTAATATTTATAACGATATGTAAGGTATTTTAAAGCTGCTTATCAATGTCGTATATTAGTTTTAGCATAAAGACTGATTAAAAAATAATTTGTTTACTTAGAAGTAATTTTGAAATGTTGCTTGTTTATGTAAATGCTTTTTTGTTTGAAAAATAAAACATAAAACAGATATAAGTTCGAGACATGCATTTAAGAGACAATGAACGTGAGCTTCAAATCTGATTTTTTACATAAATGTTTATTTATGAACATCTTACTAGTACGTTCACAAACGAAGATCTCACTTTTCTTGCCTTTCGTGAGAAAAATTCCTTGATTATATCATCATAGTCCTAATTGGAGACAATGTCTTTTTCTATTGACAGAATCGACAGGCTACAGAGCCTGTATTGGGACATCGTTGAATCATGTTCCCAATTACCCGGATCGTATATATCTTTTACGATCATTGGGAATGAATTATTTTTGTCAGAATCATTTTCAGAATGGCCGCTTGATTTGTCCCTATTGTCGAAGTTCGTGGGGTTTGCAGCTGACAATAAATGATTCGAGGATTCATTATTACCGTCATCACCACAAATGGTTGTACTCTCATTGTAGTCCTTTTTGTTACTTTCTACATTCCAAAATCCACAACCAAATCAAAAAGTTTGTGTTGTTTAACGACTTTCTTTGGGTAGTGTATGTACTTGTCCAACGCTTTTGATGCACCTGATTCATACTTGCGAAATCTATCTCTGTCTCTTGTAGACATGGTGTCAAGGAAAAATAGTGAAATCACCGGGGAAAATAGCAAAACATTGATAGATTTCGGACCAAGCTCGAATCGTGAAAAAACACTGTTTACGGATATAGATATCCAAATGAAATGACTCTCAAATGTAATCACGGACGCTCAGTGGGGTGGAAAACTGGGGTGGGTGACAGTTGGTGGGGTGAGGTAAAGGATAACTGTACATTTAAATCTATGGGATGCCAAACGCTAAGAAAAAAAATCTCCCAGTTCGAACACTACGTTACTGGATCTCTGACCGCAGCCATTCAAGAGAAGGTGCGTGTTTATATAGCATACACGTATTACATTACAGGTTAAGATCACGTTCTCACAAGAGAAGGTTAGTGTCTATAATTAGAAAGTGAACCATGTGACAGCCAGCTTCACCTTATTTATGAGTTTCGCGACGGCATGCTCAGACTTCCGGTAATTTAGACGTTTGGGGAAATCAGGAGAACTTTACCATAAAAAGATCTCGGCACTGTGTATCAAACAGTATAGACATAATTTGTTTGGTATCCCCAAACTATTTTAAAACAAAAATCACTATGGTCTTAACTATTATACTAGATATCCCTACAATTCATTAAAATAAACATGGGCTTAATCACTCTACGAATACCGTTAAAGTTTACGAAAATGAATATGGACATAGTTACTGTGTAAAAGCCCTTCAAAAATATAAAATAAATTAAATACAATTATAATGTATTTAAAGATGACCTGACAATATATAAAATGAATATGAACATAATTACTGTATGGATGCCTGACAAACGTATCGTGGTGAATAAGCATAATTACACAAAAGATGCCCATACAGTGTATAAATTATGATTTTAGGGATAAATACTCTGGATGCCCGGGCATGTCCCCATCCGCTCCCCCCTCCCCCCTCCTCTGCAAGCCATCATCAGGTCACTGACTGTTTACTACAGGCACCCCCGCCTGCTCACTAAAAAAAAACGTCTTCAACGGTCCGAATACAATAGAGTATCTCATTACGTGTTTTCCCGATTTCACCTCCCATGTCATGTCGGGGGCTAATTCGCAACCACCATCACCAGTCACCTCAGGTCAAAAGCGAGTCGACACTAAGCGAGGTGTAACACAAATGTCTTCGTATCGAATGACGGTCTGTCCCAGTTCATGTAGGGGATAACTCACTAACATCAGCCTTGGCCTCAGTTTATAACAATCTACAATTTCGGCCATTTTATTTTCCAAATTCAATTCAGCAAAGATTATTTAAGTTTACAAACTAATTCAGACAACAATAGCGGTGGTGAAGCGCGGGGCCCTTTCAAGCGCGGGGCCTGGGGCGGCCGCCCCGTTTGCCACCCCCTAACGTCGGCACTGAGACCCACAGCCAAAAGCAGACACACAAAAAGCCGACAAACCATAAAGTCAACAAAACAAACCTTATTTCTTGTCGGCCTTTTGTCTTGTCTTGTCGGCCTTTTGTCTATGGCGGCCTTTTGCCCTTTGTCCAGATCCCCATTTAAATCTAGTATTGTTTCAACTCGACCAAGAGAAATCCGACCCAGCGATTGAACCGTGTCTGATTGTGTCTAGTCTGTAGCATTTAGATCTAGTTTAGTTTCAACAGCCACAGAAAAATTTATTCGGAAATTTATTTTTTCTTCACAGTAAAGATGGCTGCTAAACTTCACTTTTTCGTGACATCTCTGACTTTGTTGAACCTTGCTGTAATGACCAGTGGTCATTGGAACAATAAACCACCAAAGTAGAAATTTTATAAATCATGTAGCAATTTAAAAAGAAATTAGTTATATACATTTTATAAATCTTGTATTATTTATTATAAATTATTGTTTAGCAAAGTTTATAAAGTTTGTTTAAACTAAATAATTTAACGAAATTTTATAAATCATGTATGAATTGTAAAATAAATATTTAATTAGCAATTAAATGTAAATTAATTTATAATTTCCCCAGCCAATGTGAAACGAGTGGTCCGTCGTGCTTTTCGTTGATTAGGCCTTACCCCCGGGTGACGCTACAGGCCAAAAACATCCTGCAGACGCCCACCTTTAATTACGTTGCCGTGGTAACGCTGCGTCAACAAAACCTCCTGGGGTTCTTGGAGAAAGCTGCGGACTCAAACTACGGTTTCAGGTGTGTAGGTTTATAGGTTCAGGTGTGTAGGTTTATAGGTTCAGGCATGTAGGTTTACAAACTACAGGTTCAGATATGTATATTTACAAACTATAGGTTCAGGTGTGTAGGTTTACAAACTACAGTTGAAGTAGAGTTCATTTGTTTCCATGATCTCGCCATATAAAGGGATAGTATGGTCAGTTATAATCCCAGCATCCCTTAGTTTCCCCAACATGAACCAGGTACCGAATAAAGCTGTGGACGTCTTACAAGGACGTCTTACAAGGACGTCTTACAGGAACGTCTTACAGTGACGTCTTAAGCACTCGAGCTTGGGATCCGAACTCGAGACTTTCGGGTAATACTAAGCTTTACGGCCTAACTACGCCGCTCCATTTCAGACATGTAGGTTTAAGTTACTGTAGAACATTCTAAACGAAAAGTTGACCATTTAAACTTAAACTACTGGACTAAGATGCTGGTGTAAAACAGTTGCTACATTGAGTTTTGTCCTAATTCATCCCGTGTCCCCAGGTTCTCGTCGTCCTACTTTGTCCTAAACCATCCCGTGTCCCCAGGTTCTCGTCGTCCTACTTCGGCAGCGCCCTCGGCTACATGGTGGACAAGATAAACGGCACCGCCGCCTCCACACAGAACCAGACTTTCTGGCAGATCAGCAGCAACGGCGCTGCTCTTAACTGTGGTAAGGTCATTCACCTTTAAAACCAACATTTAAACTTTCTAACGATTGTAAGTTTATTCAATGTGCACGTGACAAACTATACCATTTTTTTCAAAGCTAACCATATGGATCTAAATTTATCACATCATTTTCATTGAAATCTTTGGGGGTCGGCGTGGTCGAGTCGGTAAAGTTGCAAAACCGAAAAGTCCCGAGTTCGAACCCTCGGGCAGATGAGACTCGTTAGCTGGGGACAGCCACTCTTCTAGGAGAGACAACACCAAAATCAAACAACTGCTGCCCTGTAGTTTGTTCTTGGTTGAACAAAGGCTATGGAAGCAAATCCAAAAAGAAAAGCATGCTGAAATCGGATTCAATGGCCTCAATGACGCATAACCAGTTGACACGTATACTTAATTGTGCTGGAGGCGTTATCGAGTCAGCTAAGCTCGAAAAAGTCTCGAACAGATAAGGTTCGAACCCTTCCAACACTAAAAATTAAGAACGAAGAAGAAGAAGATTGAAAGCTTAGATCCATATGGTAAACATTTGAAAAATGTATGAACCTGTATGATTCACTTTTTAAAACACGCAACCTGTATGATTAACTTCTTAAAACATGAAACCTGTATGATTAAAAACGTGTAATCCCCCCACCAGGTGTCTCCACCTACTACCCCAGGAACAACGAGGTCATCCTCTTCAACTTCACCACCTACGCCAACGCCGGCCACGTGTGAGAGACAGCAGCTCACATTCTCACTGACACCATCAATGTTTTCCCCAGATCCTTTCTAACAAATTAATGAAATTACCTTTCTAAGATTACCTTTCTAAGATTACCTTTCTAGGATTACCTTTTGTATGTCACTTAATTTAAGCATAGTTGGAAATCTTCTGATCAAATATGTTTGTTTGCTTAATAAAGTTTATTTAAGATCCTCAAAACATTGTGTATTGTTTGTTTGAAGGCCAACCAGTTCTTAAACGAAAAGTATCGTGAAAATATTTTTTCATAGCGTATGTGTCATTGTATCACACCCCCCCCCCTTCAATTAACGCTATATAACATATCCTAGACCAGCACCCCACACGCTATTTCATTTTTTAGACGACCCCTCATCTCCGCAAACACACCCCCACATATCACACCACACATCCACATATCACATCACACATCCACATATAAATAACGCGGAAATACAAATGTTTAAGAATCAAATCGTTTTAGTGAAAATGTAGTTTAACATAAGAAACAAATACAACGAACTATATATATATATATATATATATATATATATATATATATATATATATATATATATATATATATATATATTACCTAGGCATACTGTATAATATACAATGGGTATAGAGGTATACCTTTTGTCCATCTTACGGAAACGGTGGGGGGGGGGGGAGAGACGACTACTAAAATTTCCCCAAAGAGATGCGTGGAAGAACACTGGTTTCATTCAGGAAACTTCTGGTGTTATTTCAAAGTGAAACGTGTCCTTGATTGAACCATGTTCGATGTAATCATCTTTACCCCATGTGGACATTGTACCTCAACCAAAAATTTCCACAATGTCCCGTCTATAGACGATTATAAATTTTACAGTCTCCCAAGACATGCTTGCGGTCTTCAGTTGTGTTTTAATTTAAACTGCGTCTTACTCAAAATGTTACCCAACTCAATCAATCTGTTGCTCTAATCTTAATTGCTTTCAATTGATTGATCCTAATTAACGCATGTTGGCTAGCTGTATATTTTTCAATTAATTGCTAATACAACTTCATACCTGTAACTTCATACCATACAGAGGTAAGTCTTTCTATTTATGAAGAGTACATCATTATATTGATAACAGTGTTTCTTTACAGTTTTTTTACGGTAAAAAGTAAAGTTTAAAAACAATTATTATGATTCTGTTGAATGTTTTTTACTTTGTAAAGTAAAGTTGTATTCCGAACCTGAGTGTCCATATGGCAGGTTAAGTAGAGTTCAACTGTTAAGTGACCTCGGCATATAAAGAGGCGTAGCGACCCTTCCTGGCGCCCGTGGACAAACTTTCAATTTGGCGACCCCCCCCCCCCCCCCAATATATTTTTTATATTTATAATGCAAAACTGCAGCTAAAATGAGCTTTTAATATTTCTTTTTCAACCCATTTTGGCGTCCCCTTAGGGTCGGCGCCCGGGGACATATGTAATCCCCTCCCCCTCGCTACGCTTCAGAGGAATAGTGTGGTCGTCACTATGCCTCAGCCAACTTTACTTTCCCTAACGCGAGCAGTGTTTCTTCCAGAATTTTTTCTCCTTGCACTTGAAATTTTCGGGGGGGGGGGGGGGGGGATAAAATTTCCGGGTGGGGGGGGGGGGGGGGGGGGACACTGTTAAAATTACATTTTTTTTCTATATAAATTACATTTCGTTCGGGGCGGTAGACTCTCTTCGGGAGGTTAGGGTTAACAGCCCCCCCCCCCCCCCCAAAAAAAAAGAGATGCCTGGAATAAACTCTGCCCCCACCCACTAAAAAAATACTTCAAGTACCCCTGGAGAAAATGGTCTGAACGTGACCTCATCACGTGACCTCAAGACCAGTCAACAGGATACACGGGGCACGGGGTCAAAGGGCGTGGGTGGATGACCTCGCACCACTAATCATATCCGGGTGGCTTGTAGCCCATCCAGAAACTTGTCGTTGTCGTTCCATTTTTTTAAGGCGGCGACCAATGTATCCTACTATACAAAACTATTCTAAACCGAAAAGTCTCGAGTTCGAACCCTCAGGCAGATGAGGCTCGTTAGCTGGGGACAGCTCTCTTCTAAGAGAGACAACTCCAAAATCAAACAACTGCTGCCTTGTAGTTTGTACTTGGTTGGAAAAAGGCTATGGAAGCAAATCCAGAAAGAAAAGCAGGCTGAAATCTGAGTCATGACAGAGTTATACAGTTATGCGTCATGAAAATATGACGCATAACTAGTTGACATGTATACTTAATTGTGTTAGAGGCGTGGTCAAGTCGGCAAAAAGCTCACGGTTGTTAAAATTAAAAAAAACTCTCGAGTTCAAACGCTCTCTCTGATAAGGCACGATCGCTTCCAATACTAAAAATTTAGAACGAAGAAGAAGAAAGACTAAACAATATACAAACATGAGAAAAACTGACACCGCCATAGTTGTCACATGTAGAACTAGTTGTCACATACATAACTAGTTGTTACATACAGAATAAGTGTCACATATAGAACTACTTGTCACAAGCAGAACAGATGTCACATAAAGAACAAGTTGTCACATATAGAACAAGTTGTCACATACAGAACAAGTGTCACATACAGAATTAGTGTCACATGCAGAACTAGTTGTCACATACAGAACTAGTGTTACATACACAACTAATTGTCACATACAGAAGAAGTTGTCACATACAGAACTAGTTGTCACTTACAGAACAAGTTATCACAAACAGAACAAGTGTCAAATACAGAATTAGTTGTCACATACAGCACTAGTTATCACATACAGAACTAGTGTCACATACAGAGCTAGTGTCATATACAGAACTAGTTGTCACTTACAGAACTAGTTGTCATTTACAGAAGAAGATGCAGGTGAGATTTTCTTGGTTATAGTTGACGACATTGTTGTACATCTGACATGATGTTGTTCACTTGTTAACTTTTTAGATGCTTTTTTTTGTGTGTTCTTTATTAGGATTTTGTCGTGACTACGTGACCAAAGTTAATTAATTGCAAATTGACTTTTGTGGACCTGTTTAACGGTAATTGTTTTTTGGTGTTTTTTGGGAGAGGGAGGGGGGGGGGGGGGGGTTGTGATTATCTTTTGAATTGATCGAATGGTTAACGTTGAACTGGTTGTGGTGAAGTATTTTGTCACAACAACCTAAATTACGCTTATTGTTTAATTTGAAAGTAGAAGAACAATATCTATAACGAGAAAAATGGCCCGTTGAGGAAGGATACAACGGGCGCTAGGCTGATAGTGCTGTCTCTTTTCTCTAAACTAAAACCAACCCACCCCCCCCCCACACACACCACCCCCACCCCCCCCACACCCCCCCCACCCCCACCCCCACACCCACACACACCACCCCAACCCCCCCCCCCACACACACACACACACCCCCACCCCCCCCACCCCCATCCCCCAAAAAACATGTCTACCGTCCCATTCAACGAAATATAATTATATACTTTTTCCAGTGTCCGCCCCCTCCCCGAAAATTCTACCCCCCGCCCCCGAAAATTTCAAGTACCCCCAACCCTCTCCGGGGAGGAAAAAGTCTGAAAGAAACACTGGTGTCGCGCTTAGCCACTACCCGAAGAATTGCATTAAAGAAATTGCAAGAAAACCACTTTTTAGATTAGACACATTAATTAGGCGGTAATTTTATATAGAGTATCGATGAAGAAATTTCTTTTGAGTTGGGGAGGGGGGGGGGGGGGCTCAGACGTTCTTACGCGGGGGGTGGGGCTTCGCCCCTACCCGAAGAATTGTATGCAAGAAACTCTTCACGCAAACCATTTAGATTAGACAAAATTTCCTTTTTATTCAATGTTTACTCGAGAATCAATGACGTCATATTACTGTGTGCACTATCCGGCTTGAGATTATTTTCTACTCTATGCTAAATGTGACCGCGTCATACTTCGTTTTTCGAATTACTATGCATGTTTTTATTTTGCTTGTGTTTTCTCTACAGCGTTCTTGTCAGACAGATAGATACATAGACAGACAGCGAAACTATTAGTATTAACGAGAAAAATGGCCCGTTGAGGAAGGGTACAACGGGCGCTAGGCTGATAGTGCTGTCTCTTTTCTCTAAACTAAAACCAACCCACCCCCCCACACACCAACCCCAACCCCCTCCCCAGCCCCACAATGTTTACTCGAGAATCAATGACGTTATATTAATGTGTGCACTATCCGGCTTGAGATTATTTTCTACTCTGTGCTAAATGTGTCGACGTCATACTTCGTTTTTCGAATTACTATGCATGTTTTTATTTTCCTTGTGTTTTCTCTAGAGCGTTCTTGTCAGATAGATAGATAGACAGACAGCGAAACTACTAGTATTAATAGGCTAGGTAGTGTGTCAGTCCGTCATTGCTATAAATTTTCGAACCGTAAAAAGTAAACATCGTACCATGCAGTGCTTTTCAGTGCATCGCAGTGTCTTACTATAAGAAGTAGAGTAGGGTTTGTTTATATAACGACATAGAGTTACTTTATAGACGCCACTGTTTTTACTCTTTTGCATAACGTAAAGAAAATATTAAATACACGCACATTCCTAAAACATATTAAAAGGATCAATATCAAATATCATTTTCCATTATATTCCTAAAAAAGTGGATACATTTTAATAACATAATAACAGTAGGGTAGAAAAATCAAATTAATTTAACTCTTTTTTTCTAATTTTGACAAGGGAGGTAATTTAAAAATAAATTAAACTCACTCTAATAAAAAAAAATGTGAATGTAAATCTACGGACGTCCTAGAAGGTATTAGTGTTGCAATAATATAATTAGCAAAATGTGAATGCAAATTATGTGGATGTGTAAGAGGAAATTATTGTTAGAAAATTATAATTAGCATGGATTGATAAAAGGCAATCTTTTATTTATTTTATTCACTGAACGTACTGTTTACTACTTATAATTTTTAATCAACTATGCCGCACTATTATAGACGCGTCGTCACGTTCATTGGGTGCGCAATTGTTTTAGTTATGAAACTCTAGGTAAAAACACGGATATTTTAAATACTGCCTATCATTTATTGTATACACTGAACGTACTGTTTACTAATTATTATTCTATCTTTCGGTTTGCGGACAAGCTGGGGGTTTTATAGTCGTTCACTGAATCAGGCACGTCCGCCGGTGCTCGGGCAGGGTGCGATTTGGCGCTACGGGCTAGACTGTGAGCACTATGCGTTTATTTTTGCATTTAAGTTGTGTTTATGTTATGTGTTTATATTTTCATTTGTATTTTTATTTGCGTTTGTTTTTTCTTTTGTGTTAGTGTGTTGAGTTTGTGTTTTTGTTTGTATCTGTATTTGCATAGTGTTTATGCTCTCTTTGTTTTCTTTTGGATTTGTGTTTTCTTTTGGGTTTGTGTTTTGTAGTTTTGAGTTGTTCTGTTCCCAAGATGGTATATTTAAAACAGTTTTACCGTGGCGGTATGCATCTACCCCACCGTAGCAAAGCATGGGTATAAGCTACACACGCTGTACGCTAAAGGAATATTCACCCCAATGCGGGGATCCGCACGCAGCGCGTAAACGCTGAGGTAATATTTATATCCACACCGTGGCGAAGCACGGGTATACGCTAGTTCTAAATAGGTTTAGACGTGGATACAATTATGTTAGAGTGCGTGGGATATTCGAATACTAGCTGTTGGCAGTTTTATTACACGCAAGCTACGATCTTAAAGAAATGGTGTTTAGGAAGTGTTCAAACGCTAGATATGATTGTCTGGTGCAAGCACTAATTACATATAAAAATAAAGTACAGAATACTTCAAACCTCAGATTTAAGTAGAGTTTGTTTCTTTGATATCATTATGCCGAGTCGTTATTACTCTCTCTTTAAAAACTGGGAAGTCTCACTATAGTTCTATTGACGCTGACAAAGGGATCCGACCTCGAGAATTATGGGCTAGCTATCGTGTGTTCTACCACTTAACCAAGCGTAATCTGAAAGCACCTATTCAACTGTGTCTGAACTGTCTGTACACTTCAGGGTTGTTTCTACAGCCAACGGGAAATTATTTTTTCTTCACAGTAAAGATGGCGGCTAAACTTCACTTTTTCGTGACGTCTCTGGCTTTCTTGACCCTTGCTGTGATGACCAGTGGTCATTGGAACAACAATCAACCCAAGTAGGTTGAGAAGATGGACATTTAGGATCAAGATTTAAGCTTGCTCTTTTAAATTAAAAAAAATCAGATATTGTATAAATGATTTCTCTATTTTTAAAACGAAATTATTTACCCAAATTTTTATAAATCTTGTATTATTTGTTACTAGACTACCCGTTATCTAGTTAGATAACTGTGGGTTTCGGGGACATAGGCGCCAAAATGGGTTGGAAAAATAAATTGAAAGCTTGAAGGGGTGCAAATCGAAAGTCTGAGGGGGGGGGGGGTGCAAATCGAAAGTTTGTCCCCGGGCGCCGGGAAGGGTCGCTACGCCTCTGTTCGGGGTCATCCATAAATGACATCACAAAATAACCAGACCCCACATTCAAAAAGATGTGAAAGAACGTACATATTTGACTATCTAAAAAAAGGGAAATAAGTCATGGAAGTGGTTTGAATGTTTTCCTATCATTCACACTACAACTCATGTAGTTTATATACTTTTTTCCTTTACGAAACAGCGAGTGTTAGCAACTGTAGAAAATCACTACTCTAGTAGATCTGTTTTTTTTACAAGAAAATTATTTTTTAACTATGAAAAAATTGATTATGGTCGGCTATGGGCCCCTAAACGGCCTGCCCCCCCCCCCCTGCCCCCCCCCCCTGCCCCCCCCCCCCCCCCCCCCCCGCATTGCCAGGTCTGGCGGCACTGTAGTTCCGCCCCTGGGTCTGAAATAGTTTAGTATATTAATTCAATATTATCTAGATCTAGGTAGTAAAAGTTATCTAGATTCTACGACTTGTTTGGTTAAGTCGAGTTTTCTCGTAGATCTAGCTAGAACCTAGATAGATAAATCACTTGTATCCTTGAATTAGATGATCCGTGAAGCTAAAACGCAAAGATTTATATCAAATATTTAAGGAATAAAAAAGTTTAATAAAGAAACTCAATAATTTATTCTGATTTTAAAATGCTTTTTAATTTTAACGAATTAATTTTGGTTTGACCCAGATTATAGATCTAAAAACAACTCCCTTCGGCATCTCATCTTTAAATTCTGATCTAGAGAAATTTATTTCATACTTAAATGAAAAGGACTGTTGAAAATTGATATAAGTGTTGGAACGTAATAAAAAAAAGCAAATGGACTTATCGTTAAAGCTGTAGCCGACAGAACATTAGCTATATAATGCGTTATAATTATTTTTGAATTAGCAGCAAAATCTTGTATTGAAGCCGCCATTATTGTTGTAAAAAGTATATAAATCATGTGACGTCACTATTCACTATATGTAAAGACATTGTAAAAATTGTTCTTTATCTAAATACTATTTTACAGCTCTACACATAATGCAAATTCTCTCGTGTAACCAAACGGACAAACAAACAAAAAAAAATATTCAAACATGTAAACAAACTTGAGTTTTGGTATTATATAGATAAATTACTGTTTAGCAAATTATATAAAACATAGTATGACATATAAACTAAATTACTTAACCTAATTGTATAAATCATGTATCAATTGTAAACTAATTTAATGATTCAGTTACTTGTATACACGTTACATAAAATGTCAACCAAATTATTTTCCCCAGCCAAAGCGAAACGAGTGTTCCCCCCTGCCTCCCAATAAAGCCTTACATCCAGGTGACGCTACAGGCCAAAAACGTATTGCAGGCGCCCAACTTTAAATACGTTGCCGTAGTAAAGCTGCTTCAACAAAACCTCTTGGGGTTTTTGGAGAAAGCGGTGGACTTAAACCAAGGTTTCAGGTGTGTAGGTTTACAAACTACAGGTTCAGGCATGTAGGTTTACACACTATAGGTTCAGACACAATATAGTTTCAGGTGTGTAGATTTACAGGTTAAGTCGTGTAGGTTTAAAAACTAAAGGTTCAGTTATGAAGATTTACAGGTTCAGGCATGTAAGTTTACAAACTACAGGTACAGATGTGTAGTTTTATAGGTTCAGAGATGTAGGTTTACAAACTACAGGTTCAGGTGTTTAAAGAATGTCAGAATACACCTGTGGGCCAAACAATCAATACGGCAGATGAAGTAGAGTTTACCTGTTTCCGTCATCTCGCCTTATACAGGGATAGTATGTTCAGTTATTTTCCCAGTAGCCGTTTCCCTAACATAAACCTCGTACCGAATGAAGCTTGGGATTCGAACCCGAGACTTTCTGGTAATGTGTACTGCGTTCTACGGCCCAACTACGCCGTCTCATTTTAGGCTGTAGGTTTACGTTACTTTAGAACATTCTAAACAAAATGTTGACCTTTAAAACATACATCGTACATTAGGTTGAAAATTGAAACGTACACAGTACATTAGATTGACCATTAAAACGTACATTGCTGGTGTAAAACTGTTGCTACATCGAGTTTTGTCCTAAACCATCTCGTTTCCCCAGGTTCTTGTCCTACTTTGTCCTAAACCATCCCGTGTCCCCAGGTTCTCGTCGTCCTACTTCGGCAGCGCCCTCGGCTACAGGGTGGACAAGATAAACGGCACCGCCGCCATACAGAACCAGACTTTCTGGCAAATCAGCAGCAACGGCACTGCACTTACACTTGGTATGGTCATTCACTTTTAAAACCTGCTTTAAAACTTTCTATAGTTATGTTCTATAACAGCATGATTTGACTCGTGTGTGATAAGATTGACATTAGTAACTGACGGTGGACTTAGACCTCACAGACGTCAAAAGCAGTCGAAGATGGAGTAAGACGGTGGATCTACATTTTAAACGTTCATTATATTGATTGTGAGTTGATACAATGTGTACGTGACAAAGTATACCATAATTCAAATGTCAACGATTCTCTGACAAAAAAAGTTTCTCGGAATAGAGGTAACAGTAAGAGTACCCCGTGTAAACGGTATATTTAACACAACATTTTCATTGAAAACTTAGATCCATATGGTTAGCTTTTGAAAAATGCACGACCAGCACGCGTCACACGCATGCTTAGAGCGTGCAATCGATATCAATAACTTATTAAAACATGCAACCTGTATGGTCAACTTCTTAAAACATGAAACCTATATAATTAACTTTTTAAAGCATGAAACCTGTATGGTCAACTTCTTAAAACATGAAACCTGTATGATTAACTTCTTAAAACATGCAACCTGTATGGTCAACTTCTTAAAACATGAAACCTGTATGATTAACTTCTTAAAACATGCAACCTGTATGGTCAACTTCTTAAAACATGCAACCTGTATGGTCAACTTCTTAAAACATAAAACCTGTATGATTAACTTCTTAAAACATGAAACCTGTACGATTAACTTCTTAAAACATGAAACTTGTATGATTAACTTCTTAAAGCATGAAACCTGTATGGTTAACTTCTTAAAACATGAAACCTGTATGATTAAAAACGTGTAATCCCCCCCACCAGGTGTCTCCACCTACTACCCCAGGAACAACGAGGTCATCCTCTTCAACTTCACCACCTACGCCAAGGCCGGCCACGTGTGAGAGACAGCAGCTCACATTCTTTCTAACATTGTCATTGTCACTGAGGTTGTCACTGTCACTGACAATGTCACTGACACCGTCAATGTTTTCCCCAGATCCTTTCTAAAAAAATTAACGAGATTACCTTTCTAAGATTACCTTTCTAGGATTACCTTTTGTATGTCACTAAATTTAAAGCATAGTTGGAAATCTTCTGTTCAAATGTTGTTGTTTTTTTTTTGCTTAATAAAGCTTATATAAGATCCTAAAAACATTGTGTATTGTTTGTTTGAAGGCCAACCAATTCCTAAACGAAAATATCGTGAAAATATTTTTTCACGAGAAAAATGGCCCGTTGAGGAAGGATACAACGGGCGCTAGGTTGATATTGCTGTCTCTTTTCTCTAAACTAAAACCACCCCCTCCCCCCCCCCACACACACACACTCCAAAACATTTCTATCGTCCCATTCAACGAAATATAATTATATACTTTTTCCAGTGTCCGCCCCCTCCCCGAAAATTCTACCCCCGCCCCCGAAAATTTTTAAGTACCCCCACCTCTCTCCGGGGAGGAAAAAGTCTGAAAGAAACACCATTGGTCGCATTTGTAGATCATACAAACTAAAGGAAGAACCTGGGCGGGGCTGTGCACTCTCCGGCTTGATATTATTTTCTTCTATATGCTAAATGTGACGTCATATTTCGTTTTCGTTTCATTGTGAAAGTTTTTAAATTGCTTGTGTTTTCTCTAGAGCGTTCTTGTCAGATAGATACATAGATACATAGATACACAGACAGCGAAACTATTAGTATTAATAGCGTTATTGTATCACACACCCTTCTCCAATTAACGCTATATAACATATCCTAGACCAGCACCCCACACGCAAGTTCATTTTATTGAGGCGTCCCCTGATCTCCCCAAACACACCCCCACATATCACACCGTACATCCACATATACATAACTTTTTTTTTACGAGGGTGGGGGGGACTAAACAGAGTTTCTTCCAGGCATCTCTACCGCCCCCCCCCACCCCCAACGAAAAGAAATGAAATGTATATAATTTATATAGAAAATATATACTTTTAACAGTGTCCGCCCCCCCCCCCCCCAGAAGAAAGTTTACCGCCCCCCCCCACCCGAAAATTTCAAGTGTCGTCCCCCCCCCCCTCGAGAAAAAAGTCTGGAAGAAACACTGGGACTAAAGTTTCCGGGAGGAGGGGGGAGGGGAGGGGGGTGGACACTGTTAAAAGTATATATTTTCTATACAAATTACATTTTGTTCGGGGGTAGCGGTAGACTTTCTTCGGAAGGTTAGGGTTAGGAGCCCACCCCCCACCCCCCTTAAAGAGAAGCCTGGAATAAACTCTCCCCCCACCCACAAAAAAATATTTTAAGTACCCCTGGAGAAAAAAGGTATGAAAGAAACAATAGTGACATCATCACGTGACCTCAAGACCAGTCAACAGGATACACGGGGCACGGGGTCAAAGGGCGTGGGCAGATGACCTCGCACCACTAATCACATCCGGGTGGTTTGTAGCCCATCCAGAAACTTGTCGTTTTCGTTCCATTTTTTAAGGCGGCGACCAATGTATAACACTATACAAACATGATAAAAACTGACACCGCCAACATTCCGGGTCGCCCCTGACACCACGTGACACAAGCTTGTCAACACGACCTGCATACCTCCGGTTTTCCACTTAATTTATGACGTCATCGGCAGGTCATACCTGGGGGACCTTGATCTTGAATACTTTTTTAAGAAAGTCACAATTACCCAACTATAAAAGCTCCGCCGGTTTCTGGGAGTTCAGTATCAAACGATCTTTTACAGAACAAGTGTCACATACAGGACAAGTTGCAGGTGAGATTATCTTGGCTATAGTTGACGAAATTGTTGTACAGCTGACTTGATGGACTCTTATTGTTCAATTGCTTATTTTTTTTTAGACGCTTTTGTTTGTTCTTTATTTGGATTTTGTCGTGACTAAAGATAATCAATTACAAATTGAGTTTTGTGGGCCTGTTTAACATTAATTGTTTGGATTGATCGAATGGTTAACTGGTTGTGAGGAAGTATTTTGTCACAACAACATAAATTACGCTTATTGTTTAATAGGTAAATAGCAGAACAAAATTCTAAATAGGTTGAGACGTGGATACAATTTATGATAGAGTGCGTGGGATATTCGAATACCAGCTGTGGACAGTTTTATTGCACGCCAGCTACGATCTTAAAGAAATGGTGTTTAGGAAGCGTTCGAACGCTAGATATAATTGTCTGGTGCAAGCACTAATTACATATAAAAATAAAGTACAGAGTACCTCAGATTTAAGTAGAGTTTCTTTGGTATATAGGCCTCATGAAGCAGAGTCGCTATTATTACTCTCTCATAAAAAGCTGGGAAGTCTCATTGTAGTTCTATTGGCGCTGGCCATGGATCCGACCTCGAGACCACTCAACCAAGCGCAATCTGAAACAACCTCTTGAACTGTGTCTGAACTGTCTATACACTTCACGGTTGTTTCTACAGCCAACGGGAAATTATTTTTTCTTCACAGTAAAGATGGCGGCTAAACTTCACTTTTTCGTGACGTCTCTGGCTTTCTTCACCCTTGCTGTGATGACCAGTGGTCATTGGAACAACAATCAACCCAAGTAGGTTGAGAAGATGGACATTTAGGATCAAGATTTAAGCTTGGTATTTTAAAAAAAAAGCTCCGAAATTGTACAAATGATGTCGCTTTTTTAAAACGAAACTATTTACCCAAATTTTTATAAATATTGAAGTATTTGTTATAAATTACTGTTTAGCAAAGTATAAAAAAAATGTATGGAATTATTTAACCAAACTGTATAAATCATGTATCAATTGTAAACTAAATCATTGATTCAGTAACTTGTATACACGTTAGATAAAATGTCAACTAAATTATTTTCCCCAGCCAATGTCAAACGAGTGTTCCCTCCTGCTTCCCTATAAAGCCTTACATCCGGGTGACGCTACAAGCCAAAAGCATCTTGCAGACGCCCACCTTTAATTACGTTGCCGTGGTTACGCTGCGTAAACAAAACCTCTTGGGGTTTTTGGAGAAAGCGGTCGACACAAACTACGGTTTCAGGTGTGTAGGTTTATAGGTTCAGGTGTGTAGGTTTATAGGTTCAGGCATGTAGGTTTACAAATGATACGTTCAGGTGAGTAGGTTTACAGGTTCAGGCATGTAGGTTTACAAGCTACAGGTTCATTAGTGTAGGTTTACAAACTATAGGTTCAGGTGTGTAGATTTACAGGTTCAGGCATGTAGGTTTACAAACTACAGGTTCAGGTGTGTAGGTTTACAAACTAGGTTTACGTTACGTTAGATACATTCTAAGCAAAAAGTTGACAATTAAAACTTACACCGTACATTAGGTTGACCATTAAAACGTCCATTGCTAGACGTAGATGCTGGTGTAAAACAGTTGCAACATTGAGTTTTGTCCTAAACCATCCCTCGTCCCCAGTTTCTCGTCGTCCTACTTTGTCCTAAACCATCCCGTGTCCCCAGGTTCTCGTCGTCCTACTTTGTCCTAAACCATCCCGTGTCCCCAGGTTCTCGTCGTCCTACTTTGTCCTAAACCATCCCGTGTCCCCAGGTTCTCGTCGTCCTACTTTGTCCTAAACCATCCCGTGTCCCCAGGTTCTCGTCGTCCTACTTTGTCCTAAACCATCCCGTGTCCCCAGGTTCTCGTCGTCCTACTTTGTCCTAAACCATCCCGTGTCCCCAGGTTCTCGTCGTCCTACTTTGTCCTCAACCATCCCGTGTCCCCAGGTTCTCGTCGTCCTACTTTGTCCTAAACCATCCCGTGTCCCCAGGTTCTCGTCGTCCTACTTTGTCCTAAACCATCCCGTGTCCCCAGGTTCTCGTCGTCCTACTTTGTCCTAAACCATCCCGTGTCCTCAGGTTCTCGTCGTCCTACTTTGTCCTAAACCATCCCGTGTCCCCAGGTTCTCGTCGTCCTACTTTGTCCTAAACCATCCCGTGTCCCCAGGTTCTCGTCGTCCTACTTTGTCCTAAACCATCCCGTGTCCCCAGGTTCTCGTCGTCCTACTTTGTCCTAAACCATCCCGTGTCCCCAGGTTCTCGTCGTCCTACTTTGTCCTAAACCATCCCGTGTCCCCAGGTTCTCGTCGTCCTACTTTGTCCTAAACCATCCCGTGTCCCCAGGTTCTCGTCGTCCTACTTTGTCCTAAACCATCCCGTGTCCCCAGGTTCTCGTCGTCCTACTTTGTCCTTAACCATCCCGTGTCCCCAGGTTCTCGTCGTCCTACTTTGTCCTAAACCATCCCGTGTCCCCAGGTTCTCGTCGTCCTACTTTGTCCTTAACCATCCCGTGTCCCCAGGTTCTCGTCGTCCTACTTTGTCCTTAACCATCCCGTGTCCCCAGGTTCTTGTCCTACTTTGTCCTAAACCATCCCGTGTCCCCAGGTTCTTGTCCTACTTTGTCCTAAACCATCCCGTGTCCCCAGGTTCTCGTCGTCCTACTTTGTCCTAAACCATCCCGTGTCCCCAGGTTCTCGTCGTCCTACTTTGTCCTAAACCATCCCGTGTCCCCAGGTTCTCGTCGTCCTACTTTGTCCTAAACCATCCCGTGTCCCCAGGTTCTCGTCGTCCTACTTTGTCCTAAACCATCCCGTGTCCCCAGGTTCTCGTCGTCCTACTTTGTCCTAAACCATCCCGTGTCCCCAGGTTCTCGTCGTCCTACTTTGTCCTTAACCATCCCGTGTCCCCAGGTTCTCGTCGTCCTACTTTGTCCTAAACCATCCCGTGTCCCCAGGTTCTCGTCGTCCTACTTTGTCCTTAACCATCCCGTGTCCCCAGGTTCTCGTCGTCCTACTTTGTCCTTAACCATCCCGTGTCCCCAGGTTCTTGTCCTACTTTGTCCTAAACCATCCCGTGTCCCCAGGTTCTTGTCCTACTTTGTCCTAAACCATCCCGTGTCCCCAGGTTCTCGTCGTCCTACTTTGTCCTAAACCATCCCGTGTCCCCAGGTTCTCGTCGTCCTACTTTGTCCTAAACCATCCCGTGTCCCCAGGTTCTCGTCGTCCTACTTTGTCCTAAACCATCCCGTGTCCCCTGGTTCTCGTCGTCCTACTTTGTCCTAAACCATCCCGTGTCCCCAGGTTCTCGTCGTCCTACTTTGTCCTAAACCATCCCGTGTCCCCAGGTTCTCGTCGTCCTACTTTGTCCTAAACCATCCCGTGTCCCCAGGTTCTCGTCGTCCTACTTTGTCCTAAACCATCCCGTGTCCCCAGGTTCTCGTCGTCCTACTTTGTCCTAAACCATCCCGTGTCCCCAGGTTCTCGTCGTCCTACTTTGTCCTAAACCATCCCGTGTTCCCATGTTCTCGTCGTCCTACTTTGTCCTAAACCATCCCGTGTCCCCAGGTTCTCGTCGTCCTACTTTGTCCTAAACCATCCCGTGTCCCCAGGTTCTCGTCGTCCTACTTTGTCCTAAACCATCCCGTGTCCCCAGGTTCTCGTCGTCCTACTTTGTCCTAAACCATCCCGTGTCCCCATGTTCTCGTCGTCCTACTTTGTCCTAAACCATCCCGTGTCCCCAGGTTCTCGTCGTCCTACTTTGTCCTAAACCATCCCGTGTCCCCAGGTTCTCGTCGTCCTACTTTGTCCTAAACCATCCCGTGTCCCCAGGTTCTCGTCGTCCTACTTTGTCCTAAACCATCCCGTGTCCCCAGGTTCTCGTCGTCCTACTTTGTCCTAAACCATCCCGTGTCCCCAGGTTCTCGTCGTCCTACTTTGTCCTAAACCATCCCGTGTCCCCAGGTTCTCGTCGTCCTACTTTGTCCTAAACCATCCCGTGTCCCCAGGTTCTCGTCGTCCTACTTTGTCCTAAACCATCCCGTGTCCCCAGGTTCTCGTCGTCCTACTTTGTCCTAAACCATCCCGTGTCCCCAGGTTCTCGTCGTCCTACTTTGTCCTAAACCATCCCGTGTCCCCAGGTTCTCGTCGTCCTACTTTGTCCTAAACCATCCCGTGTCCCCAGGTTCTCGTCGTCCTACTTTGTCCTAAACCATCCCGTGTCCCCAGGTTCTCGTCGTCCTACTTTGTCCTAAACCATCCCGTGTCCCCAGGTTCTCGTCGTCCTACTTTGTCCTAAACCATCCCGTGTCCCCAGGTTCTCGTCGTCCTACTTTGTCCTAAACCATCCCGTGTCCCCAGGTTCTCGTCGTCCTACTTTGTCCTAAACCATCTCGTGTCCCCAGGTTCTCGTCGTCCTACTTTGTCCTAAACCATCCCGTGTCCCCAGGTTCTCGTCGTCCTACTTTGTCCTAAACCATCCCGTGTCCCCAGGTTCTCGTCGTCCTACTTTGTCCTAAACCATCCCGTGTCCCCAGGTTCTCGTCGTCCTACTTCGGCAGCGCCCTCGGCTACATGGTGGACAAGATAAACGGCACCGCCGCATCCACACAGAACCAGACATTCTGGCAGATCAGCAGCAACGGCACTGCTCTTAACTGTGGTAAGGTCATTCACCTTTAAAACCAGCATTTAAACTTTCTAACGATTGTAAGTTTATTCAATGTGCACGTGACAAACTATACCATTTTTTTCAAAGCTAACCATATGGATCTAAATTTATCACATCATTTTCATTGAAATCTTAGGGGGTCGGCGTGGTCGAGTCGGTAAAGTTGCAAAACCGAAAAGTCCCGAGTTCGAACCCTCGGGCAGATGAGACTCGTTAGCTGGGGACAGCCACTCTTCTAGGAGAGACAACACCAAAATCAAACAACAGCTGCCCTGTAGTTTGTTCTTGGTTGAACAAAGGCTATGGAAGCAAATCCAAAAGAAAAGCATGCTGAAATCGGAGTCAATGGCCTCAATGACGCATAACCAGTTGACACGCATACTTAATTGTGCTGGAGGCGTTATCGAGTCAGCTAAGCTCGAAAAAGTCTCGAACAGATAAGGTTCGAACCCTTCCAACACTAAAAATTAAGAACGAAGAAGAAGAAGATTGAAAGCTTAGATCCATATGGTAAACATTTGAAAAATGTATGAACCTGTATGATTCACTTTTTAAAACACGCAACCTGTATGATTAACTTCTTAAAACATGAAAACTGTATGATTAAAAACGTGTAATTCTCCCACCAGGTGTCTCCACCTACTACCCCAGGAACAACGAGGTCATCCTCTTTAACTTCACCACCTACGCCAACGCCGGCCACGTGTGAGAGACAGCAGCTCACATTCTCACCGACATTGTCACTGACATTCTCACTGACACCATCGATGTTTTCCCCAGATCCTTTCTAACAAATTAATGAAATTACCTTTCTAAGATTACCTTTCTAAGATTACCTTTCTAGGATTACCTTTTGTATGCCACTTAATTTAAAGCATAGTTGGAAATCTTCTGATCAAATATGTTTGTTTGCTTAATAAAGCTTATTTAAGATCCTCGAAACATTGTGTATTGTTTGTTTGAAGGCCAACCAATTCCTACACGAAAAGTATCGTGAAAATATTTTGTCATAGCGTATGTGTCATTGTATCACACACCCCCTCCAATTAACGCTATATAACATATCCTAGACCAGCACCCCACACGCAATTTCATTTTTTTAGACGACCCCTCATCTCCCCAAACACACCCTCACATATCACATCACACATCCACATATACATAACGCGGAAATACAAATGTTTAAGAATCAAATCGTTTTAGTGAAAATGTTTTTTAACGTAAGAAACAACTACAACGAACTATTTTATATATATATATATATATATATATATATATATATCAACTAGGCATATATATATATATATATATATATATATATATATATATATATATATATATATATATATATATATATATATATATATATATATATATATATATATATATATCAACTAGGCATACTGTATAATATACAATGGGTATAGAGGTATACATTTTGTCCATCTTACGGAAACGGTACTCGTTCGGGTGGAGCGGTAGAATCTCTTACGGGGGGGGGGGGGACGACTACTAAAATTTCCCCAAAGAGATGCGTGGAAGAACACTGGTTTCATTCAGGAAACTTCTGGTGTTATTTCAAAGTGAAACGTGTCCTTGATTGAAACATTTTCGATGTAATCATCTTTACCCCATGTGGACCCTTGTACCTCAACCAAAAATGTCCACAATGTCCCGTCTATAGACGCTTATATATTTTACAGTCTCCCAAGACATGCTTGCGGTCTTCAATTGTGTTTTAATTTAAACTGCGTCTTGCTCAAAATGTTACCCAACTCAATCAATCTGTTGCTCTAATCTTAATTGCTTTCAATTGATTGATCCTAATTAACGCATGCTGGCTAGCTGTATATTTTTCAATTAATTGCTAATGCAACTTCATACCTGTAACTTCATACCATACAGAGGTAAGTCTTTCTATTTATGAAGAGTACATCATTATATTGATAACAGTGTTTCTTTACAGTTTTTTTACGGTAAAAAGTAAAGTTTAAAAACAATTATTATGATTCTGTAGAATGTTATTTTACTTTGTAAAGTTGTCTTCCGAACCTGAGTGTCCATATGGCAGGTTAAGTAGAGTTCACCTGTTTAGTGACCTCGGCATATAAAGAGGCGTAGCGACCCTTCCTGGCGCCCGTGGACAAACTTTCAATTTGGCGACCCCCCCCCCCCCCCCCCCCCAATATATTTTTTATATTTATAATGCAAAACTGCAGCTAAAATGAGCTTTCAATTTTTTTTTCAACCCATTTTTGCGTCCCCCTAGGGTCGGCGCCCGGGGACATATGTAATCCCCGCCCCCCTCGCTACGCCTCTGAGGAATAGTGTAGTCGTCACTATGCCTCAGCCACCTTTACTTTCCCTAACGCGAGCAGTGTTTCTTCCAGAATTTTTTCTCCTGGCACTTGAAATTTTCGGGGGGGGGGGGGGGGGGATAAAATTTCCGGGTGGGGGGGACACTGTTAAAATTACATTTTTTTTCTATATAAATTACATTTCGTTCGGGGCGGTAGACTCTCTTCGGGAGGTTAGGGTTAACAGCCCCCCCCCCAAAAAAAAAGAGATGCCTGGAATAAACTCTACCCCCCACCCACTAAAAAAATACTTCAAGTACCCCTGGAGAAAATGGTCTGAACGTGACCTCATCACGTGACCTCAAGACCAGTCAACAGGATACACGGGGCACGGGGTCAAAGGGCGTGGGTGGATGACCTCGCACCACTAATCATATCCGGGTGGCTTGTAGCCCATTAAGAAACTTGTCGTTGTCGTTCCATTTTTTAAGGCGGTGACTAATGCATCCTACTATACAAAACTATTCTAAACCGAAAAGTCTCGAGTTCGAACCCTCAGGCAGATGAGGCTCGTTAGCTGGGGACAGCTCTCTTCTAAGAGAGACAACTCCAAAATCAAACAACTGCTGCCTTGTAGTTTGTACTTGGTTGGAAAAAGGCTATGTAAGCAAATCCAGAAAGAAAAGCAGGCTGAAATCTGAGTCATGACAGAGTTATACAGTTATGCGTCATGAAAATATGACGCATAACTAGTTGACACGTATACTTAATTGTGTTAGAGGCGTGGTCAAGTCGGCAAAAAGCTCACGGTTGTTAAAATTAAAAAAAACTCTCGAGTTCAAACGCTCTCTCTGATAAGGCACGATCGCTTCCAATACTAAAAATTTAGAACGAAGAAGAAGAAAGACTAAACAATATACAAACATGAGAAAAACTGACACCGCAATAGTTGTCACATGTAGAACTAGTTGTCATATACATAACTAGTTGTTACATACAGAATAAGTGTCACATATAGAACTACTTGTCACAAGCAGAACAGATGTCACATACAGAACAAGTTGTCACATATAGAACAAGTTGTCACATACAGAACTAGTGTTACATACATAATTAGTTGTCACATACAGACTAGTTGTCACATACAACACTAGTTATCACATACAGAACTAGTGTCACATACAGAGCTAGTGTCATATACAGAACTAGTTGTCACTTACAGAACTAGTTGTCACTTACAGAAGAAGATGCAGGTGAGATTTTCTTGGTTATAGTTGACGACATTGTTGTACATCTGACATGATGTTGTTCACTTGTTAACTTTTTTAGATGCTTTTTTTTTTTTGGTGTGTTCTTTATTAGGATTTTGTCGTGACTACGTGACCAAAGTTAATTAATTGCAAATTGACTTTTGTGGACCTGTTTAACGGTAATTGTTTTTTGGGGGGTTTTTTTGGGAGGGGGGGGGGGTTGTGATTATCTTTTGAATTGATCGAATGGTTAACGTTGAACTGGTTGTGGGGAAGTATTTTGTCACAACAACCTAAATTACGCTTATTGTTTAATATGAAAGTAGAAGAACAATATCTATAATAGGCTAGGTAGTGTGTCAGTCCGTCATTGCTATAAATTTTCGAACCGTAAAAGTAAACATCGTACCATGCAGTGCTTTTCAGTGCATCGCAGTGTCTTATTATAAGTAATGGAGTAGGGTTTGTTTATATAACGACATAGAGTTACTTTATAGACGCCACTGTTTTTAATCTTTTGCATAACGTAAAGAAAATATTAAATACACGCACATTCCTAAAACATATTAAAGGATCAATGTCAAATATCATTTTCCATTATATTCCTAAAAAAGTGGATACATTTTAATAACATAATAACAGTAGGGTAGAAAAATCAAATTAATTTAACTCTTTTTTTCTAATTTTGACAAGGGAGGTAATTTAAAAATAAATTAAACTCACTCTAATAAAAAAAATGTTAATGCAAATCTACGGACGTCCTAGATCTAGAAGGAATTAGTGTTGCAATAATATAATTAGCAAAATGTGAATGCAAATTATGCGGATGTGTAAGAGGAAATTATTTTTAGAAAATTATAATTAGCATGGATTGATAAAAGGCAATCTTTTATTTATTTTATTCACTGAACGTACTGTTTACTACTTATAATTTTTAATCAACTATGCCGCACTATTATAGACGCGTCATCACGTTCATTGGGTGCGCAATTGTTTTAGTTATGAAACTCTAGGTAAAAACACGGATATTTTAAATACTGCCTATCATTTATTGTATACACTGAACGTACTGTTTACTAATTATTATTCTATCTTTCGGTTTGCGGACAAGCTGGGGGTTTTATAGTCGTTCACTGAATCAGGCGCGTCCGCCGGTGCTCGGGCAGGGTGCGATTTGGCGCTACGGGCTAGACTGTGAGCACTATGCGTTTATTTTTGTATTTAAGTTGTGTTTATGTTAAGTGTTTATATTTTCATTTGTATTTTTATTTGCGTTTGTTTTTTTCTTTTGTGTTAGTGTGTTGAGTTTGTGTTTTTGTTTGTATCTGTATTTTCATAGTGTTTATGCTCTCTTTGTTTTCTTTTGGATTTGTGTTTTCTTTTGGGTTTGTTTTTTCTTTTGGTTTGTGTTTTGTAGTTTTGAGTTGTTCTGTTCCCAAGATGGTATATTTTAAAAAGTTTTACCGTGGCGGAGCACGGGTATGCATCTACCTCACCGTAGCAAAGCACGGGTATAAGCTACACACGCTGTACGCTAAAGGAATATACACCCCAATGCGGGGATCCGCACGCAGCGCGTAAACGCTGAGGTAATATTTATATCCACACCGTGGCGAAGCACCGGTATACGCTAGTTCTAAATAGGTTTAGACGTGGATACAATTATGTTAGAGTGCGTGGGATATTCGAATACTAGCTGTTGGCAGTTTTATTACACGCAAGCTACGATCTTAAAGAAATGGTGTTTAGGAAGTGTTCAAACGCTAGATATGATTGTCTGGTGCAAGAACCAATTACATGTAAAAATAAAGTACAGAGTACTTCAAACCTCAGATTTAAGTAGAGTTTGTTTCTTTGATATCATTACGCCGAGTCGTTATTACTCTCTCTTTAAAAACTGGGAAGTCTCACTATAGTTCTATTGACGCTGACAAAGGGATCCGACCTCGAGAATTATGGGCTAGCTATCGTGTGTTCTACCACTTAACCAAGCGTAATCTGAAAGCACCTATTTAACTGTGTCTGAACTGTCTGTACACTTCACGGTTGTTTCTACAGCCAACGGGAAATTATTTTTTCTTCACAGTAAAGATGGCGGCTAAACTTCACTTTTTCGTGACGTCTCTGGCTTTCTTGACCCTTGCTGTGATGACCAGTGGTCATTGGAACAACAATCAACCCAAGTAGGTTGAGAAGATGGACATTTAGGATCAAGATTTAAGCTTACTCTTTTAAATTAAAAAAAAAATCAGAAATTGTATAAATGATTTCTCTATTTTTAAAACGAAATTATTTACCCAAATTTTTATAAATCTTGTATTATTTGTTACTAGACTACCCGTTATCTAGTTAGATAACTGTGGGTTTCGGGGACATAGGCGCCAAAATGGGTTGGAAAAATAAATTGAAAGCTTGAAGGGGGTGCAAATCGAAAGTCTGAGGGGGGGGGGGGGGGGGGGTGCAAATCGAAAGTTTGTCCCCGGGCGCCGGGAAGGGTCGCTACGCCTCTGTTCGGGGTCATCCATAAATGACATCACAAAATAACCAGACCCCACATTCAAAAAGATGTCAAAGAACGTACATATTTGACTATTTAAAAAAGGGAAATAAGTCATGGAAGTGGTTTGAATGTTTTCCTATCATTCACACTACAACTCATGTAGTTTATATACTTTTTTCCTTTACGAAACAGCGAGTGTTAGTAACTGTAGAAAATCACTACTGTAGTAGATCTGTTTTTTCTTTTACAAGAAAATTATTTTTTAACTATGAAAAAATTGATTATGCTCGGCTATGGGCCCCTAAACGGCCTGCCCCCCCCCCCCCCCCGCATTGCCGGGTCTGGCGGCACTGTAGTTCCGCCCCTGGGTCTGAAATAGTTTAGTATATTAACTCAATATTATCTAGATCTAGATAGTAAAAGTTATCTAGATTCTACGACTTGTTTGGTTAAGTCGAGTTTTCTCGTAGATCTAGCTAGAACCTAGATAGATAAATCACTTGTATCCTTGAATTAGATGATCCGTGAAGCTAAAACGCAAAGATTTATATCAAATATTTAAGGAATAAAAAAGTTTAATAAAGAAACTCAATAATTTATTCTGATTTTAAAATGCTTTTTAATTTTAACGAATTAATTTTGGTTTGACCCAGATTATAGATCTAAAAACAACTCCCTTCGACATCTCATCTTAAAATTCTGATCTAGAGAAATTTATTTTATACTTAAATGAAAAGGACTGTTGAAAATTGATATAAGTGTTGGAACGTAATAAAAATAGCAAACGGACTTATCGTTAAAGCTGTAGCCGACAGAACATTAGCTATATAGTGCGTTATAATTATTTTTGAATTAGCAGCAAAATCTTGTATTGAAGCCGCCATTATTGTTGTAAAAAGTATATAAATCATGTGACGTCACTATTCACTATATGTAAAGACATTGTTCTGAACTTTTATAATTAATGTGGTTAATCTACCAATGAATAAATCAATAAATTAATTTACGTCTTTAAATTAATTTGTGATTAACAGTCTCTCTAAAAAAAAATGTTCTTTATCTAAATACTATTTTACAGCTCTACACATAGTGCAAATTCTCTCGTGTAACCAAACGGACAAACAAACAAAAAAAAATATTCAAACATGTAAACAAACTTGAGTTTTGGTATTATATAGATAAATTACTGTTTAGCAAATTATATAAAACATAGTATGACATATAAACTAAATTATTTAACCTAATTGTATAAATCATGTATCAATTGTAAACTAATTTAATGATTCAGTTACTTGTATACACGTTACATAAAATGTCAACCAAATTATTTTCCCCAGCCAAAGCGAAACGAGTGTTCCCCCCCTGCCTCCCAATAAAGCCTTACATCCAGGTGACGCTACAGGCCAAAAACGTATTGCAGGCGCCCAACTTTAAATACGTTGCCGTGGTAAAGCTGCTTCAACAAAACCTCTTGGGGTTTTTGGAGAAAGCGGTGGACTTAAACCAAGGTTTCAGGTGTGTAGGTTTACACACTATAGGTTCAGACACAATATAGTTTCAGGTGTGTAGATTTACAGGTTAAGTCATGTAGGTTTAAAAACTACAGGTTCTGACATGTAGGTTTACACACTATAGGTTCAGACATGTAGGTTTACAGAATATAGTTTCAGGTGTTTAGATTTACAGGTTAAGTCGTGTAGGTTTAAAAACTAAAGGTTCAGTTGTGAAGATTTACAGGTTCAGGCATGTAAGTTTACAAACTACAGGTACAGATGTGTAGTTTTATAGGTTCAGAGATGTAGGTTTACAAACTACAGGTTCAGGTGTTTAAAGAATGTCAGAATACACCTGTGGGCCAAACAATCAATACGGCAGATGAAGTAGAGTTTACCTGTTTCCGTCATCTCGCCGTATATAGGGATAGTATGGTCAGTTATTTTCCCAGTAGCCGTTTCCCTAACATAAACCTCGTACCGAATGAAGCTTGGGATTCGAACTCGAGACTTTCTGGTAAGGAGTATTGCGTTCTACGGCCCAACTACGCCGTTTCATTTTAGGCTGTAGGTTAACGTTACTTTAGAACAATCTAAACAAAATGTTGACCATTGAAACGTACATTGCTGGTGTAAAACAGTTGCTACATCGAGTTTTGATCTAAACCATCCCGTGTCCCCAGGTTCTCGTCGTCCTACTTTGTCCTAAACCATCCCGTGTCCCCAGGTTCTTGTCCTACTTTGTCCTAAACCATCCCGTGTCCCCAGGTTCTCGTCGTCCTACTTTGTCCTAAACCATCCCGTGTCCCCTGGTTCTCGTCGTCCTACTTTGTCCTAAACCATCCCGTGTCCCCAGGTTCTCGTCGTCCTACTTTGTCCTAAACCATCCCGTGTCCCCAGGTTCTCGTCTTCCTACTTTGTCCTAATTCATCCCGTGTCCCCAGGTTCTCGTCGTCCTACTTTGTCCTAAACCATCCCGTGTCCCCAGGTTCTCGTCGTCCTACTTCGGCAGCGCCCTCGGCTACATGGTGGACAAGATAAACGGCACCGCCGCCATACAGAACCAGACTTTCTGGCAGATCAGCAGCAACGGCACTGCTATTACACTTGGTATGGTCATTTACTTTTAAAATGCTGTAAAACTTTCTATAGTTATGTTCTGTAACAACATGATTTGACTCGTGTGTGATAAGATTGACATTAGTAACCTGACGGTGAACTTAGTTAGACCTCACAGACGTCAAAAGCAGGCAAAGAAGGGGTTGACGGTGGATCTACATTTTAAACGTTCATTATATTGATTGTGAGTTGATACAATGTGTACGTGACAAATTATATCATAATTCAAATGTCAACGATTCTCTGAATTTTTTTTCTCGGAATAGAGGAAACTGTAAGAGTAACCGGTGTAAACGGTATATTTAACACATCATTTTCATTGAAAACTTAGATCCATATGGTTAGCTTTTGAAAAATGCACGACCAGCACGCGTCACACGCATGCTTAGAGCGTGCAATCGATATGATTAGCTTCTTAAAACATGAAACCTGTATGATTAGCTTCTTAAAACATGCAACCTGTATGGTCAACTTCTTAAAACATGAAACCTATATAATTAAATTCTTAAAGCATGAAACCTGTATGGTTAACTTCTTAAAACATGAACTCTGTATGATTAAAAACGTGTAATCCCCCCCACCAGGTGTCTCCACCTACTACCCCAGGAACAACGAGGTCATCCTCTTCAACTTCACCACCAACGCCAAGGCCGGCCACGTGTGAGAGACAGCAGCTCACATTCTCACCGACATTGTCACTGACATTCTCACTGACACCATCGATGTTTTCCCCAGATCCTTTCTAACAAATTAACGAGATTACCTTTCTAAGATTACCTTTCTAGGATTACCTTTTGTATGTCACTAAATTTAAAGCATAGTTGGAAATCTTCTGTTCAAATGTTTGTTTTTTTGCTTAATAAAGCTTATATAAGATCCTAAAAACATTGTATATTGTTTGTTTGAAGGCCAACCAATTCCTAAACGAAAATATCGTGAAAATATTTTTTCACGAGAAAAATGGCCCGTTGAGGAAGGATACAACGGGCGTTAGGTTGATAGTGCTGTCTCTTTTCTCTAAATTACCCCCCCCCCCCACACACACACACACTCCAAAACATGTCTAAGGTCCCATTTAATTTAATATAATTATATACTTTTTCCAGTGTCCGCCCCCTCCCCGAAAATTCTACCCCCCGCCCCCGAAAATTTTTAAGTACCCCCACCTCTCTCCGGGGAGGAAAAAGTCTGAAAGAAACACCATTGGTCGCATTTGTAGATCATACAAACTAAAGGAAGAACCTGGGCGGGGCTTCGCCCCTACCGGAAGAGATGCATAAAAAAACTGCACGCTAAGCACTTTTTTTAGATTAGAAAAATTCCTCCCTCCGGAGAGGAAAAAGTCTGAAAGAAACACTGGTGTCGCGCTTAGCCACTACCCGAAGGAAGAATTGCATGAAAGAAACCACTTTTTAGATTAGACACATTAATTAGACGGTAATTTTATTATAGAGTATCGATGAAGAAATTTCTTTTGAGTTGGGGAGGGGGGGGGCTCAGACGTTCTTACGCGGGGGGATGGGCTTCGCCCCTACCCGAAGAATTGTATGAATGAAACTCTTCACGCAAACCACTTTTTAGCATAGACACATTAATTAAGTTGTAATTTTATTATAGAGTATCGATGACATTTTTTTAGTTGGGGGGGGGGGGGTCGGCTTAGACGTTCTTACAGGGGGGGGGGATGCGCTTCGCCCCTACCCGAAGAATTGTATGAAAGAAACTCTTCACGCAAACCACTTAGATTAGACAAAATTGGCTTTTTAATTCAATGTTTACTCGAGAATCAATGACGTCATATTACTGTGTGCACTCTCCAGCTTGATACTATTTTCTTCTATATGCTAAATGTGACGTCATATTTCGTTTCCGTATTACTATGCATGTTTTTAAATTGCTTGTGTTTTCTCTAGAGCGTTCTTTTCAGATACATAGACAGATAGACAGACAGCGAAACAATTAGTATTACTTTAATTTATACAAAATATAGTCATAGGCATATCCCTAAACCATGAACCTAATCTCATTCATGACAAAAGTCGCATTTAGAGTTTCTTTCAGGCAACTCTACTTGGGAGGAGGGGGCTTCGCCCCCCCCCCTCCCCCCCCCCCCTCCCCCCCCCCCCCACACACACACTCCAAAACATGTCTACCGTCCCATTCAACTAAATATAATTATATACTTTTTCCAGTGTCCGCCCCCTCGCAGAAAATTCTACCCCCGCCCCCGACAATTTTCAAGTACCCCCCACCCCTCTCCGGGGAGGAAAAAGTCTGAAAGAAACACTGGTCGCATTTGTAGATAATACAAACTAAAGGAAGAATCTGCGCGGGGCTTCGCCCCTACCGGAAGAGATGCTTGGAAAAAAAAACTGCACGCTAAACACTTTTTAGATTAGAAAAAGTTCCCCCCCCCCTCCGGGGAGGAAAAAGTCTGAAAGAAACACTGGTGTCGCGCTTAGCCACTACCCGAAGAATTGCATAAAAGAAATTGCAAGAAAACCACTTTTTAGATTAGACACATTAATTAGGCGGTAATTTTATTATAGAGTGTCGATGAAGAAATTTCTTTTGAGTTGGGGAGGGGGGGGGGGGGGCTTAGACGTTCTTACGCGGGGGTGGGGCTTTGCCCCTATCCGAAGAATTGTATGAAAGAAACTCTTCACGCAAACCACTTAGATTAGACAAAATTGGCTTTTTAATTCAATGTTTACTCGAGAATCAATGACGTCATATTACTGTGTGCACTCTCCGGCTTGATACTATTTTCTTCTATATGCTAAATGTGACGTCATATTTCGTTTCCGTATTACTATGCATGTTTTTAAATTGCTTGTGTTTTCTCTAGAGCGTTCTTGTCAGATACATAGACAGATAGACAGACAGCGAAACTATTAGTATTACTTTAATTTATACAAAATATAGTCATAGGCATATCCCTAAACCATGAACCTAATCTCATTCATGACAAAAGTCGCATTTAGAGTTTCTTTCAGGCAACTCTACTTGGGAGGAGGGGGCTTCGCCCCCCCCCCTCCCCCCCCCCTCCCCCCCCCCCCACACACACACTCCAAAACATGTCTACCGTCCCATTCAACTAAATATAATTATATACTTTTTCCAGTGTCCGCCCCCTCGCAGAAAATTCTACCCCCGCCCCCGACAATTTCAAGTACCCCCACCCCTCTCCGGGGAGGAAAAAGTCTGAAAGAAACACTGGTCGCATTTGTAGATAATACAAACTAAAGGAAGAATCTGCGCGGGGCTTCGCCCCTACCGGAAGAGATGCTTGGAAAAAAAACTGCACGCTAAACACTTTTTAGATTAGAAAAAGTTCCCCCCCCCCTCCGGGGAGGAAAAAGTCTGAAAGAAACACTGGTGTCGCGCTTAGCCACTACCCGAAGAATTGCATAAAAGAAATTGCAAGAAAACCACTTTTTAGATTAGACACATTAATTAGGCGGTAATTTTATTATAGAGTGTCGATGAAGAAATTTCTTTTGAGTTGGGGAGGGGGGGGGGGGCTTAGACGTTCTTACGCGGGGGTGGGGCTTTGCCCCTATCCGAAGAATTGTATGAAAGAAACTCTTCACGCAAACCACTTAGATTAGACAAAATTGCATTTTTATTCAATGTTTACTCGAGAATCGATGACGTCATATTACTGTGTGCACTCTCCGGCTTGATATTATTTTCTACTATATGCTAAATGTGACGTCATATTTCGTTTTCGTTTCACTGTGAAAGTTTTTAAATTGCTTGTGTTTTCTCTAGAGCGTTCTTGTCAGACAGATACATAGATACACAGACAGCGAAACTTTAAGTATTAATAGCGTTATTGTATCACACACCCTTCTCCAATTAACGCTATATAACTTATCCTAGACCAGCACCCCACACGCAAGTTCATTTTATTGAGACGTCCCCTGATCTCCCCAAACACACCCCCACATATCACACCGTACATCCACATATACATAACTTTTTTTTTACGAGGGTGGGGGGACTAAACAGAGTTTACCGCCCCCCCCCCCCCCGAAAATTTCAAGTGTCGTCGTCCCCCCCCCCCCCCCCCCGGAGAAAAAAGTCTGGAAGAAACACTGGGACTAAAGTTTCCGGGAGGAGGGGGAAGGGGAGGGGGTGGACACTGTTAAAAGTATATATTTTCTATACAAATTACATTTTGTTCGGGGGTAGCAGTAGACTTTCTTCGGAAGGTTAGGGTTAGGAGCCCACCCCCCACCCCCCCCCCCCCCCTTAAAAAATATTTCAAGTACCCCTGGAGAAAAAAAGGTCTGAACGAAACACTGGTGACATCATCACGTGACCTCAAGACCAGTCAACAGGATACACGGGGCACGGGGTCAAAGGGCGTGGGTGGATGACCTCGCACCACTAATCACATCCGGGTGGCTTGTAGCCCATCCAGATACTTGTCGTTGTCGTTCCATTTTTTTAAGGCGGCGACCAATGTATCCTACAATACAAACATGATAAAAACTGACACCGCCAACATTCCGGGTCGCCCCTAACACCACGTGACACAAGCTTGTCAACACGACCTGCATACCTCCGGTTTTCTACTTAATTTATGACGTCATCGGCAGTTCATACCTGGGTGACCTTGATCTTGAATACTTTTTTTAAGAAAGTCAAAATTACCTAACTATAAAAGCTCCGTCGGTCTCTGGGAGTTCAGTAGCAAACGATCCTTTACGGAACAAGTGTCACATAGAGAAGAAGTTGTCACATAGAGAAGTTGTCACATACAGGACAAGTTGTCACATACAGAAGAAGTTGTCACATACAGAATTAGTTGTCACATACAGGACAAGTTGTCACATACAGGACAAGTTGCAGGTGAGATTATCTTGGTTATAGTTGTACAAATTGTTGTACATCTGACTTGATTGACTCTTAATGTTCACTTGTTGACTTTTTAGACGCTGTTGTTTGTGTTCTTTTTTTGGATTTTGTCGTGACTAAAGTTAATCAATTACAAATTGAGTTTTGTGGGCCTGTTTAACATTAATTGTTTGAATTGATCGAATGGTTAACGTTGAACTGGTTGTGAGGAAGTATTTTGTCACAACAACATAAATTACGCTTATTGTTTAATATGCAAGTAGAAGAACAAAATTCTAAATAGGTTTAGACGTGGATACAATGATGTGAGAGTGCGTGGGATATTCGAATACTAGTTGTAGCCAGTTTTATTGCACGCCAGCTACGATCTTAAAGAAATGGTGTTTAGGAAGCGTTCAAACGCTAGATATGATTGTCTGGTGCAAGCACTAATTACATATAAAAATAAAGTACAGAGTACTTCAAACCTCAGATTTAAGTAGAGTTTCTTTGGTGTCAGCGATATATAGGCATCATTAAGCAGAGTCGCTATTATTACTCTCTCATAAAAAGTTGGGAAGTCTCATTGTAGTTCCATTGGCGCTGACCATGGATCCGACCAGAGTTTCTTCCAGGCATCTCTTCGGAGGGGGGGGGGGGGGGCTAAGGCCCCCCCCCCCACCCCCCACCTTGAAATTTTTTTACCTCCCCCCCCCCCCTCGAAAGAAATGAATTTATATAATTTATAAAGAAAATATATACTTTTAACAGTGTCTGCCCCCCGAAGAAAGTCGAACACCCCCCCCCCCCCGAAAATTTCAAGTGCCCCCCCCCCCCCCGGAGAAAAAAGTCTGGAAGAAACACTGGATCCGACCTCGAGAATTAGGGGCTATCAATAGTGTTCTACCACTCAAACAAGCGCAATCTGAAACCACCTCTTTAACTGTGTCTGAACTGTCTATAGACTTCACGGTTGTTTCTACAGCCAACGGGAAATTTATTTTTTCTTCACAGTAAAGATGGCGGCTAAACTTCACTTTTTCGTGACGTCTCTGGCTTTCTTGACCCTTGCTGTGATGACCAGTGGTCATTCGAACAACAATCAACCCAAGTAGGTTGAGAAGATGGACATTTAGGATCAAGATTTAAGCTTGCTCTTTTTTATTTAAAGTTCATAAAATTGTATATTACTGTTTAGCAAAGTATTTAAAAAATACACTAAATTATTTAACCTAATTGTATAAATCATGTATCAATTGTAAACTAAATTATTGATTCAGTAACTTGTATACACATTAGATAAAATGTCAACTAAATTATTTTCCCCAGCCAATGTCAAACGAGTGTTCCCTCCTGCTTCCCTATAAAACCTTACATCCGGGTGACGCTACAGGCCAAAAACATCCTGCAGGCGCCCACCTTTAATTACGTTGCCGTGGTTACGCTGCGCAAACAAAACCTCTTGGGGTTTTTGGAGAAAGCGGTGGACACAAACTACGGTTTCAGGTGTGTAGGTTTATAGGTTCAGGTGTGTAGGTTTACAAACGATACGTTCAGGTGAGTAGGTTTACAGGTTCAGGAGTGTAGGTTTACAAACTACAGGTTCATGTGTGTAGGTTTACAAACTATAGGTTCAGGTGTGCCAAACTATAGGTTCAGGTGTGTAGGTTTACAAACTACAGGTTCAGGTGTGTAGATTTTCAGACTATAGGTTCAGGTGTGTAGGTTAACAAACTAGGTTTACGTTACGTTAGATACATTCTAAGCAAAAAGTTGACAATTAAAACTGACACCGTACATTAGGTTGACCATTAAAACGTACATTGCTAGACGTAGATGCTGGTGTAAAAAGTTGCTACATCGAGTTTTGTCCTAAACCATCCCGTGTCCCCAGGTTCTCGTCGTCCTACTTTGTCCTAAACCATCCCGTGTCCCCAGGTTCTCGTCGTCCTACTTTGTCCTAAACCATCCCGTGTCCCCAGGTTCTCCTCGTCCTACTTTGTCCTAAACCATCCCGTGTCCCCAGGTTCTCGTCGTCCTACTTTGTCCTAAACCATCCCGTGTCCCCAGGTTCTCGTCGTCCTACTTTGTCCTAAACCATCCCGTGTCCCCAGGTTCTCGTCGTCCTACTTTGTCCTAAACCATCCCGTGTCCCTAGGTTCTCGTCTTCCTACTTTGTCCTAAACCATCCCGTGTCCCCAGGTTCTCGTCGTCCTACTTTGTCCTAAACCATCCCGTGTCCCCAGGTTCTCGTCGTCCTACTTTGTCCTAAACCATCCCGTGTCCCCAGGTTCTCGTCGTCCTACTTTGTCCTAAACCATCCCGTGTCCCCAGGTTCTCGTCGTCCTACTTTGTCCTAAACCATCCCGTGTCCATAGGTTCTCGTCGTCCTACTTTGTCCTAAACCATCCCGTGTCCCCAGGTTCTCGTCGTCCTACTTTGTCCTAAACCATCCCGTGTCCCCAGGTTCTCCTCGTCCTACTTTGTCCTAAACCATCCCGTGTCCCCAGGTTCTCGTCGTCCTACTTTGTCCTAAACCATCCCGTGTCCCCAGGTTCTCGTCGTCCTACTTTGTCCTAAACCATCCCGTGTCCCCAGGTTCTCGTCGTCCTACTTTGTCCTAAACCATCCCGTGTCCCCAGGTTCTCGTCGTCCTACTTTGTCCTAAACCATCCCGTGTCCCCAGGTTCTCGTCGTCCTACTTTGTCCTAAACCATCCCGTGTCCCCAGGTTCTCGTCGTCCTACTTTGTCCTAAACCATCCCGTGTCCCCAGGTTCTCGTCGTCCTACTTTGTCCTAAACCATCCCGTGTCCCCAGGTTCTGGTCGTCCTACCTTGTCCTAAACCATCCCGTGTCCCTAGGTTCTCCTCGTCCTACTTTGTCCTAAACCATCCCGTGTCCCCAGGTTCTGGTCGTCCTACTTTGTCCTAAACCATCCCGTGTCCCCAGGTTCTCGTCGTCCTACTTTGTCCTAAACCATCCCGTGTCCCCAGGTTCTCGTCGTCCTACTTTGTCCTAAACCATCCCGTGTCCCCAGGTTCTCGTCGTCCTACTTTGTCCTAAACCATCCCGTGTCCCCAGGTTCTCGTCTTCCTACTTTGTCCTAAACCATCCCGTGTCCCCAGGTTCTCGTCGTCCTACTTTGTCCTAAACCATCCCGTGTCCCCAGGTTCTCGTCGTCCTACTTTGTCCTAAACCATCCCGTGTCCCCAGGTTCTCGTCGTCCTACTTTGTCCTAAACCATCCCGTGTCCCCAGGTTCTCGTCGTCCTACTTTGTCCTAAACCATCCCGTGTCCATAGGTTCTCGTCGTCCTACTTTGTCCTAAACCATCCCGTGTCCCCAGGTTCTCGTCGTCCTACTTTGTCCTAAACCATCCCGTGTCCCCAGGTTCTCGTCGTCCTACTTTGTCCTAAACCATCCCGTGTCCCCAGGTTCTCGTCGTCCTACTTCGGCAGCGCCCTCGGCTACATGGTGGACAAGATAAACGGCACCGCCGCCTCCACACAGAACCAGACATTCTGGCAAATCAGCAGCAACGGCACTGCTCTTAACTGTGGTAAGGTCATTCACCTTTAAAACATTTCAGGATTCATTAAAACTTACTAACGTTTTGTTCTAGAACATCGTGATTTGACACGCGTATGCCAGGATGGACATTTGTGACCTGACGGTGAACTCGGAACTTGCAAAGCAGGCGAGCATGGAGATTGATTGAAGAACTACATTTTTCTCCTTGTTTTTTTTTTAATTATTATTTGTTGACGTTTTTTTCTTCTAAATGCAGCATTAAAAAATGTTCATTATCGTTTGGGAAGTAATTTGAGTTGACACAAAGCGCGCTTGAACATTGATCAACTGTCAACTATATTCTCTTAGTCTTATTTTTCTCGTAGTAAAAGACCTTGTATTGTAATCCTCCCACCAGGTGTCTCCACCTACTACCCCAGGAACAACGAGGTCATCCTCTTCAACTTCACCACCTACGCCAACGCCGGCTACGCGTAAGAGACAGCAGCTCACATTCTCACCGACGTCACTGAAATTGTCATTGCAACTGATAATTTCAGTGACATTATCATCGACATTGTTACTGATGCGCCTCTGTCTTCCCAGATGTTTTTATAAGAAATCAGCGAGATTACTTTTCTTAGATTACCTTTTGTATATCACTAGTTGAATGCATAGTTGTAAATCTTTTGATCAACTATTTTTGTTTACTCAATAAAGTGTATATAAGATCTTCTAAAAACTGTGTGTTCTTTTTTAAAGACAATCGATTCCTAAAAGTATCGGGAAAATATTTTATCACAAAAATATGACATTGTATCACCCCCTCCCCTACTTCATGTAACGTTATATTACTATATCCTAGACTAGCACCCCACATACAATTTCATTTTTTGTTGAGCCAACCACTCACCTCCCCACACACACACCACACACACACACACACACATCTTGGATGTACAAATATTTGAGAATCAAATCTTTTCAGTGAAAATGTAACAGAAGTAATTACATCGAACTATTATATAAATATATTAACCAGGCACACTGTATAATTCACAATGATTGTAGAGGTATAAATTTTGTATATCTAACTGAAACGATACTCGACTTATAGGGCTGGTAAGTAGGTCACCAACCAGTTCTACGGCTCAATAATACCTGCATGAGCCATATAGCTGGTTGGTGACCTACTTACCAGCTCTATAGGCTTTTGAGGATCCGGAAGTAAAGTTAATACCACTTTCGGACATCGGAAATCGTTCAAAGGTGAAAGAAAGCTACATATTTGATATAATACTATATATGAAACTTTGTTAACCTAACCGAAACAGTGATCAAGTTATCGTGTTTACATACTCATAAACACACGCACACACACAGACACCCCCCCCCCACACACACACACTAGTGGCGTTGCTATGTCGGGTGTCACCCGGTGCTGCACTTTGTGGTGTCACCCAGTGGCGGATTAAGGGGGGGGGGGGCTGAGAGGGCTGCTGTCAGGGGCTCCCGATTTTTAGGGGCCCTCAAATTTCCTTTTCCATAGTAAAATTTACTTTAAAGCGAAATGGTTGTCGTTGTTTTTTTTTTATTATAAAAACCAATTTTTTAATATTTGTTTTTTTTTTCAAAATATCAAACACGAGTACACACTTTAGTATAAATACCACCTGTCATCACCTTCTGCCCAATACATTGTTTACATAAAGGCGACGCTCCGTAAAATAAATAGTCCCGACAGCTTTTGCTAATGACAATAAAATTGGTTGATTTTTTTAGTTAAAAAGCACAATCAGCAGCCGAATTCTGACAAATGAGTTTAGGCCCTATGATTGACGCCTCTTGAAAAATGCACAGCAATTAAAGTTATTCATTCAGATAGGGTCTACATTGTGAATAGCTCATCTCGCAAGCATTGAGACAAGCAGCATTATATACTAACCCTAGCAATCAATAATAAAATACTTAAAAAAAAACTTTTTTAAAAACCACGTTTTTCTTGTGGACTAAAAAGTAGAAAATAAATTTTCATACATTTGATGACAAAAAACGTGGGTACGTTCACCATCAAATTTCCCGACCCATCTGCCCGACCCACGTTTTTTGTCATCAAATGTATGAAAATTTATTTTCTACTTTTTAGTCCACAAGAAAAACGTGGTTTTTAAAAAAGTTTTTTTTAAGTATTTTATTTTCTCCTTTTTAGTCCGTTGCTACACATGAAAAACGTTGTTTTTAAAAAAGTTTTTTATATAGTTTATTTGCTACTATATCTAATGACTTGATTAAGTATGACTTGACTAAGTGTTTATAAATACACGGACTAAAAATCTTGAGCGACCAGGATTCGAACCTGGGTTGTCGCGGCCACAACGCGAAGTACTAACCACTATACGATCACGGCCAGCGCGCTCACATCGATTGGGGCCGAAGTAACTGTGCCAATAGGCCTCCAGTCTTGTCGGTATCTTTAGAAATCATGTCCTCAATTTTATGGTCCTTGGGGCGTAATTAAATTAAGCTAATTACGGTCTCTAATTGCTAGTTTTTATGATTGCATCTGAAATTGTTAGGCGAAAGTAGCCTACATGCCAAATTTCAGATCTATTGAGCAATCAGAAGTGGGCTAATTTTCGATGTCAATTTTAACAACAAACAAACAAATCCACAAACGCGAAGCTGAGTTAAGATAAGATAAAATACTTAAAAAAAACTTTTTAAAAAAACACGTTTTTCTTGTAGACTAAAAAGTAGAAAATAAAATACTTAAAAAAAACTTTTTAAAAAACCACGTTTTTCTTGTGGACTAAAAAGTAGAAAATAAATTTTCATACATTTGATGACAAAAAACGTGGGTACGTTCACCATCAAATTTCCCGACCCATCTGCCCGACCCACGTTTTTTGTCATCAAATGTATGAAAATTTATTTTCTACTTTTTAGTCCACAAGAAAAACGTGGTTTTTAAAAAAGTTTTTTTTAAGTATTTTATTTTCTCCTTTTTAGTCCGTTGCTACACATGAAAAACGTTGTTTTTAAAAAAGTTTTTTATATAGTTTATTTGCTACTATATCTAATGACTTGATTAAGTATGACTTGACTAAGTGTTTATAAATACACGGACTAAAAATCTTGAGCGACCAGGATTCGAACCTGGGTTGTCGCGGCCACAACGCGAAGTACTAACCACTATACGATCACGGCCAGCGCGCTCACATCGATTGGGGCCGAAGTAACTGTGCCAATAGGCCTCCAGTCTTGTCGGTATCTTTAGAAATCATGTCCTCAATTTTATGGTCCTTGGGGCGTAATTAAATTAAGCTAATTACGGTCTCTAATTGCTAGTTTTTATGATTGCATCTGAAATTGTTAGGCGAAAGTAGCCTACATGCCAAATTTCAGATCTATTGAGCAATCAGAAGTGGGCTAATTTTCGATGTCAATTTTAACAACAAACAAACAAATCCACAAACGCGAAGCTGAGTTAAGATAAGATAAAATACTTAAAAAAAACTTTTTAAAAAAACACGTTTTTCTTGTAGACTAAAAAGTAGAAAATAAAATACTTAAAAAAAACTTTTTAAAAAACCACGTTTTTCTTGTGGACTAAAAAGTAGAAAATAAATTTTCATACATTTGATGACAAAAAACGTGGGTACGTTCACCATCAAATTTCCCGACCCATCTGCCCGACCCACGTTTTTTGTCATCAAATGTATGAAAATTTATTTTCTACTTTTTAGTCCACAAGAAAAACGTGGTTTTTTAAAAAGTTTTTTTTAAGTATTTTATTTTCTACTTTTTAGTCTACAAGAAAAACGTGTTTTTTTTTAAAGTTTTTTTTAAGTATTTTATTTTCTCCTTTTTAGTCCGTTGCTACACATGAAAAACGTGTTTTTTAAAAAAGTTTTTTATATAGTTTATTTTCTACTTTATCTAATGACTTGATTAAGTATGAATTGACTAAGTGTTTATAAATACACGGACTAAAAAAATCTTGAGCGACCAGGATTCGAACCTGGGTTGTCGCGGCCACAACGCGAAGTACTAACCACTATACGATCACGGCCAGCGCGCTCACATCGATTGGGGCCGAAGTAACTGTGTCAACAAGCCTCCAGTCTTGTCGGTATCTTTAGAAATCATGTCCTCAATTTTATGGTCCTTTGGGCGTAATTAAATTAAGCTAATTACGGTCTCTAATTGCTAGTTTTTATGATTGCATCTGAAATTGTTAGGCGAAAGTAACCTGCATGCCAAATTTCAGATCTATAGAGCAATCAGAAGTGGGCTAATTTTCGATGTCAATTTTAACAACAAACACATCCACGCGAAGCTGAGTTAATAAAAACGTGTTAAAAAACGTGTTAAAAAATGCCTGACCGCCTTTGTTTACACGCTACGCTACTAAGAAAAGTATGAAAGATGCTTTACATGTTTGTTATTGGAAGTGAGTTTCGGATAGTCGGTTTTTTTAGGTATAGGATATCTGGATCTAGATATTTTGGATTAAAACTCCATAGATGCATTTCTTAGTTGCCCATTCGGGTCTTGTGATCATATGAAATATTAGGTAGGAGTTCACATATTTTGTTTTTCTCTGCAAATTAGGAGATATTCTGATCAGTTCTAGATCTATCCCTAGCCGCCTTTAGTTTTCAAAATATGAGACAGTACCCATCTGAGTTGGAAGTTCTTAGATTTGAAAATGGGATCAGAGCTCAGGACTTTTACTTTTAGGTTAGCAGTTGTGCGTTCTACCACCTATTGTGAACTCGTAATTTTTTTAAAAATCTCAATAGGCCCAAAACCGTTTGGCCTAATTAATTAGCTTGTAATTTCTTTGGCGTCTAACATAGATTTATCTTGAGAATACAAGAAATCATCAATTTATGTATGGGGGAGGGGTGGGGGGTGAGGAAGTGCCTATGTGGACATCACAATCATAATATGTATTGTTTATAACAAAAACAAAATTGCATAAAAATTGCAAAAACTTATACGGCAGTGCCTGTTATTTTAACCCACCTCGACTGCCAATTATGCCACGGCAGACCTATTTGGGCCCTATAGAACCGTAATTGACAGTCAGGCCTACATTAGACTTAAACTTTTAAAAACCCTATAAGGCCTTACTTTCAGTGAATTTTTACTTACATCGCGTGTAGAAGCTAGAGGCGGCGTTCTTTATAAGGAGACGCTTATGGAACACTCCCATAAATGAATGACACTTAAGAGGATGGAGGTGTGTAATTTGACGCTTATGGCGTGCTTACTATTTTTCGTTGGGCCTAGTTTAACCTCTGTATGTTATTGATAATTTCCTACATAATGTGGTTCGAAATTATATGTTTTCTTTTTGCGTCTGCAATCAAACAAGTGCCAACAGTCTTTATCGTCTGCTTTATAACGACATTAAAATATTATCTTGGATATTTATTTTTCTTCAATGTTGGTGTGAATTGTCAGCTTTCACACATGTAAAATAAATACTTGAATGATAGTCGAATAACTATAAGTTCTGATTCAGATGTTGGAGACTTATACAGGCCTAAAGTAAACAGCCATTAAATATTTAGTACTGCTGGCGTAGGTGGATCTCACCTCTCGGTGTTTTGTGAGTGTATGTGAGGTACCATGAGGTGCCGCACCGGGTGACACCCGACCTAGTGACGCCACTGGTTTCAATACATTCAGCTTTTAAATGTATTCGGTTCAACTTAGTGGCTAAGGTCAAAATGTTCTAGAATGTACTTGGTTCGACTTTGTGGCAAATGTCAAGTTGATCTAGAATGTACTTATGTCATCACTCTCTTCCTGGTCGGCTGAACGAGACGAGTTGTTGGAATAAAATATTGAACCAAGTCACGTGATGACGAAAACATGTTTACCTGAGCTATTAATACATTGGCCATAAAGTGGAACTCGGTAGGTAGGTGGAGGTTGGTGGAAGTTGGTGGAGCTCTTAGATTCTGTTGTTGGAAACTCGGTCAAGGGCAAGCCGATTTCTGAGAAAAATATTGTTTTTTAACCGTTGTAAATTTCTGGAAAATACCAACCATTTCTAAACAAAATTGTTATTTTTATAAACTTATGGGCTAAACAAAAAAACAGCGTTGCTGTTGGGCCTTATGCTTAAACAATGACCCTCTACAAAACACAAATCTTTTCAACATAAAATTAATATTTTAATCTTTAAAAAGCTTGAGAGACTTTCTTCCTTTTCAGTTAAATGATTATCAAGCCGATTTAATATATGTCGAAAGGATAGTTGCACCGGTGAGGGGGGGGGGAGGGGCATGACAGATATCGCAAAAGTCTCGACGCGCGATCGTGGACAGTAGAGGTGGTTGGGTATAATCCTGACCACACGATTGTAGACAGTAGAGGTGGTTGGGTATAATCCTGACCACACGATTGTAGACAGTAGAGGAGGTTGGGTATAATCCTGACAACACGACCGCTTCACATAAATCAACTCTTCTGTATGTTCCCAATGCACCGTCGCACCTAAAATTTTGCTGTACTAATTTACATTGAATAAAAATAAATATTTCTTTCTTTAATCAAATCAGAAAATTGAAATTAATATTTTGAATAAGGGGTCGTCTATAAATGACGTCACACTCGTAGGGGGAAGGGAGTCCGAAATGTAGTGACGGTGTATGATGAGGGGGAGGGGGGTTCAGATGGTGTGACGTCACACTTTTGCATTATAAAAAAGCAATGTTAGAAAACGAGTTTTAGCCGTTATTTTGCGTTTTAGAAAACAGTTTTAATAAATTGTAATAGGAATTGTTTAAAATACTCTATTTTGACAGAGTTCTGACAAGATTTTGGAAAATATCGATGTTTTTAAGAAAATTCAACAGCAATTTTGAGGGGGGGGGGGGTTGTAGGCTGAGGTGTGACGTCATTTTAGGGGGTCTGGCTTTTTGTGACGACGTGTGACGAAGGGGAGGGGGAGGTAAAAATCGTCCAAAAAAGCGTACGTCTTTTATGGATGACCCTTAACTTTGCAAACAGATCAACATCTAAATCAATCTGTTCATCTGTAGCGCTGACTGGTAAATGCAAAGTAGGCCTACTTATCCTATAAAATCAAAACACATTTTATTTAGTTTAATCTTTGAAATTAGTTTTATAATTTATGTAAATCAAACACAAATATCCGGTTTACAGCGGGGTTTTTTTGTGTGTAAGCCAACGGTCTATAAATAACCTCGCATTGTGTGTCGACCAACAGAAAACAACGAGATCCGTGATTATTCTGTCCAAACACTCAGCAGACAAGGTAAGAACAATGTAGACCTTCATTTCTCTTATTGTCCCATTTGTTATGCAATAACTTTACCACTTTCATCCACACATTTTATTTTTCTAGCAGACAAAGTAAGAACAATGTAGACCTTCATTTCTCTTATTGTCCCATTTGTTATGCAATAACTTTACCACTTTCATCCACACATTTTATTTTTCTAGCAGACAAAGTAAGAACAATGTAGACCTTCATTTCTCTTATTGTCCCATTTGTTATGCAATAACTTTATTATTTTCATCCACACATTTTATTTTTCTAGCAGACATGGTAAGAACAATGTAGACCTTCATTTCTCTTATTGTCCCATTTGTTATGCAATAACTTTATTATTTTCATCCACACATTTTATTTTTCTAGCAGACATGGTAAGAACAATGTAGACCTTCATTTTTCTCATTGTCTCATTTGTTATACAATAACTTTATCACTTTCACCCACACTTTTTGTTTTTCTAGCAGGCAAGGTAAGAACAATGTAGACCTTCATTTTTCTTGTTGCCCGATTTGTTATGCAATAACTTTACCACAATTTGTGTCTTTCTAGCTGCTCAACATTTGATCAATAATGTGATTTTAAAATGTGGTAAACATTTATGTATTCAGTATCAAATGTTTTCTTAAAAACTCTGATTTGTGACGTCAGTAGGCCAGGTTACTGAGGCCTAGTTACTCGGGCTTAATTACTCGCTTACTTCACAGGCGGTGTTACTTTGTGATGTTATTACAACACATCCTTCACTTTCTTTACTCAATAAGTTCCCGGATGTTTTCCCCCGATAGTCTTGTTCGTTTGTCCCTGGGACTGACACGTTTGTCCTTGACTGACACGTTTATCCCTAGACTGATACCTTTGTCCCTGGGACTGACACGTTTGTCCCTGGGACTGATACGTTTGTCCCTGGGACTGATACGTTTGTCCATAGACTGATACGTTTGCCCATAGACTGATACGTTTGTCCCTGTGACTGATACGTTTGTCCCTGGGACTAATACAATTTTCCCTAGACTAATACGTCTGTTCCTTGGAAATAATACGATGTGAAATAAAAACAAAGACATTGACTTTACTATCCCATTTGTCGTAAAATGAATGTAGATCTAGACCTAGATGATTTAACACTGTACAGACACTTAAAACAGACACTGTTGATGTTATCCACTGTAGGTTTGTTTGTTGACATTACGCAATTGAAATAATTACACATGAGCTCATTACAAGAAGTGGCCTAGTTAGTGGATACAATGAGTCACAGTCAACATCGCAAGTGTTTCCCATTATTTGTAACACAGTTCACCCACTAGAGCCTTCACATTGTGGTAGACATTAGTGTGGTAACTTCAGTTTGAAGGTCTCCCTTGCCCTGATCCATGCAACTTGTGTGCGTGTATTCTGCAGATAAAAACAATGGCGGCTTCTCTACAAGTCAGGAGTTTTTTGACCGCTTCCAGCGTCGTCCTGTTGTTGGTAGTTGTCAGCGGCGCAGCTAAGTAAGTGTTATTTGGTCACAAAAGCTCTCACTGTCCGTCCGTCCGTCCGTCTGTCCGTCTGTGTGTCCGTCTGAGCATCAGTCCATCTTTCCATATCTATCTATTTGTCAATTGTCGTTGTATTTTCTTCATGTGATTACATATAACAATTAATTTTGATTAATTTCATCCAATTATTGTGTTGGTTTCAGCAACTCATGTGACTTCGATCAGCCACCGTGTGGATTGTGTGGGAGAAACATTAACGTGACCCTCATAGCAAGAAACAACCTGGTACCCCCCACATTTGAACTTGCCGCTTCCATAACGAACGAATACCAAAGGGCCCTGCTAGCCTTCTTGGAAAAAGCATGCAGTATCAACAAAAGTTTCAAGTAAAAAGATTGTTATTTGCACTTTACATTTTTTTGTCTTGCATGATAGTTACTCTACACACAATAGCCCAAACAACACCCTCTCTAGCCCAACCCCTCTAATAAACTAAAACGTTGTACTAGAACAATAAACCCACATAAAAGAAGTTTAAAGTATCAGTAACATTTAAACTATCGTTAATATATTAGTATCGACAACGTCTTAAATTATCGATAACATCATCAATCATCTTGTAACATTTTAAAGAATAGATAACGGTCAAGATGGATCTAAGGCTAAGTAATTCATCACTTGCTCTAAATTTTAATTGTGGGAAGTGTCTAAGTGGAACTTCAAATTGTATGCCGCCTTTTATTCAGGTTCGAATCCACCTTCTACGCTGGGCTGGGCTACTTTATTGACAGCATCAACGGAGTTCGAGGTTCGATACCAAGTAAAACTTTTTGGCACATCAGCAGCAACGGTGTGTCGGCTGATTGTGGTGAGTCCACTCAAATTTTGTGTGTCCAACATTTTTTATTTCAGCTGGGTGACAACCGGAAATTTTAAAAATAATAATAACAATAATTATGTACACAAAACAAATAATTAAGTGTAAGAAAAAAATAAGAAAAGTATTTCAATGCAGCGTTAACTAGTTAGTTGGCCTGGTTTTAAAGGATCAAATCAGATGGAGAATTAAAAATTATACTTGTTTTTACAAAATAATATTTTTTAATTTCCATTTCTAGGCGTGTCTAGCTATATCCCAGTCAACGGGGAGACAATTCTGTTTAACTTCACCACCTACCAGGACTCTGGCTACGACTTCTAACGAAAGTTTTCTCATTTGATGATTGTACGTGTGATCTATGTGTTATGATATCTGTATATATGCTATTTAAAAGATCACTTCTAATTGGTTTTTAGAATGTCATACCATTTTCTGCACTACTTACACTTTGTGTTCCTTTACACATGTGACCTATTAATTAAAAACTGTTTTAAGTGTAATTTAGTTATTGTTTTTGGCTGAAATAGATTAAAAAAAGAAACGATCAACAGAAGCGGATGTTAAAGCCTTACATGTTACATTTGTGTATGTTTATGTCAATGATGAGGTGAATGAGAACCACTTGTTTAATGTGCTAGAGGATGGGGGCGTGGGGGTTGGGGTTGTACCTTTCAACTAAATGTTGGGTCATGTGTCACATCCGCAAAGGTGGGAAGTTTTTTTTTCTTACAAAATAAAGGTCCGGGTCCTAAACACATTGTTTATTTATAGACTAGCTAAAACATTCCGGTTCATTCACGCTTTGTATTGGGAATGTGTTGGGTTTAATTATTAGTGTGGTCGGCTATTTAGTTATGTATGTTGTCATAGGCCGTTTGGCTATGTTGTCATGTACTGTTTGGCTATGTTGTCATGTACTGTTTGGCTATGTTGTCATGTACTGTTTAGCTATATTATCTGTGCTGTTTAAATATGTTGTCATGTGCTGTTTAGCTATATTATCTGTGCTGTTTAAATATGTTGTCATGTGCTGTTTGGCTATGTTGTCATGTGCTGTTTAAATATGTTGTCATGTGCTGTTTGACTATGTTGTCATGTGCTGTTTAGCTATATTTTGGTGCTGTTTGGCTATGTTGTCATGTGCTGTTTAGCTCTATTTTGGTGTTGTTTGGCTATGTTGTCATGTACTGTTTAGTTATATTATCTGTGCTGTTTAAATATGTTGTCATGTGCTGTTTGGTTATGTTGTCATATGCTGTGACCAGAGGCGAAGCGAGGAAGGGCTGGGGGTAGTTATGTCCCCGGGCGCCGACCCTAGGGTGCGCCAAAATGGGTTGGAAAAAAATTAAAAGCTCATTTGCGCTGCAGTTTAGCATAATAAATATAAAAATATACATATATATAGGGGGGAGGGTGCCAAATTAAAAGTTTGTCCCCGGGCGCCGGGAAGGGTGTTTAACCATAATGTCATGTGCTGTTTGACCATGATGTCATGTGCTGTTTGACCATGTTTTGTTACGTCACTAAGTGACTGCATGTCTGTTACCCCCGCACATATTCCACCAAACCAACCAATGTGGCTTTAAATGAAAATATTTCCGGCACTATATTTAATATGTTGAACCACATTACAGTTTAAAGTGCAGTTCTAAACGTTATTTCCCTTTTTAACACAAAGAGTCAACACGCCCCGGTAAAGTGCACTCTCACAGTCGGGTATTCAAAAACTTCTTTTCACATTTTTAACAAGGCACGAAACGAAGTTTGCTTTGGTCCCAATCAAGCACCAAAGTCTCGATTTCTCGTCCAACTTTTAGATCTGTTTACTGTTTATTTCCTCAAGTTATCGTGTCAAGTGTTTCGATATTTCAATGCTGTGACCCAACTACGGCACACGACGCAGTAGTAAATGAGGCCAGGTTTAAAGCTTATATATCTATCCATTTGTTTATCAATTATTTTCTAAACACATCCGTGGGAGGGGGGGGGGCTTACTTGTGAGATGATATATAATGTGGGGGGGGGGGGAAGTTTAAGAAATAGCCTAACATGTAGCTATTATTTTGTATTTAACAATCAAAAAGTTTATTATGATTAGAAATTTAATTTATTTTAGGATGGCGAGTGGTGGGAAAGGGAAGTTGGGTATAGATGTGACGTCACTGTAGGGGTTAGGCTTGTCTTTTTGTGACACAAAGGGGTGGGGGTGAAAAAAATCAGCGTATTGCCAACACTGTACTACCCTAAATGTTCTAAATGGGCCAGTCTAAATAATTAAACCAGTCAGTGACAGTATACTTGATCATACAAATCTTTTTGCTTCTCTTCTGGTGGTGGGTGAGGTGGTACGGAATTATGTTTTTTGGAAAAAGATTTAAAGAAAAAATAAAATTATTTTAATTCTCACTCCTGAATTCCTAAAGGTATAAAACATTCAAATTCAGATGTTTTGGTTGTCAGTAGACCTCACAGAACCAAAGTCAAATGGAGAGTTCAACATTTAGCAGAGAAGTGGAGTTCATCAACATTCATAACATTGATATGATCCATGTCTAATGGGTCATGAGATCTAATAAGTCAGGATGCAGACAACAGATCTAAACACTAAAACAATGTGCAACTACATGTACTTATCATGACAAATGCTAGCCAAACTGTGTCATTACTTTCTTTTTTCTATTCTACTAAATCAACTTTAAAAAAAGAAGACAAAACAGGTTTTTTGCTTGATTTTTTGATGTATATTTTTTAACAAAAACTGTTGGTGATATTAACATAATACAAATTTGAAAGACAAACAACAGCTGCTTTATAAAGTGCTGGCACAGCAGAAAAATATGTATACATGCAGGCTGCACACTACCCACACACAACAAATCATTCAAACTGGCCACTCAGATCACATCACTCACACTGCCCACTCACATCACACAGCCCATACAGGTCACACAAGCTGTCCACTCAAATCACTCATTTTGTCACATCCACAACACATGGATAAGTCAGTGGTCAGTAGGTCAACTAGTGGAGTAAGTCAGTGGTCAGTTAGTCAACTAGTGGAGTAAGTCAGTGGTCAGTAGATCAACTAGTGGAGTAAGTCAGTGGTCAGTAGGTCAACTAGTGGAGTAAGTCAGTGGTCAGTTAGTCAACTGGTGGAATAAGTCACAGGTCAGTAGGTCAACTAGTGTAGTAAGTCATTGGTCAGTAGGTCAACTAGTGGAGTAAGTCAGTGGTCAGTAGGTCAACTAGTGGAATAAGTCACAGGTCAGTAGGTCAACTAGTGCAGTAGGTCAGTGGTCAGTAGGTCAACTAATGGAATAAGTCACAGGTCAGTAGGTCAACTAGTGTAGTAAGTCAGTGGTCAGTAGGTCAACTACTGGAGTAAGTCAGTGGTCAGTAGGTCAACTACTGGAGTAAGTCAGTGGTCAGTTAGTCAACTGGTGGAATAAGTCACAGGTCAGTAGGTCAACTAGTGTAGTAAGTCATTGGTCAGTAGGTCAACTAGTGTAGTAAGTCAGTGGTCAGTAGGTCAACTAGTGGAGTAAGTCAGTGGTCAGTAAACTGTTGAGGTCAACAAGAATGGCACAGAGCGGCTTGAGCAGCTCCACCAGAGTTGTGCTGTTAACCAGTCCTAGACTCCGCTGGTACAGCTGTTTTATACTGCTGTTGGACTTGTCCCTGAAAAATTATTGAAGCCTCAATTTTTTATTTTTTTACCTCAAGAATTTTTTTTTTATTTTGTTCTGATTTTGTAAAATAATAAAAATGGCTACAATGATGATATGGGAAGTAACTCACAATTTGAAGTATTTCATGAGGGCTGTATTGAGATCAGTGTGCAGTTTCTTCACACACAGAAAATTTGTGCTCAGAATTTCCAAATTGTCTTCAGGGTCAAAGTCATTATTTTCTATAGCATACAGTGGAGGCAGAAGTTCACACAGGTGGGTGAAGACTGCATGAAACAATTTCTTTTTCCCCTTGACAGATGCATCTGTAAGTAAAATGTGAGCTGAAATTTAAAACTGTTACCCTTTTTAGAATGTTTATATCAATATAAAATGCCATTAGTAGTCTTGAATGTCAATATGCAATGTTAACTTCAACAACTAATACATTTTAAATGCGTATGTTTTGAAAACAAAAAATGCATGAAAACCCATGAAGTGGAATAAAAAAACATTTGCAAAAATCATATTTGTTTCTTAAGTTTTTAAAAAATAATTTTTAGTTTTTCATGTCTTGGTATGTTTGAATCTAAGTGCAACCCAGAGTTCTTACGGCTGCCTTTGTTTGGTGCTGGCTCATGGAACTTTCTAATGCTGTATTTATGATCATATAGTTTGAACACTTTCAAATGCTGTGATCATATAGTTTGAACACTTTCTAGCGCTGTATTTATGATCATATAATTTGAACAAGTGAGAAGAGTTTAGTTTACCGAAAGAAAAAAGAATTCAATGAAAACTAACTAGCTTCAGCTTCTTCTGTAATGGTCTCCAACCAGAAATATTTGACGCACATCTGTGACCTCCGCCATTTGATCTGGTGGTAGATCTCAAACGCTTTTTGAAAATTTTCTTCCATTTTCTGTTTAAAATTTTTCTTTCTTGTCTGGTGGGTCTGTGGGAAATGTTTTGTTCAGTTTACCCAGAGTACAATTACAGTACAGTAACATTACTTAACATAACGGAAACATCACCTAACACAACACAAACATGACATAACACAACACAACATCTCCAAACACAACTTAGCACAACATCACCTAACATAGCACAACATCACCTTACACAACATAACATCAACAAACAACACAAACATCCCTAATCACAGCACAACATCACCTAAGACAATACAACACAATCATAACCTAAGAACCCAAACATCACAGAAAACAAAAGCTACAAACTTACAGATTTAAAACTTTCCACATCAAAAATCCTGGCCAGGTTCAAGTGGTTCAGCCCTGCACAGATCTGGCTCTTTTTTAACTGCCTGCCTCCAGCAGTCAAAAAACAGTAGGACAAAGATTTCTGAATGAGGTCTTTCATACTTCGCAAATCCTTTTTAAAAAAGTTAATAACAGTTAATAAAAAAGAAAATTAAACAACACAATTAGGTATCTGGTACAAAGCTGCCTTAGTGTACATTAAACTAATACTCTGGGCCAACATAAAAGAAGAAAATCCCATAAGGTACAAGTTTTAATGGTTTCTAGGCCCAATTATGAAAGGATTACGAAGTGATAAAATACAACTTATAAAAATCACATTAATCCAAATCATAACATTTAAATGTGAAACAAGCTCTGGAACTTTTGGGCTAGGAAATGGATGCAATGAGCAAATATTTCAGCAGTGAATGCTAACCTGTTCTGTCACAGATCTGGGAGGAATGAGGAAGTATCTTGTGGCCATCTCCTGGTACTGCATCCTCATGTTGTGGTAGATATTTTCTCGGGCATCGTCCATCCCTTCACCTCGGTCATACTTGCTCAGCCCTTTCTCATACCATTCAATAGCCTGCAGTAAAAAGTCACAAACATGTCAACAAAGGAAAACACTAGCCCCTTCTCATACCATTCAATAGCCTGCAGTAAAAAGTCACAAGCATGTATAAACAAAGGAAAACACTAGCCCCTTCTCATACCATTCAATAGCCTGCAGTAATAAAGTACCAAACATGTCAACAAAGAAAAACATATACTGTTGTCTATACTGTTTCAGCCTTCCCAGACACCACAAATTATACACAAAAATGAGACCTATTAAAACAAGAAACAGCCAACTGTCATTCCTGCTGGAGTATGGGCCACCATCTACAGAAATGTACCAGCGTTCTGTATTTTTTTTTCCCAAATGGAATGTTAAATTAGTTTAGTTACTTCCCATTTATACAATTTAAATAAGCAAGGGAAACAACCTATCCTGACTTGGATTCTGAGAGTGGGTTAAACAACACTAAACCTTAAGTAAATGATCCTTCTCCTGGGGCAGGAAACCAATCTCTGTGGTGGAGTTATGGACGCTGGCAGCAGCTATGACATGCAGATAGGCAGCGTTGCTACAGACATGGCCTGCAGTGTTCCTGTCATTGACAGCCTCAAACATCCTGATGGACTTCTGGTAGTTTTTCATACCTTTTTCCCATACCGCTTTTATGTTTTCAAACAAGTCTTTGTTGTCTAAAATTTGAAAAAGTTTAACTTAGTTGAGAAAAAGAATTTTTTTTAATGCAAAACATGTTGGCCACTAATCTAAAATCCTATGTTTCTACATTTTAAAAATATTGGCTTTTTTTAATTATGGGTCTTTATGATCAGTAGGCATATTTCAGTGTAAAACCTATGAAACATCAGTTTTTACTTAATAAAAAAATATTACTTAAAGAGTGCTACAGAGAGATTTGGTGTTAAATTTTTCTTTTTTATGTATGGCACCTAGTCATGATTAATAGATTGGGTGTAAAGATTTGTCTCAATCAATGTGTTTATGGATGGCACCTACTCATTACTTTATCTTTACAAATCTCCATCTGGGTATTCCCCAGGTTCATCACACAGGCTGCGTGGTTTTTCTTCATGAGTAACCTAAATGAGGCGGATTTTTTCTCTAAGGCTGGGAGTTTAAAAGCTTCCTCATAAAGCTCATTGGCTGCAAGCATGTTGGCTTCTTGACTGCTGGGCCATTCATAAACCCACGAGTTCTCTGAAATTTAAGAAAGAATTGAATTCATCAACAAAAAGATGTGACTATCTGACCTATGCTTCAACATAAAAGCTACACCAACTGAATGGTCCATCAAAATAAAGACTATACTATCTCATCTGCCTTTTTAAAGAAGAGGCTACCTCCTCAGCATTTTTTATTCAAATTTTTTAAATTCAAAAATGAACTGACTATTTTGTAAAGACAAATTCAAGGTCATTTTATATCACATATAACAATTTTAAATAAAATACGTTTTTTTTTTTGTTTTTTAATAATTTTTGCATAATTGAACTAAAAGAACTAAAACATAACTATGACAATAATATACATAATACACTTGTTAAAAGAAATTTGGCATAGAACTACCATGCACATACTTGGTGTAGGAATGACTGTCTGAGCAGAATGTAATATAGCGGCTTCTTCTTCTCCAAGCTCATCAAAGTCTCTGTGACACTGGTGCCAGTTGGACACCAGGCAGCATCGAGCCTGCGCAGCCAAGTACAGCAACATGACATACAAATCTTGAGAGTCATCTTTCACACTTTTAAATAGCTCACACGCCTCTGAAAGTTAAAAACATGTTAGTAAAACTTCAACATTTTCACACTAATATTATGTAAAATAGGGGGGGGGGGGGGTGTAGTAATTCTGGCTAATATTTAAAAAAAAACATTATTTTTTAAGGTGGAATTTTATCTCAAATATTATTATTAATATTTAGATGAAGTTATAATTCTAATATTTAACCGTAAAAATTTGAAATAAGTTATATTCGTCATTTGACTAAAATCAATAAATGAAATTAAAATTCTATTGCTTTACTGAAAACATTAAGGTGAGATCTAACTCTAATTGTTAGTTTACCGTAACAGTGAACAGCATAACGAAGATGCCGAAGTGTGTGCCCGTATTTTTTTATCTCAAAAAACTCCTTGGCCAAAATAAAGTAAGTGATGGCAGCCTTCCTAAGGAGCTGGAATTTGGCGTCAACATGCCATGTGTCATATACGGCTCTCTCGTCATGACATCCTGACCTGCTTGACCCCTCAGATGCGTCTGACTTGTCAGTGACCTCTGACAGGAAGCTGTTAGAGCCAGAGACGGGCGTCACATGATCAGCTGATGTTCTGATATTGATGGCGTCTAAGATGTTGGACAACTGCTCCATGTTGCCGGCCGAGTCTTGCATCTTGTTCAGGGGTGTGTATTTCAGGGGAATGGCCCTAGAGGGGTCACACATTTCTGGGTCCCCTTCTTCCTGCTCTGTGCTCTCTTTAGCTCTGTCTGAACTCTCTTTAGCTCTGTCCTTTCCAGCCACATTAAGTGGTTGATAAAACAAAGGGATGGCCTTTGATGGGCTGCATGTCTGTTGTTTCTCTACTAGGCCAATGTTTTTTCCTTTTCCTTGATCTCGATCTATACAGTTAAGCCCCTGTTTATAAACATTTTAATAGTTAAGCTGCTGTTTATTAACAAGCCCCTATTTATAAACATTGTAAAATGTAAGCCCCTGTTTATAAACATTGTAAAAGTTAAGCCGCTGTCTATAAACATTATAAAACATAAGCCCCTGTTTATAAACAGAGTAAAGCATAAGCCCCTGTTTCTAAAAGGCAAGCCCATGAGCCAATACCCACCTTACGGATATGAGTTAAAGCCATCCTACAGCGTTCATCCGTTGTCCCAGCTATCCTACAAGCATGCACAACCTCCCACGCCTTGCGCTTGATCATTCCGCGCACAACCAACTCTTTGAGTGCCACAGAATTTTTCAGCTCTTCCTGCGTCCTATCAGTTGCGGTGTCTGCCTCCCCAGTGATAGCTTTTACGCCATCATCAACTGTATGACTGATCTCCCTTGACTGTAAATCTACGCCATTGCTCTCATCAGAGCTTGCTTCATCTTCATCATACAAATCTGAAGGCTAGAGTTTCATTCAGTTCATTTTAGATTTGTATAATCTTAATAAACACAAAGCATTAACAGAAATAAAGCTAATTTTATAGTTGTAGATGTTTGATTAATTTTTCTAATAATGTAAAACAGCTATATCAATCAAAACTAAAAGAGAATTTAAAAAATTAAAACGTACTGGGTCAGAAATTTTTCCTTTTTCTTGCCAGATATCAATGACAGATTTATCTGGCACCCACATATCAGACAAGTGGAGATGGGCATCAGCACATACCTGTCCAAAATAAAAATATTTATATGCACATATGAGCTCTTAAAGGTGTCTTTAAAACAGTAAAATATTTAACTTGAATGACATACAAATCTAAAGCTGGCAATAGAAAAAAATTAGCCAAAGCAGAAGATGGGGGATTGCTGAACGTTGGCTTCATGTGGTCACTGCCCAATATTCCTTCACAGGCAGGTGCGGGGTGCGGGGGGGAGGAAATAAGAACAAAAGCTGATCCTAGCATTGTACCCGATATACAGATGTGCTATAGCTCTAACATACAGGTGTGCTATAGCTCTAACATACAGATGTGCTATAGCTCTAACATACAGATGTGCTATAGCTCTAACATACAGACGTGATATAGCTCTAACATACAGATGTGATATAGCTCTAACATACAGATGTGATGTAGCTCTAACATACAGATGTGATATAGCTCTAACATACAGATGTGCTATAGCTCTAACATACAGGTGTGCTATAGCTCTAACATACAGGTGTGCTATAGCTCTAACATACAGATGTGCTATAGCTCTAACATACAGACGTGATATAGCTCTAACATACAGATGTACTATAGCTCTAACATACAGATGTGATATAGCTCTAACATACAGATGTGACAGCTCTAACATAGTGTACTATAGCTCTAACATACAGATGTGATATACCTAACATACAGATGTGACATAGCTCTAACATACAGATGTGACATAGCTCTAACATACAGATGTGACATAGCTCTAACATACAGATGTGACATAGCTCTAACATACAGATGTGACAGCTCTAACATACAGATGTGCTATAGCTCTAACATACAGATGTGATATACCTAACATACAGATGTGCTATAGGTCTAACATACAGATGTGATATACCTAACATACAGATGTGATATACCTAACATACAGATGTGATATAGCTCTAACATACAGGTGTGCTATAGCTCTAACATACAGATGTGACAGCTCTAACATACAGTGTACTATAGCTCTAACATACAGATGTGATATACCTAACATACAGATGTGACATAGCTCTAACATACAGATGTGCTATAGCTCTAACATACAGATGTGACATAGCTCTAACATACAGATGTGCTATAGCTCTAACATACAGATGTGCTATAGCTCTAACATACAGATGTGACAGCTCTAACATACAGATGTGCTATAGCTCTAACATACAGATGTGATATACCTAACATACAGATGTGCTATAGCTCTAACATACAGATGTGATATACCTAACATACAGATGTGATATACCTAACATACAGATGTGACAGCTCTAACATACATATGTGATCTAGCTCTAACATACAGATTTGCTATAGCTCTAACATACAGATGTGACATAGCTCTAACATACAGATGTGACATAGCTCTGACATACAGATGTGCTATAGCTCTAACATACAGATGTGATATAGCTCTAACATACAGATGTGACAGCTCTAACATACAGTGTACTATAGCTCTAACATACAGATGTGATATACATAACATACAGATGTGATATAGCTCTAACATACAGATGTGATATAGCTCTAACATACAGATGTGATATAGCTCTAACATACAGATGTGACAGCTCTAACATACAGATGTGCTATAGCTCTAACATACAGATGTGATATACCTAACATACAGATGTGATATACCTAACATACAGATGTGACATAGCTCTAACATACAGATGTGCTATAGCTCTAACATACAGATGTGATATACCTAACATACAGATGTGATATAGCTCTAACATACAGGTGTGCTATAGCTCTAACATACAGATGTGCTATAGCTCTAACATACAGATGTGATATACCTAACATACAGATATGATATACCTAACATACAGATGTGACATAGCTCTAACATACAGATGTGACATAGCTCTAACATACAGATGTGATATACCTAACATACAGATGTGATATACCTAACATACAGATGTGACATAGCTCTAACATACAGATGTGATATACCTAACATACAGATGTGACATAGCTCTAACATACAGATGTGCTATAACTCTAACATACAGATGTGATATACCTAACATACAGATGTGATATAGCTCTAACATACAGATGTGATATAACTCTAACATACAGATGTGATATACCTAACATACAGATGTGACATAGCTCTAACATACAGATGTGACAGCTCTAACATACAGATGTGATATAGCTCTAACATACAGATGTAATATAGCTCTAACATACAGATGTGACATAGCTCTAACATACAGATGTGATATACCTAACATACAGATGTGACATAGCTCTAACATACAGATGTGATCTAGCTCTAACATACAGATGTGCTATATCTCTAACATACAGATGTGCTATATCTCTAACATACAGATGTGACATAGCTCTAACATACAGATGTGATCTAGCTCTAACATACAGATGTGCTATATCTCTAACATACAGATGTGCTATATCTCTAACATACAGATGTGCTATAGCTCTAACATACAGATGTGATATACCTGGGCATGTTTTGCATCATCCAACAATCGCAAACAGTTTTCAAACATTGCCCTAGCATCAGCCATACGCCTCTGTCCAGTTCTTTTCAAATTGCTGCCCACTCGATGACACAGCAGCCCAACAGGAACTGTGAAGGGGTTGTCACCTTCCATGATTTCATTTTTACAGTAGTCTGTCAGGTCATACAGCTTGACCATGTCATCATTCTCACCTGGTGGATGGAAAATCAGCTTCAAATACTGACTAACAGTAGAAACGTTTATTTTTTTATTATGTAGTTAGGAATCTATTAATTGTATTTTGGGAATATGTTTGGGCATTGTATTGGGGGAACATACCAGAATCTAATAATAGATTTGGTCTGTGTATTGAGGAACATACCAAATCCATCTAACTCTAAACCCAAACCCTCATTAGATAGATGGTACTCTTCACTAGAGAGAAAGTACAAGTGTGCAGCTATTGGAGCCAATACTGATGTGTACTGAGTTGAGCAACTTTTAGTCAAATACATCAAGAGTAGCCTCGGTTTATTTCGGGATTTAGCAATAACAATGGCGGTGGTTTGGAGATTATGTTGAGAGGTGGAAATACAACAAGGGAATATATTTTTTAAATTAAAGACTAAATTAAAGAAAGTTTACTTTTGTAAAGCCAGTAGGTATGGCCCTCTACAGCAGCATTTCTTTTAATAAAGGACATTATATTCTGGGCGATGTCTAAAACTTCATTCGGGTCAAATTTTGAATTCTCCAGGTTAGGTATGTCTTCTGTCTTTATCACTTCATATTTCTGAAAAATTACAGGGAAATAATATAACATTAAGCACACAAAAAATGTGCAAATAAAGTTTTTAAATTAATTTTAATTACTGTGGTTGTGCTATTATTGCTGCCATGTTGTTTTGTCACCAAATTGTTTATTTTTTTAAGAAACTGAAAGCGTTTAGCCAAAATATTATTTTTCTTATCTTGTTTTTTGTAAACTTACCTTCACAAAGCCATTGACATGGTAGCACATGGCCACCTCCGGTACATTACTCATTAGATTATCAAGCCAGTAGTCCAGGCCAGTTAAAATGTTTATGGGCGGTGACCCTGCGTCTCTTAGTCTCAAGCTGATGCAGGGACGCGGGGTCTCACCGTGACCAAATATGGGCAGGTCGCTGTCAATCAACATGCTCATGTCCTCAAACTTCCACATTGTCTCATGATGGAATCCTTTCAGGTCCTTCAAAATAATTGTAACCATATCTGATACATTCAATCCCCAAATAGCTTTAATCATGCAACATTAAATTACACAAATTACTCTTATTTCCTTTACAGGAGGCCTGAATACTGATAACTAAAGCTAGATGATGTCCCTATAGTGCACATAATGATAACCAAAACTAGATGATGTTCCCTTAGAGCACATATGGTAACCAAACCTAAATGGTGTTCCCACTTACCTCTAATGTTTCTGGAATGGGCTGCATCTGTCTGGATTTGTCTTTGTGTGCTTCTAAGGCTGTGCACTTCTCATCTTCAATGCTGGCAGCATAACTAAAATATTAATTCAATATGATACACAAATCCATGCTAATTGAATCAAAACCATTTTACTAAATGTATAAACTCAAGCTGGGCACTTATTGACATTTTAAACTTACCAACTATGCATTATTCAGTAGTCTAAACTTACCAATGACGAATAAGATTCATGTACATATTCTCTGCAAATGAATCTCGTTTTGTAGTGGTACCGGTTAAAAATTTTGCCTACATGAAAATTTTAAAAATGAAATGTGATCTAGAAGCACATGAACAAAATCTTTATCAATTCTTTGCTATTTAAGACAGTCTGATTTGGTAGTTACAAGGATTTTTTTTTTTACTCTAATGTGAGACAATTTCTTTCCCATTACATATTTGAAGGCATTAAAATTAAGATAAATTGAATAGAATTACGTTCTAAAAAATGTTTTTGAAAATCAGAACATTCTATTTTTTGGCAGTTCTCTTGCTATCAAGTAATTTTAACAAAGGTTTTTTTTTAAAACTGCTATATAATATTTAGTTGAACTTGTTTATTATACCTTCTCTTGATCTTTAGTAACGACAGTATAGTAATACTTCTTTAGCCAGCTCCAGTCCTCCTGTACATAAAGCATACATATATATATATATATATATATATATATATATATATATATATATATATATATATATATATATATATATATATATATATCCTACAAAAATTTATTTATATATATATATATATATATATATACAGCCTTCATAAATAATATGTATAAATAGGCCTATATATATATATATATATATATATATATATATATATATATATATATATATATATATATATATATATATATATATATATATATATATATATATATATATATATATATATATATATATATATATATATATATATATATATATATACCTACATTTTTTAATATAGACTTTTTTAATATGTTATTTGTAGAAATGAATCAGTCAAAACAGACTAGTAGCATGAGTACACACAGCTACTCACAGCATGCATTTTTAGAAGATTTTTGTGGACATCAAATTCCTCCAACAGTAAGGTTTTTCTAAGTCTGTGAACCATAATGCTGATGTGAGGGGAGTCACTGTAGGGCATCTTTAGTAGAGCTTTGATATTCTAAACAAAAACAAAAATGGTACTTGAGAAATAATTAATAGAAAACATTTTCCTATGAGTAAACATCTGTTGAATAAAATTTACAATTAGATTATTTTTTAGTTTTCAACTTATTGTAGCGTACAAACATAAATATAAAATATTTAACATGCACTATTTTTAGTAGATGAAATACTGACTTAAACTGACTTTGTTTTAAATTTATCTTTAAACTATATTAAATTTGATTTCATCCTATCAAATATCACTGGTAAGAATATGCTTTTTTCATGAAGCTATGTAAATAAAGAAATACCTTTGATGATGAAATAACATCGACCTGTCCTACTAAATCTTGGTATGTGTCCGCCATGTTTAAACTGTGTTAAGGGAAACAGGATTGAGCTGTTAATTTAACTTAAATTTATAGACATTTCCCCCCAAAAATGAATTAAATCCTTTCAATGATGTTTTCTTTAGAAACAATACTCAGACAATATCTAAATTTGGAGCTGTATCAAAACAGGTGGCCAAATTAGTTATTTATCAAAGAAATAAAGATCCAAGAGTCTTATTTTTTTAGAAGAAGATCAAAGAGTCACAGTTTAGGGTGACAAATTATGGGAGAACACTGACTGTTATTTGAGGATGCCCTACTTATGGACAGGAAAAGGACAATACCCCCCTCCATCAATTACCCCATGTCCATTAAACACACCCCTGTCCCCCCGTCCAATTATGGATAGGATTAGGATGAAGATTAGCATTAGATTAGGGTTAGACATGTGTTAAAGCTGTTTTTGATAGTGTTGCTAACTTGGCCATATTTTTTACCCTTAACCTTACTTCATTGGGAGAAAACCTAAAGCTATTAACATTTGTTTAAAAAATCCAAAAAGCAAATTATTTTATATTTTTTACATCAAATTGTACAAACATAAAAGTGTGTAAAATACCTCAAGAATTCCGAAAACTTTTCCCTAGTTGCATGCCTCGTCCTGTCAGAAAACATATAATAACCTGAATGGTGTCTATCACTTGGTGGATGGTTGAGATCTGTGTTCTGGCGAATTTGTGAAATTTGAACCGGAAACTTAACAGAAGTGTATTTTACAACTGCTGTAGACTTAACATCTACTGATGTTCCTTGGTTTGGGACAGGCATCATTGGGCCTGAGTTCGGTATCTGTAAGAAAAACCATGTGATTTATATTTTGCTTGTTTAAAATAGCTACAAAGGCCTAAAACAAATGAGAAAATTTAATATCAACATATATAAAAATGTTATCAAAACAATGAGTTAAAACAATGTTTTTATTACAACTCTTATTATTAGCTTTTATTGTTTTGAAATTAAAATATCTTCCACACATATCTGTGAGTTATTCTTGCCTCTGTATTTTTTATGGTTATTTAATGCAAAAAAGATAATCAGAAAAATTTAACAAGTACTAGTTTATACCCGTGCTTCGCTATGACAATAGCAAGAAATTGCACTACGCTTTCATGGATGTCCACAAAGACAAAGTTGCTATACCGTTTATGTTATGCCCTTATGTAAATAAATTAATCTCCCAAAGCACCTTGTAGATCTTGTGGATTTTTTAAACCAGTGTCTGATAATAGAATCTTCTCTAAATAGGGGTGTTAAGTTATTGGTAGTTAACTAAATATACAAATGGCTTACTAATGTCTAGGCTAACCTTATCCCTAACCCAAACCGTAAGGCTCAATCTTAATTTCTAGCCATAAATCTAGTATAGATTACTAACAACCTAACATACCTATTTTGGGAAGAGTCTATTATTGGAGATTGGTATCCTCAATCATCCCATTACTAGTTTACTAGCTCCTACTATCAACTTTTTACTTCTAATCTTTAGATTTTGATCTAGACTAGTACTAAAAAAAGAAGAAAAATAAGGATTTACAGGTCTAGTGTACACTCTGTGCTGCAGAGTTATGGAGACTAAATGAGAGGGTAGAGCCACTTTGGAGGCTTTGAAAGAATATCCCTCCAATGTATCCTCAGAATAAAGTGGGACAACAAAGTCCCGAACAAGGCAATAAAACGTAGGACAGGCTTAAACGACAGTTTTTCAGAAGTATGCATGAGGAATGGTGATGGCTGGGTCATGTCCTTCGCATGAACAGAAGAAGACTCCCCAACATGGCGCTGAAGTGGACTCCGCCTGGAAAACAAAAGAGAGGAAGGCCACCGGGAACATGGAGGAGAGAGATGGAAGAAGAAGTGCAGGCTACTGGCAAGACCTGGCATGAATTGAAGTGGCTCGCCCAAAAAAGAGTTGAATGGCAGAGATTTGTTGTTGCCCTACACTGTATACTCCACAGGGAGTGACGAGGATTAAGAGAAAAAGTACTAGATAGCAGATAAATTAGATCTATTAGGCCTATAAGTTAAACTAGATAAGTTATAATTGGGAGATTCTAGAAATCTAAGTTATTCTAATCTTAATAATAATTTATAGTTAGATCTAGAATCTAGATGTAATTCTAGTTTCAGATAGCTGATAAACTATGTTAAAGTTAAACTAGATTCTTAGAAACCTAACTAATAATACTAGTAATAGTTAGCCAAACGAAATGATTTAATTAAAGTGAAGTTTAAGAAGTGAGAAGTCACTGCCACTACAAGTGTACTCAGTCGTAGTGTGTGTAGGCTAGTCTCAGACTAGTCTGTTAACAGTACAGTTAAGTATCTTATATTAAGTATTTAGTAATACGGTAATCTATCGTTTTGGGTACGTAAAATCGCCCGCGGCTATTAATGTACGAAAACGTTACCTCATTGTCAAGGCTTTAATAGAAGTTTATTTTGATATATTTGTGTCAAATATTATAGATATATGAATAATAAACCTAAATCAATGGCTAAATATATCAATATAGGCCAGAAATTAACTTTAAACAGCAGTGTTTGCGAGCAAGATTTGCTATATAAACAGCAGCCATTTGTAAAATAGAGTGACTTCCCCTGAATCCTGCGCTATAAGTTTAAAAAAAAAACTTAAACAAGATGGCTGCTATAGTAAAAATGAGCATGGTTGCATCTGTTGAAAACATCGCTAGTCTTCATTTATTACTAAAAAGTTTTGATTCAATTGTTTAAAAACAGGTACATAAATGAAACAAGAAAACATTTTTGTATTTTTCAAAATATAGATCTAAATCCTCCTCGAAATGTGAAATAATTATTAAAATTTAAGAAGTCACCTGTTTTTCACATTACTAGACTAGTCGCGGGCGATTTTACGTACCCAAAACGATAGATTAAAAAAAAAAATTTAATACCAGTAATACTAACTAATTATTACTAATTATTAATTGACTAACTATAACTGATTAACTAATGCGTACAGTGTGATTAGGGTTGTCGGTATCGGCCGAGATCGCGGTAAAAACATGACCTGAAATCGCCCATTACTTTCTGATACCGGGCGCACGAGATTTGGTTTTGCATACTAATAAGTTTTTAATTTATGGTAATTAATTAAGTTTAAAAGGTAATTTCCTAATGTTAAATGAAAAGTAGAATGGTTTTCCCATTGTTTTGATGGCTTAGCAATCTGATTGCACGCTGTCTCTGCTTTGGTCTTCCCCCTGTATGAAGGCTAGTTTCAAATACGTTGGAATCACGATTTTTTAAAAGGTTATTCTAGATGAGTGAAGATTACTGAGCAGACATATCTTATATATGTGGAAATGATATTTGTTTTTGGATATTTTGACTCTGACATTAGATATACTCGTTTAGAGGTGGTCACTGTATGTAGGTCGCGTTGCCACCATTGTTATATTTTTTCATCCCAATCTTCCGGCCTTAAGTTTGATCAACTAACAACAGCATTCTTATGGAATGTGCAAACAAATCTCCTAATTTTTTATTTCAAAATATATTTACATACCCATCTTTAGTTTTTTCAGCTCTAGTTCTAGTTTTGCAGAATATGTTTTTCCTAAAATCCAATTTTGTCACACATAAAAACATTGATCTGATAACTTCATTTGACTTATTACAAAATGGCTTTTATATGGACTCTACTTCACCTGCCCAAAATAACAAGGCAGTTATAGACACATTACAGTGTTCAAGTCATTTACTTTAGATTTCTGACTATGGAGTTCTTTCATTCACTGTATTTATATAAAATATTGCTTTAGAAACATTTTCATATTTGCGCAGCAGTTTTATAACAAAATGGCTTAAAGATGGACTCGACTTCACCTGCCCAAAATAATGAGGCAATTATATGCACATAACAGTGTTCAAGTCATTTACTTTAGATTTCTAACTTTGTAGTTCTTTCATTTGCTGTATTTATATAAAATATGGCTTTAGAAACATTTTCATATTTGCGCAGCACAGTTTTTTGGGGTTATGGGAGGAAGCTAACACATAAATTTAAGTTCTGTATTGTTTTTATTCATTTCAACAGCATTTACAAGTTCTATATATCATTCTAGTTAAACTCTGCAAATATGAACAAAATACAACTGCAAGTAAAATAACTGCTAAATTTATTCAGGTATACCATGACTTGTCACAATTGGCCAATGCAAAAGTAAGGGGATTCCACCCCTCACAAAAAAATTCGCTAAAAAAAAACTATTTGAGCTAGACAGAAAATCTTTTTTGTTTTGTTTTCATATAGTTAAGCTCTACAAGAATATGTAATTTTTATTTTTATATGATGATTAGTGTTTTTTTTACCAAAATCCCTAGTGTGATGTTATTGTAATACAGCTACCTAATGGCTATGCTATACAAAATCCTACTAGACTCTAGATCTAGATCTCTAATTGAAAATTAAAATACTAGATATCTATAGCCTAGTTAAAATAATAAAATAGCATTGGATCTGCAATTTTTTCGTTGCAAAGTCACAAACTTTACTGAAGTTTAGTTTAGTTGGTAATCTATCGTTTTAGGTACGTAAAATCGCCCGCGACTAGTAATGTGAAAAACAGGTGACTCCTTACATTTTAATAATTATTTCACATTTTGAGGAGGATTTATGTTTTGAAAAATACAAAAATGTTTCCTTGTTTCATTTATGTACCTGTTTTTAAACATTTGAATTAAAACTTTTCAGTAATAAATGAACACCGGCGATGTTTCCAACAGATGCAACCACGCTCATTTACTATAGCAGCCATCTTGTTTAAGTTTTATTTTTATAGACATATAGCGCGAGATTCAGGCGGAAGTCACTCTATTTTACAAATGGCTGCTGTTTATATAGCAAATCTTGCTTGCAGACACAGCTGTTTAAAGTTAATTTCTGGCCTATATTGATATATTTAGCCATTGATTTAGGTTTATTATTCATTTATCTATAAATATACACAAACATATCACAATATACTTCTATTACAGCCTTGACAATGAGGTAACGTTTTCTTACATTAATAGCCGCGGGCGATTTTACGTACCCAAAACGATAGATTACCTTTAGTTTACTCTTTCAGAACTTTCTGAGTCTTCAGTACTGTGATTGCTTTGCAACGAAAATTGAAATTAGTTAAACTACTAACTAGTGAACGAAAAAATAGCAGATCTATACTAGATCTATTATTCTAACTTATAGATACTAACCACAACATTAGATGTTGGATCGTTGTGTGCCATGTTCTAGAACTTCTTTAAAATTTTGATAGCACAACAACAATCATTGACAAAAGGTGGATAACTCTCAAATTTATTTTCGGAAAAATAATCGAAAACATAAAAACAGCATCTTGGCGGTGTGAATATTTTTTTTTTTTTTTGCCGGTCTTTATTTTAAACTCAAATTAATACATTTGATATCGTTAATACTAATACGTTATCATTTTACTAAGCCTAGATGTCTTACTAGATTATCTAAGCATATAGATCTAGATCTAGACATCTAGATCTAGAATATCCTTTAAAAAAAGTCTTCGATTTATGATTTAGAAAAGGCGCTAGTTTAGAAAAAGCATTTTAAATAGTCCAGAAATTAAGGCTAAATAATAAATATTTAAAAGCTAATTCTAGATCTTGAGAGAATAATTTTTAGTTTGTAATAAACGTCAAAGTATAGATTTCTACCTAAATATATTATTTTTTCAATGATATTACCAATCAAAAATGTATGCTAAGTATTAAAATTAAACACTTTATGCGGGGGGGGGGGGAGTGCTAGTCTAACACGGTATAATTTATAATTTTATTTCTGTAATCGTTGATGAATATATATTTTTTAATGATTAACATTACCATTAGGCTTATGCCCTAGATCTATATGGTTAATAATATTAATAAGTCACAAGGCCTCCTCGAGTTCATACTCATAGCCTCTAGATATATGTCTGTTTACGCCATCGCTCGCTTTCCAAAGTTAAGAAGCTATTTGGATAGGGGGTCGTCCATAAATGACGTCACACTCTAACGGGCGGGTGGGGGGAGGGTTTAAAAAGTGTGACGACAAGATTTTGCAAGTAGGCCTAGTTTGAAACTGAATTTAAGCCGTTGCTTCACGATTGTAATTTTTATTTTTAATTAGATCTAGATCTACATAGAAATCAATCTATGCCTACTCATCGTTGACCATGCTCAGTAAAGAATTCAGAAAAATGAATAATTGCTGGGGGTTTTTTTAAAGTACAGTTTTGAGTGGTGTGGTAGGCTGAGGTGTGCCGTCATTTTAGGTGTTGTGTGTCCTGGCTTTTAGTGTAGACAGGTGACTTTGATGACCCCAATGTATGTGTAAATCCAGTGCTTTATTTGCATGTTGCGATGGGTTTTTTTTTTTTTTTAAAAACGCGACTGTCGTCTTAATTTCACTTTTACTTACTGGATACTAGTTTTATGTCTGTTTTAAAATGTAAGCACTTGCATGTTAAATTATGAGGACCCTCACCACTCCCCACCCACAAACAAACGCGTCCACAAAAGTCGATTCCCCGCTTCTCCCTCGGTGTGGAAGTCGTAAATGGATGACCCCGTAATGCATTTTCCGAGGCACACGGGTATTTACTTTTAAACTGGGCATCGCAAGCTATTTTTAACACTGATATTGAATAGGAATTAACCATGCTTGGATTATTTTGCAAAAAAATATTGATTTGGTTGTTTCCCTTTGTCCATAAAACCATATCAAAACAAAGCGTACAGTTAAAAAAAAATAATAAATTAATACTCCAGGAAACGTAACTGCAAAAAAAAAAAAAAATTGTATATCACCAACACTTTTTTTTTTTACAAAGAATAACGCTCTTTTGATATTTTATAACGTGTTATGCCTAAAGAAACAATCCTATAGTGGTAGAGTTTCGTCATCTTTTTTTGTCATGATCCTGTCCGAAAGTGAGCAGATTATTCCAGGCATCTTGGTGGGGGGGGGGGCTCTGCCCACCCACCCCCACACCCCTAGCGTTTGAATGTTATCATAGCCTGTTTCCAGTGTTTCTTCCAGACTTTTTTCTCCGGGGGGGGGGGGGGGCACTTGAAATTTTCGGGGGGGAGGGGGCGGACACTGTTAAAAGTATATATTTTCTATATAAATTATATAAATTTCATTTCGTTCGGGGGGGGGGGGGGGGCTCCGAAGAGATGCCTGGAAGAAACTCTGCCTGTTTCTTTGAATTTTCTTTATTCTGAGACCGCAGTAACACGCAAGACGGGCTTGAGAGCATGTTGTGTGTCGTCAATGTTCAGTAGTACTTTCTTATATTGTTTTTATCGTTTATTTTTTACTTCAACTTCAGCCTTTGCAATTATTTGATCCGACGGTGTAAAAACCTACTAGATCTATACACTCTTACAGTTTTTCGTAAACGCGGTCATGTCCATTCGTTTATGCCTATAGCGATATTTTTCAAACAGTATTTCTGGTAGCCTACATTATCATTATGCAAAAGGCCTCGGTGCTTAGGGATGGTAGCCAAAGTTTGGGATTCCCTACACATTTAGCACTGTAAATCCCTCGTCTAAAACAACTGGCAAAATAGAAAATACCTGACCATAAACTATTGGTTACTACAGTCACGTGCGCCAAGTTGATGTTAGGCCTAGTCGTAGCAGTACAGTAGGCTAAGCTCCTAATGTCTAGGAATGGATCAAGAGATCTATCTAGTAGATCTAGATTCTAGACTCTAGATCTAGTCTACTCTTGATCTAAACTGGAGAGGCTATCTATCTAGGATTTTCTTCTGACTTGGGATAATCATTTTTTTTTAAAAGTTCGTGTGCATATTTTACTTATTCAAGCAAATAAAATTCCAAAATAAAAAAAAATGTAGGTCTAGGCCCTATTCATTCTTGCTTTCTTTAGTTATTTTCTACGAATGTTATCGAAATTGACATGTTAGTTACATACAGTAACAACTTGAATAAAACTTAGATCTAGATCTAGGAATAAAATTTAACTTAGTTAACAAACTAAAACTACTAAACCATTCATTTTTAAAATACAAATTAAATTAAACAATTAGATGTCTAGTTATTAGGCCTATTTCTATTGGTTTGATTGAACCCAAGATCTAGAATATCTATTCTAGATCTAGACTAGTCTTGGTCTAGAATATTCTAGATCTATTCTACTTTTGAGTTCTAGATATCAAGTCTACTCTAAGTCTACTTCTAGATCTAGATTTAGATTGTCGAAGTCTAGAGATCGATCTATGAAGTCAAGTACACTGGCTGTTCTCAGACTGTCTCTAGACTAGAATTCTAGGTAGTGTGTCAGTCCTCGTGTCATTGCTATAGATTTTGGAAGTCTCCCCCTGGGCGCGGACGCTCTAGTAAACGTGTTGTTCGGCGGCGGTTTAGATGATGACGTGGGTTCGGGGAAGAGAGATGTCTGGGTTGGCATTTGTGAGAGCATTGGCTCTCAATTTAATTTAAATTTTCTCATATATTCAAACTTTGAGGTAATATCCATATCCCCACCCTAGTGCAGCGCAGTAAACTCTTTAGGATACCGACACAGGTGAGCTAAAAAATTATCCGCCCCAATGCGAGGACCCAAATCCGCGCACAGCGCGTTAACTCTGAGGTAATATTCATATGCACACTGTGGCGAAGCACGGGTCTAAACTAGTTTAAGTATATTATATTACATTTGTATTATTAGTAATTAGTACTAATTTGGCCTACTATTTACTATAATCAGTTTTTCTTCCAGACTTTTTTCTCGGGGGGGGGGGGGGAGGACAACAGTGGTAAAAGTATGTTTACTAGCCTTTATAAATTCCATCTCGTTCTGGGGGAGGGGCAGTAGACTTTCTTTGGGGGTGGGGGAGGGGGTTTGAGTCCTGAGTTAAGACAACTTTCACAATAAGAATCACTGTTTTCTAACCAGCTATCACTAGGTCCCATTGGACCCAGTCTGCAGGATTAAATAGTCCACATTTTACACATCAGAATAAGAAAGTCTTGTGGTTTATAGTATAATGATTTTTAATAAACTACAGTTATTAGTAGACCTAATGTGTAGCAGGAAATGAACTGTTCAGATTTAGGATTCTTGGAGGCAAACAGGGGTGAGTCTAACTAATCTGCCTTTGTGCTTTCCCCTGATAAGCCATGTGATTTCATAACATGACATGGAGGTGAGAAGTGTTTAGGGGAAAGCAGTGGTAATTTCCTCTTTGATCTTTGGTGGACTTTGAGGGCCATAAATTACAAAAATAAACCTATTTGGTTAAGATCTAAGATCAGTAACTTGTTCCCAACAAAGGGATGACAAGTTTCATGGTAATTACATAATGGTTTTAAGAAGGTGAGGAATTTTAAGGGGAGGACAGTGGTACTGTTATTTTTTTTTAAAAACACTGGTTTATTACGAAAAAGTATTTTTATTTGATAAATGCTGGTGAATTGTTCTTTTGGGTAATAATTTATTTAACCACTATTTCTAGTAATTATGTTTTGAGGAGTTGAATTATTTTGTAATGCCAATATTAATTTTGAATTTTTGTTTTGTTCATTAAATTTTTTTATTTTACATTTTTTTTTTAAAAGATGACAGAAAACCATGCGTCTAGTGCAGATGCAGCATGGCTTGGCCTAGGTCTACAAATATGTTACAAATGTAACCTGAAAACCAATGATAATGCCTTTTTCCAAGCACACAACTGTAAATTCAAAAGGACCATAACAGCATCTAATGTTTCTCTTCAAGAAACACCTCTGATGAACACAACAAACACAGAGAGTACCCGTACCCCAATAACATCTAGTGTTTCCATTCAAGAAACATCTGTGTTCAACAAAACAAACACAGACAGTACCCGTGCCCCAATATCTTCTGTTTCTATTCCAGATACATCGACGATGAACAAAACAAACACAGACAGCACTTGCGTCCCAATAGCATCTGTTTCTACAGATACATCGGCAATGAACAAAATAAACACAGAAACTACCCAAACCCCAATAGAATCTGTTTCTGTTGAAGAAAAATCAGTGATAAAAAAAAAAAAAAAAAAAGTCAGACCTAAAAAACCACAGGTTGCACAAGTTTCTAATACTGTTATGGCAGGAATCAGATACAACTCACAATCTGAAACATACACTTGCTCTCTGTGCTGCAGGGCAGATTTTCCTGAGCATAACTTTCATAGTCACCTTGAAAAACACATTTCTGCTATGCCTTACCAATGCAAGTTTTGTTCATATACTTGTGATACTGTTTCCCTGATGGCTCAACACTTCAATGAACTTCACCCCAATAGTATTGTCTTGTTTGATTTGAGAATTACAAGTCTAACAAGTGAATTAATCAGGAAGGCAAAACAAAATCCTTTTAAAATTCAGTTTTTTAAGCCAGTCAGATACGATGTTTTCAGTGATAAAATGTTGGCAGTTCCGGTTTCACAGAACTCTAGCCCATTCGTTGCTGCAAGTTACCCTGCTGTATCTGAAGTGGCTTCTCAAAATGTTGTTTCACAAAATATACCTGGTCATTTACTTCTCAGTTCCCCACTATTAACTCAAGCGCTGGCTCCACAGGCTTGTATATCAAATCCATCATCCGGACTAACCAGCGCCATGAACATGGACTCTATGCCAGCAGCAAGTCTTTCTGGCTTTAGGAACTTTGAAGTGAGCCAACAAAGCTATCATCAAACACCAGCTGTCTACTCATATCCACATTTGAGAGTTATTAACCATCCAATCAGCATGACACAGCTCAGCAATCAAAATTCATTGGGCTATAACTTTGGATTAGTGCCATCTGCACCTACAATAACAGCTGCACATGCCAATGTTGTGGGCGGTAGCTCTAGCAATCCTGTACTGGCATCTCAGTCGGAAGAATGTGATGATGGCATTTCAAACATTGTCATCAGTTCTGTTGTTAGTTTAAGTAATGTAGAAGATTCTGATATTGCTCATGTCGAAATGAATACCACAGATTTTTCAGAATGTAACATAAGAGAAACTGAAACACAAGAACAGGAGGCAGAAATTAAACATGAAAATCAAGATAATGGAAACAATGTGAAAAACAAAACAGCCAAGTTACTTGAGAACAAAGCAAACAACTTTGATTATTTATGTATTCATAAAGGATTTTATTTGTGTTTAGATTGTAAAATGAAGTGGTGCGACGAATGTTTATTTTTTAAACATATTTGGGAAAAACATGCTCATAGTGAAGGCTTTCAATGCTGCCCATCAGGATATAGCTTGAAGTGTGAGAACTTAATCCACATTTTAAAAAAACTCTATTTACATTGCCAAGAATCTTTGTCTGAAGCTGCTAGGATACATCTCCAGTTCCCTCCCCTTAACCCTCCACAGACTGGCTCAACTAGGCCAAGTCATGTTCAGCTGGCTGCTAACACCACTGAAAGCTCTCATGTGCCTGACCTACGGCTGCCGGACCAAATTAATCAAAATACCCCCTCACCTGTGTCAACAACTGCTGTTTGCAGTAGGACTATGTCACCAGCTTATCAAAGCAGCAGATCCACAACTGACAGTCCATTTTCTAGTAATAACAGTGAAGCTTTTTTTTATCAGTGTGGTTTTCATAATTGCCTGTTTTCTAGTCTGCAACCTGTAGATCTACTTATTCACAGTGAGGAAAAACATGGCTCAGAGTTGACATTTCCCTGTTTATATTGTGGTTATCTAGGCCAAACTGGCAGTTTGTTGTTAGATCACATGAGCCAACACATTGGACTGGATGATGATAGTGTCTTTGCTTGTTCAATGCTGGAGAACTCGCTGGTTCTAGCTAACTATGCTAGGCAAGATGTTAAGCTTGTCACTGCTGGATTTGAAGAGATCATGTCTAAAAAGGCAGATATCTCGCAAATCAGATTTATATGTAACACTTGTCAAACCCAGTTTGAGAAACTTATAGATCTTAAAGAACACTTGCATAATTTCCTTCTAAAAGTTATAAAATGCAAGCATTGTAGAAGTTACTTTTTGAATTCCATTTCCTGGCAGAAGCACCAAGCACAGGAGCACCCAAATGAACCACGGTTGTACTGCATTAATAGAAAGCTGCTTTGTGATGATCGTAAAAAATACAAGGAGGATTTCAAACAAATTAGTGACAGAAGAATATTGTTTAGGAGAATGTCTAATTTTGAAAAAGATGTTGCACTAGCAAGTAATGGAGAGAGAGAAGAGCTGCCTAGTCAGCGTGCAATGGATCCATCAAATACTTGTGAAGACAAGGAAGTTCCACAATCCCTGGCAAACGTACACAATGAAAGTGCAGAATCACGTGCTGTTTCCGAACCCCCAGTCAATGAAACCTCTCGACCAGAGTGTGTTGATTCTTTGCCAGCCAATGGTATTGAACCTAAGCAACTATTTCAGCTCAAAGATGATGAACCTTGTAAAGCAGAAAATGAAGAGTCTTCTAATGCACAAAGTACGGAATCATTGCAGTCTGATGCTGGGGAACAGTTGCAACCTAGAGCTTCTAAAGCTCCAAACAACAGGCCTTCTCATGCAATGTGTAGTGAGCAATCACACCCAGATGGCAGTGAACAATATGTTCTTTCTCAATCACCTGTTTGTGAGGACACAGGACGTATTCAATCACCTAGTTGTGGGGACACAGGACGTACTGAATCACCAGTTTGTGAGGACACAGGACGTATTCAATCACCTAGTTGTGAGGACACAAGACTTCCTCAATTACCAGTTTGTGAAGACACAGCACACATTCATTCACCAGTTTGTGAGGACACAGGACCTACTGAATCACCAGTTTGCAAGGACACAGGACGTACTGAATCACCTAGTTGTGAGGACACAAGACGTACTGAATCACCAGTTTCTGAGGACACAGGACATACTGAATCACCAGTTTGTGAGGACACAGGACATACTGAATCACCAGTTTGTGAGGACACAGGACATACTGAATCACCAGTTTGTGAGGACACAGGACATACTGAATCACCTGTTTGTGAGGACACAGGACGTATTCCATCACCTAGTTGTGAGGACACAAGACGTACTGAATCACCAGTTGGTGAGGACACAGGACGTACTGAATCACCTGTTTGTGAGGACACAGGACGTACTGAATCACCTGTTTGTGAGGACACAGGACGTACTGAATCACCTGTTTGTGTGGACACAGGACAACCCCAATCTTCTGTTTTTGAGGACACAAGATGTCTTCAATCACCTGTATGTGAAGACTCAGGACTTTCCCAATCACCTGCTTGTGAGGACAGAGGACTTGCTCAGCCTCACAGATCTGACCACCACAGCCTAGTCCAAGACACATTTGACAGCTTGGATCATACTGAACAACATGACATGTTCAAATCTGAACTTAGTGTTTCAACACCTAACTCAAATTTAGCTTTGTTGGAAAGTGAAACCTCTATTTCCATGAAAGAAGTTTCTCCTTCGGTTGCTAATGCTTCTGTTGCACATGAGAAATTTAACTCTACTGAAAACAAATCTCATACGAGTTGTAGAACTGATTTACTAAAGAATCCAGCAGACATTGCAGTAGAAGCCGAGAGCAGTCCTATAAACAATAGTCAAACCTTTAATACTGTTACACACATCTCATCTACGGGCTCTGCCACTATCAAAGACTTGCATGAAAATGTTATGACTAACTGTGCTGAAAAGTTTCCACAATTAGAAGACAACAATCTCACAGAACTCTGCCATGATGTTAGTGAGAACACACTTTTACCCAGAGAAACCAGCAGTCAACATAATGACACACATGCCACAAACACATCAACTCCCATCTACAAGAAATTGCTTCACGTGCTGGATAATCCCAAGCTGTGCCCACTACTGGAGCCTCTGTATGATAAATCTGTGGCATCATATACTTGTAAGAAGTGCCAGAAACATTTCAACCAGTTGAAAAGGATCCACAGCCATGTCTTCCTCTGTCTGGGAAAGATGGGCGTAACATTTTGTCCTGTTTGCTTGTTCCAGGGAGAAAACATGTCCCTAACTGTCAAACATAAAGAAAAGGCTCACCCTGATGAAAACAGCAAATTCATTGGGTATCGCAATATTAAAATTGCTGAACTGATAGAAAAGCTGAGCTCAAACACAGTTACCACAGAAACATTTGTAGATCTTTGTGCGCCATTTCTCCTCTCAGATCAGACTCTTTTAAGTGGTAGAGGATCAAATTTACAAGCAGATCCAACCTCACAGCTTCTGAATCAAGGACCTTCCACTCCAACCAACAGTCAAGAACCTCCTACTCTAACAACCCACAGCCAAGAATCTTTCTCTTCCACTCCTAGTAAAGCTTTGAATCAAGAATCAACACCACCTGCCAGCCATTCAGCTTTTGTATACGACAGTGTCACTTCTGAGGAAAAAAAGGTTCATACTCATGAAAAAGACGTTAAAACTAGTACTAGTCAAGTAGAACAGCCATATTCATCCACTGGAAAGCACAAAGTTGTTGCTTTGCATTCTAATAATCTGAAAGAAAAGCCAGTTGACGGTATTGTTGATGCAACACCAGTTTCAACAAATAATAAAAGAAGTTCTGAAACAGAGGCAAGTGAAAAAATAGTAACTAAAAAAAGAAAGAAGTCCCCGCCAGGTGAAAAAAACTCAATAACTTGTCATTCTGTAGAGAATGCCACCAACCAATCAAATCCAGCAGACAGCATTAGTCTATATGAAAAAGTAAGCACAGCTAAGTCCTACACCTGCACCCACCCTAAATGTGGTTTTATCACTACGTGGGATGAAGCTGCCATGTTGTTGCATTGGGAAAAAACTCATCTTCATCTTCAGTGTGGCTACTGTAAGGCAGTCTATTTTAATAAATTACATTTAGATAATCATTTAAAGTTTGTTCATAGAGGAATGGAACCCAAGGTGTTGCATTTTTTGGAACTTAAATTTATGTTTAAAGAGATTAGTGATAGCTCAGATGAGAGTGATGTAGTGGAAGATGATCCTGTTGAAAGTATTGTTGAGGATATTGACATACCAAAGCAAGAAGTTTCAGATGAAGAATATCCCAATCACTCCCAGGCTAAGTATAGAAAGTGTAGCTCTTCATCTGATGCTGTTAAGCCATCACTTTCAGAAGAAGTAACACAAATATGTGGAGCAGTGAATTCAAATAATACTAGTATGCCAACTAAGTTAAAGGAGAGTAAAAAAGAGAAAAATGGAAGTGATAAGTCACCAAATGTTTTCAATAGTTCAAACAAAAATCAAACCTCTGTATGTGCACAGAGGATCAGAAAATTTTATAAAAAAAGAAACATATCACAACACACAAATAACCTGAATGAGGATGACAAATTTAGTCCATCAGAAATGGTCACCACACATATGTTCTCTTACCCTGAAGAGACTTCAGATACAGATTTCATCAACCAAGACATAACTATAGCGGATGCACCTGTGGCTTCTGCTTCTGTTGGAGTGAGCAGTCCTCCAAAATGTCATTTTTCTCGCAGTGGACAGTTGTTACCAGTATCACATGGAACTAGTAAAACTGATGCAGTGCAATCTTCTTTGCCAGTATTAAATGACAAAACTAGGATTAAAGGTGAAGGTAAATCTTCTTTACGATTGCCAGATGTCGTTACTAGTAGCTATGATGCAATGCTATTATCAGATGCCGCTGCTAGAAAAATTGATGCAATAGCAACTCATCCTTCTTCATCTTTATCAGATGGTACTTCTGGTAAAAATGGCGCTACTCATCCTTTGTCTTTATCAAATGCGAATGTTGATAAAACAACTCATCCTTCGTCTTTATCAGATGCGACTGTTGATAAACAGACTCGTCCTTCTTCGCCTTTATCAGCTGCTACTGCAGGTTTAAATACTGCAACTCGTCCTTCGTCTTTATCAGATCTCACTTCTGGTAAAAATGCCGCAACTCATCCTTCATCTTTATCAGATGTCACTGTTAGTAAAAATGCCGCAATTCATTCTTCATCTTTATCTGATGCTACTGCAGGTAAAAATGCCGCAATTCATTCTTCATCTTTATCTGATGCTACTGCAGGTAAAAATGGCGCAACTCATCCTTCATCTTTATCTGATGCTACTGCAGGTAAAAATGGCGCAACTCATCCTTCATCTTTATCAGATGCCACTACTAGTAAAAATGATGTGAAAACTGTTACAGCCCCTACTGTTAAACGCAAAAAACCAAGCACTAGTAGTTTTCCCTTCAAGTGTTGGATGTGTATAGGTGTATACATGAAATCCGTGAAAGACATGGAGGATCATTTTAAATGGATTCACCAAAAAGAACAAGCCAAGTTTATTGATAGGAGGTGTGGTCTTTTATTTTCTTGTGATGGAGAGCTACAAGGTGGTGACAATGACAGTCTTTTGTTTTCAGAGACTCATTTATGTAAATATTGCCCTTTGAGAAGTGGAAGCAGGTTGGTACATATTTTAACAACTGTGTTTTTATTGTTTGATAATTCTCCAAATAAATTTTTGTCTACTTCATTAGCTTAAAACTTTTTATTTTTGTACCAATCTAACAAAGGCTAATGTCAAGATTTGTGTGTAAAGAGAATGCGTCCTTGTGCCATAATGTAATTACAACAATTTCCCTCTCAGATCTGATGTTGAAGCCCATATAAGAATTGAACATCCACTATGCAGCCTGGTAGTTATTTCGTTAAAGAATCCTGCTTTAAGATTAGTGAACACAGATAGCGCTGAAACATCTGAGAATGTTGCTGTTAAAGGTAATAAATTTGAAGATCCTCTACATCTCTAAATAATTGCTGTAATACCTGTATTGATTAATCTGCTCAAGTATTTTTTTCTATTTCTAAACAGTGCAGTATAAAATTTTTACAAATGTATTATGATGGTAAAGTAATTTAATGTTCACTCATTTCTTACATAATAAAACTAATACATCAGTGTACTAAGATTTTAAGCAGTATATCTTCTAAACAAAAGACTAAGTCTAACAGAGATTCACCGATAAGAAATTACTGCTCTACTTTCAACTTAATAATTTGGACCTATACACTACCCACAGAATTTTTACAGGCTTGGTAAAAAAAAAAAAGATTTTTTTTTTTTTGCAGTAGCAGCAGCAGCAAAATCAATTTTATCATTTTATGACTGCAACATCTGTGGAGAAGTATTGAACAGCGAGTTTTTCTTTCGACTTCATCTTGCTAAACATGAGTGTTTCAAGCATTTAACTGTACTGAACTCAACTGATGGGCTGCTTGTATGTCCCACGTGTGCCTACATTGCCAGCAGCAACAGTGATATGGCACAGCATACAGGAACACATTTAGATGAGAGGCGCTACAAGTGCTCACACTGTAACACAGACAGCCATCAGAGATGTGGGATCAATGCTCACATCAAAAAGTGTCATCCAGGCGATGACAAGGTTACGGTTATAGATAGGAACAAACAGATTAATTTCTTACGGTTGAAGCCCACTTTGGTCAATTTAGACCCTAAAGTTAAACTAGTCAATCCATTTCGACAACATCCTAACTACCTGATGAATTTATTGGTTGAAAATGGTATTAAAGTTCTTGATGTCTCTGTCGATATTTGTACAACCATACTAGCTAACAATAATGATGAGAAGTATTTCTGTGTTAAACCAATTAACTAAAACAAGTGGAATTAAGAGACTAATGTGTTCAAAAACATTATGCATTTACATAATTTAATGGGGCATTTCACTATTTCAATCTAAAGATTCTTAGATGGTTTTTATTAGCTCTGTTCTATTTCTTAAGGCAAATTTTTTACTATTTTCTATTGTAACTTTTATTTAACACAAGTTGTTTTTAAAATGCTTGGTAAATTCTATATGTTGTTTCTACCTAACAAAAAACAGCTGATAAGGTATTTTAGTATCACAATGCTGTGCACAAAATGTTCAACGTTAAAAAAAAATATTTTTGTGTGAATTAAACCTTTTAAAGTTTCATACTGGTATTTTAGTGGAGATGCTTTATTGGCCAAAGTTCATGTTTCAACCAGTAAAAATGTTAGGGATTTTATATTTTAATTGTTGAAGTTACACTAGAATAGGTTGATGGGCATGAACTTTTTTAGCTCATATTTATGTTTTTAAATGTCATTTGTCAATTATTTACTACCAAATTAATATGTTGAAAGTGTGTTCAAGTTTTGAAGTATTCTTATTTATTATTGTACTTGCTAAAAGCTGGAAATAGTTGATATTCTCTGATTTCAATTTTTTTTAAAAGTTTTCTTTGAAGAATTTGCTAAGTCCTGTTGCATTTTCCTAGTGACTACCTAAAATTGTTTAGTAAATTAGATATACGTTCTTTTAATACTCTTGTGAAATTATTTATCAGGAAAGTGTTTTACTGATCTATTTTATCACAGCAAGCAGTTTATGAAAATTGAAACCTTTTTGTGAACCATTAATTAATGTGTAAATTATTATAGCTTTATAAACACATCATTTACTTTTTAAATTTTACTGTACAAATATTGGTGTAACAAGAGGGAGTGGTTTATCCAGGGTCCCCCTTTTTCTTTTATGTGTGTGGGAGGTGACAAAATCCAGATGCCATTCCTGTGTTCATGCAAACAGGCAGCAAAATAGTACAGAAGAGAAGGGGCATATGTGTGCACTAAGTCTGTCCATTAATGATGTGACATTATTTAAAACAATTTTTGCTCTCCCCCTCCCTATTGTTAGACCACTAAACATGTCACATGTAACAGCCTCCCCAGCCTGCATTGTAACTTTTGTGTTTAGAAACAGCAATGTTTTTCTGAAATATTTTGTGCTGGGTACAAAATCGGTATAAAAATCAAGTTATTATAATTTACAATTAAAAATCGTAAATAACCTAAAAATTCAGTCTGAAAAGTAAGTTTTGCTGTTTAAAAGTGTGAACCCCCCCCCCCCCCCCCCCCCTTACATTTCACAAGTAAAAAAAACTCCCATCACCTGTGTGTGATGTCATTTATAGACAACACCCTACCTAATTGTTCTAGGCCCACATTGGATTTGATTTTAAGTTTGTTTTTGGTTATTTATTTGTCCTCTAACACCGCTCACTACTGGTGAGTCAAAAAATTTTAGTAATTTTTCAAATGGTTAGCCTTTTTTGATGAGATCAATGGTTGAGTAGAGTTGGGATATCAAACACATTATTGGAGGAAAAATTCTCTTACCATCATAAAACTCATGCAGTTCTATATTAATAAATAATAGGTCATTCTCAGCACTAAAAATGTATCTGAAAAGTCTCCATATCCAAATATGCGAACCTTTCTTTGTAATTAGTCCTTCATTTGATAAAATGTGTTGATAATTCTTAAGGGGAAATTTAAATTTCTTTTGCTTGATGTTAATTATTTTACAATTAAATGACTTTCCTAAGTAACTTAAAGTACAAATGGTTTATTCCCAATGGTTTTATTTTCCACATAATAAATCAAAGATTTAAATAAAATATGTTCTTTGTTTAAATGTGCTTGGTGGTTGTTTTTTATGAGTAAACCGTTAGATCAATTAATATATCCCCACTTTAATTTCACACCACATTTATTTGATTAAAATTTGAACAATTTATCAGGACATTACTAAAGTTTATTTCTTAGCAACAAAACAAATTTTTAAAAGTAAATTGCAAGTAAGAAAGAGTGCAGGGAACAAAATTTCTTTATCTAGTTTATGCAGACTGAAGTAAAATGAGGTTTATCCAACTTGAGACAACCTTTCACAGAACAACTTAATGGTTAAGTTTAACAGAGCTCAATTGTCTTTAAATATTTTGTAAAGAAAATAATGTTAATATTGTCAAATTCAGCAATGGCACATACGGCATGCAGTATTAGTTAAAAAATTTATTAATCTCGAAATTACAAAAGTTATAAGCCTGAAGCATTTAAAAAAATAACTTAAAAATAGCTACTAGCATGTACTAACAAAACTAAGCAGTGAGTAATTATACATGGAGTATTTTAAAAAGCATGCTCATTTATACTTAGCACCACCACCACTAACAACTTTTCAACTACTAAATGCATGGATGATACAGCCTCCTCCTTCAAGATAATCTACACTGATAAGAATTTATGATTGAAGTTATCACTGTAGTACTTGCAATATGCAGGTTGTGAGTAAAAATATAATTGCACTTGAATGATCATGGGTTTTTTTTATTCAGTCATCGGTACTTCATTTTAACTGAAGTATAGGCTACTCAGGCAACATTATAGATCCATGTAAACTTGATGCTTACTTTTGAGAAGTTCATTCAGCTTTAAAATTGTTCATTTAGACAAAGAGAATTGAACATGTAGCTAACAAAGACAAATGTATGCAGTAGCAAATATACATTATATTTATGTGACATTTTCATCTGTAGATCTCATTTTATATACACAATCAGCAGAATATGGGGTCTTAAAATTAAGTCATGGTTAATAAAGACAAACAAAAAATCAAAATGTCTAGGAAACTTGAACAATAAAAATATGAATGTAATCCAACTAAACAATAATATAGTGCAAAAGTCACCTAATTTAATAAATCATAAATATGTTCCACATAGCAATTAAAAAACTACAATGGACAATAGATGACCTGGTTAACAGAAAGAGAATAGGGTATTATTTCCTTTAACTTAAAAAGACATTTTTGTTTTATTTCTTAAAGGGGGGAAGAGCCAAGACAGGTTGATTTCACAAAAATGTTTTGTTGTTTCCCTTTGCAAAATTTTTTTTTTTTTTACAATTTCTACTGTTGGTTGACTTATCAGCAAAAAAAACCTTATTAATCCGTCACTATTAGACCATTTTAGGGTCAAATTAAGATTAATCTATCAAACTCATAACCATTAATGAAAAAGTATTTACAAAATGTTAAATAACCGCTAAAACTCATGTTTTAAAACATTTCAAATGCAACAAGTCTGATATCACACTTTCTTGGCCCACTCCCTCCACCTAGTAATGTAACATTATTTATGGATGAACCTTTGACCTTAAAACAATAGGCAAAAAAAATCTTTTCTTTTATACATAGCAATTTTTTGAAGCATTTAGATAAAAATGATCATTATGCTATTGCATTTAAATGGTAAAAATAATTTACAATAATAATAGTAAATTAAATTCAAGTTAATTAAGTTTAATTGAAAAAGGAGACCTTATTAATCAAAATAATGTAAAAACTAAAACACTGAGAAAATATTTTTAAAATTCTTTGTGAACTATTGCAATGTAGAATTTATTAAAAAATACTCATCTTTTGAATGAAAAGTTTAAAAATGATTTATTATTGAATAGCAACCTCTTAGCAAATTAAAAAGCATCTTAAAATTTTGTTCAGATTTGTCAAATTGTATTTTTAAACATCTTTTTTAACTGTACACTGCAACTAAACACTTGCAGATTTTGCAAATAGTATTGGATGGAATAATACTAAAATAAAAGAGTAGAGATTCTTACAGTAGAAAAACATTACTGCACTTGAAAAAATATACATTAGCTTATTTAGTAAAGCACACAATGGGTGAATAACTATTCCTACCTGTTTTATAAAGAAAAAATCATGAGCACCTGAATTATTTTATCCAAAGGGTGATGGTGGAGACAAGGCTTTAATAAATATATATATAAATATATATGCTCTCAGAAGTTGTTTTTTTTATATGCACACATGTATACAATCCTAATAGTAATGACAGAGTGAAATAAATAACTATTGTACTTATGTGAAATGAGTTCCAAAGTTTAAGAATTTATCAACCTGAACACATAGTACACACTGTTTTTAAAGACAAGCTTAAAAAGTGAGCTGTCAGTATTCTTCTTCAGCCTAAGGCAGGCTGCTTGTTTTCCATGGTTTGCCACATCTTCTATGTCCCAAATTTCTGGCATTGAACACCCGTCTCTGGAAGTATAAACCAAACAAGTCTATGATTTATTAGAGTGCTGGTGCTACATACTGTACATATTTTTAAAAATTAATTCTATTATGGATTTACTGATGTTCCTGGAATATTAAGCCCTCCCTACCCCTGATTCTACTTAGTAAACTATCTTACACCACTTACAGAGAGCAACCTCCTTAATTCTATGATTTATTCAAACAACTACGCTGTAGACTTTAAAACTATTGCTATTTTTTCAGTGAAATAAGGTGGCAACATCAATCCAGCCAAATTAAAACTAGAAATTGCTATTTTCTGGAAACGAGAAGGAATTACAAAGCATTTTCTTATAAAAAACAGAGCTCAACAGATGAAGTGAATCCATTCTTACCGTAACCTTTGTGAACACCATGAATCCTCCAATATAACATATTGGACTCCAAGTTTGTCTAGATTACTTTTAACTTCAACGAGAGGCTTACGACTATATATGCTATAAACTAGTTTTGTTCTTTCCCTGGAATTAATAATAAACTTGTTAATTTGACAAATATATCTGTATAACAAACAACCATTATGACACAATTTCTCTTAATTAATTTAAATAACTTATTATCTGATTATGTTAACACTTTTATAATAATTTAAAAATTATATAAATTGTTATACAAAAGTTCAATAGTAGTAGATGTTTTGCTTGAAACTTGCAGATGAAATAGGAGTTAATTTTGCCCTGAGAGACATTGTATGAGCCCAGAGAGATGAAATTCTATCTAGTGTACATAATTGGGCATTAGATGAAGAGAGAAGAGATCATGAGTTGCCAATGCATCATGATCCCTCTCTCAACTTCGTGGGTATAGTCCATAGGAATGCTAAGCATTAGGTCTGGTACAAACTCAGTAGCATATGCTGCTCCAGCAAACAAATCTCCATCTGCATGTGCCCAAACTCAGTTTCAGGATAACATGCAAGCCCTCCCCCACCTAAGCATGCAGAGCATATAAAATAATTGTGTTACCTTAAACCAGCATCCTCATAATGTGGGTGATTGACAATAGGACGGTGAGTACATAGCTTGACAGTAGCCATTGTTGGCATGGCTCCAGCAAACACAGCATCTGAAAAAAATATGGAAAATGTAAGGATTTTTCTGTTATTTTCTATGTGCAGTTATAAAAACATATTTTTACTGGAATTTGATTTTAAAAAATTAGATGTGGAGCTGGAGCAATCAGATACTAAGCTATTTAAAAAAAAGTTAGCCATATTTTATTAAGACACCTAAAAATATAATGATTACTTTTTCTTTATTTTCCTTATTAAACAAGTAACTGCCCCAATGTAAAAAAAATTATAGTCATGAATTAAAATGACTAGCTTATGAAGTATTAAATTATCTACCCCTCACCCAGAAACAAGAGTGTCAAATTAATGGCGATAAAGTGATAAACAATTGTTAATAAAATGTTTGAATAGGATGTTACCTTTATCTGTTTTAGAATTAATCCATTCAACCAGCTCCTCTTGTGGAATGTTACTGAACTCACCAACTCTACCTAGTTGTACCTTGACATTACTGATACCATACAAAGCCATACAGGCTACCAGTGCTGCGAGAACAGCAATGTGATTTTCTTTCTTTAGCCAAGGAAAGACCTGTATCCAAGAGATTTCATTTTAATAACAATTGGTCAAAGGCTATTTTAGTTTTTGTGACAAGGACTAGTCATTTAAACTTAGATGGCACACTTTAAAATTTTTAAACTGAATTTTAGCAACTAGCTTACATTTTAAAAAGTATTTTTTGAAAAAATTAGTAGTACAATCAATCCAAACACCTAGACCTAATGGTATCCCAGGTTTGCTTAAATTTTCAGCATTTAAATTGTAATAAGCTGTTATACTAGCAAACAACACTGGGGGAGTGGGAAGGTGGTGCAATTTATGTATGACACTAAGGTTAATTGAGATGAAAAAGAAAATATTCTACTGTAAAAAAAAAAATAAGATATTTACTTATAAGCTGTAAAATTGTCATCTAGCCTTTCAGTCATACATAAAAAAATAGTTCTTGTGGTCTTGGTTTGAACAAATTTAATACCAAACATCCCATTTGGCTTTTACTTAGGTAAACCTTTATGGATAAAACTTTTTTGGCAAAAATTAAATGCTAATACATTCTCAAATTGTGATAACATTACCTTTCTGGAAGCTAGTAATGATGAAAATAAACAAAGATGAGGAGTCCAAAACAGCTTGAGACGCATGACAAGAATAGCCACTGCAGTAAAAGCTATCAGTTGGAGTGAATGATACAATAACTGTAAATAAAAAAGTATATGCATAAAAGTATAACTGAGTAATCCTACACAAGTACTATTCTAAAACTTCAGCGGTGTTTTAAAACATATTTAAATTTACTAAGTAATTATTTAAAGGCCATTGTTGGCTACATTTGAAGTGATAGAAGTGGAGAAAGCTTACTTCTGCATCATACTTAGAAATATGCCTGAAAGAAAAAATAAATAAAATATATTGAATTAAGCAAAACAACAGTTGAAATTCAAATTGCTTTTCTAGTAAACCATTTTTTTTAAATTTAAATTTGAATTGGCTTCTTAAATTAAACAAACAATTAAATTTCTAGGTCTATAAGAACTACCTGCTGTAGGCCAATGATGCTTCAGCCTTTGTGTCTTTATTATTTAAGACTACATTTGTGCCTTTTATTTCTGCTCTCAAAATCTGATGGAGGATTTTTAAAGTTAGGTTATTTTTTATTTTTAAAAAATAAATTCATTATTCACTATCTAAAAGACCATCAGAATTATAGTTTAATTTATCCAATTAGACCACATTATTGTAATTTAGATCCTTAAAAAAATTGCATTAATGACATACATTTAAATTAAAGGCTCAGGTATGATAGAATTAAAGAAAAATGGTTAAAACTTACATGAAAAGCAACTACAATTTGCGCAACTAAAGCACTGGGAAGAAGCAATGTCATCGACAGTTTCCAAATTGTCTTAAATAGAAGTTAATAAAACATTTTAATGAACCTTTTCTAATACTAGTACTTAAAAAATGGTTGTATTTTAGTCCTTTGCAACTTAAGTACTTAGTTGTAAGTTTATCATTACTTACCTCTGTTTCAATAAAATCAAACTCTTTGGCACAGGTGTACAACATGGTGTGAAAGTTTTGAAAATTTGTAAATTTACTTTTAAAGATGTCTGCAATATGTGCCTGACAAAAAAAAGGTAGGTTGATAACTTAATAACTTGTACACAATGCCTTACAACAGAAATTAAAAGCACAACAAACTATTTCTTTACACATATACTCCTTGCGCCAGATTTAACAACAGGGTATTTAACTAATTTTACAATGATGAACACAGAAATTCACAGTGAGAGCTAAAACCAGCTGTCAGTAATTTAAGTATGTAGTCAGAATTTGTTAAAAAAAGAAAAACATTTTACAATTAAAAGTCTTCATACATATGCTACAAGTAAAAACATTTACTTATTTATTTAATAGCATTATCTCATTTAACATTTTCAATTATATTTTTAAGTTCAGTAAAAAAAAATTGTAGCTGATCTTTGTTACTTCACCATCACAATAGCGTAAAAATGTATTTTTAGAAATCTTACATCATCCTCGAGCTGAAATAACTTTCCAATGACAAACTTTGAAGATAGAGTGACCATAATGAAAGTAATGCCTTGAGATAACTGAAAGAAGCAAATTTATTAAGTATGCATTAATAAATTGATAACTATAATAAAAATTCAGAGTTATAAAACCAGTTACATCTTTATATAACAGATGTATCCCTATTTTATAATAAAAACTTGAATTATATGAGAAATTCACTTGAGTACAGTATGAAATATAAATGCTCAGTTTGCTTTACTAATTGTTACAAAGAAATGTTCCATACATACCAAAACTAAAAATCGATATTTTAATCCTTTATAAAACTGTTCAAAAAATAGAAGCCCCTAAAAAGAAAATGTGCATATAAGTGAAACTGGAATTTACAAAATGGGACATTTTGTTACACAAACAAATAAGCAAACAAAAAGAAAGGTTTTCACTTACCCAAGCAGCAATAATACTACAAGAGAAGAATGATGTGAGAAGCATTTCATTACCAAAAAGCAACAGATAGCTTAGCACAAGTCCAATCTAAAGATAAAATAAGAATGCAAAAATAAGGAAAAATTAATAAAACTGGGTTGTTGTTTTTTTTACTTTATTAATAAAGTAAACAAAAACATAAATACAAAGTAATCTCAATACATAATAAGTATCAATATATATATCAAAGTATCAATGATATATCAAACATAAATTTCTGGACAACTAGTGTGAAAAAGATTACAATTAAATATTACTATTCTGTACTGGCTAAACAAGTGTTCACTATGTTATACTTACAGTTTGACCACGCAGAAAAGCTTTATAGATGTCTGCAGAGATAAACTGAAGCACATACAGAGTGAGTACTGCAAGTGTTTGGGTTAAAAGAGCAAACTGGGCAAACTGAAAAATTAAATTTTTAAAAATTATTACTAACTGCAACAAAAATGTGTCATTAAAAACATTTGAAGTCTGTATTGTTTTAACAGAGGTAGCATAGAAGTCAGAAATTAGAATGCATTGCATTTGAAATTTTTTATTAAGAATTTCAATGAACCCATTTCAGTCCCATGCACCCAAATGTGCCTGAGGTTTTTCTTATGTGGGTATGCAAGATATTATTTTTACTTATTTGTAAATTTTAATGCTATTTAGCCTTAAACATAATAAACTACGGCTGTTTTTTAAGATAGTGCTTTTTGTTTGAATTTTTTTTAAGTGGATATTTTAAAATAAAGTGTTATGGTTGATAAATGCATTGTCATTTTTTTTTCCATACAGGAAATAACGTTTTTATGCCCATAATGTAAATGGTTAAAATATATAATGTTGAAAATTCTGTAGGCTTGATAATCAACCAGCTTAAATAAAAAGTGAATTTTCTTTTTGTAATGACTTACCTGCCAAGAGAGCATGAAACATACTTGAGACCATGCAATGAGTAAAGAGTATTCCATAGTAGACTTTCGACTCCTGGTTAAAAAAATATGATACAGTGTTATGTCATTATCACTGTTTAGATAGTTGGTGTACTTTCTTCAGTATAAAGGTTACCTGAGTACATAGGTTACGACAAACATTTGAAGAACAAACAGTGGGTAGCCAAAACTTTCTCTTAGCGGAGGTGTCCACATCACTCTTGTTGCCTGAAAACATTTTACACTATACTATTAAATTGCTGTAAAAATGCTGGCTGGACAATAAAGTGTTGTGTCAATTTTTTTTTCTATCTGTGTCTGTTTGGGTCAGGGTTAGCATCAATGTCAAGGTTAGAGTTAAGTAGCAACACAAGCAAAGTGAGGATGGCTTGGTAAGCAGAAGACCAATAGTTCTGTTTTGGGACTTGAGGCCACCAAGCTCTGTGGGCACCTGAATCAAGTTGAGGAAAACTGACCAGAGTTTATCACACAATCCCTTCAAATACTGAGCCCACAGAAACAGGTGAGCTCAGCTTCATCAGCTCTGTCATCAGGTCAGAAATGATGATTACAATTACATGCAAAAAATAGATTCAGATATGATCCACCAACCCATTTGTAAGTACAAAAAGAAACTACCATCAAGCTAAAGATAACCATGGTCAAAAGAGTTAAGACAAATTGCTTCTAAGATATAAAATTTTTGAAAGTTGTTTGAAAAGTACAGCATATAAATAGAAATGAAAACCTAAGTAAGAAATTGTCTCCATTTTTTTTAATCTGTTGCTTACTCTGATAGATTACAATTTCACAGAAAGTTAAATAGTCCTACAGCTAAAAGCTGTCCAGGCATACTGAAAATCTACTTAAACTTTCCAAGATAATGTAAGTGAGAAAATGGAACATTATACTTTATAGTTCTTAAAGCTTTCATAAACCAAAAATTACCTCTCCATGATTGAATAAGAAGCAAATAACTGTTATCAGTCCTCCAAATATACTTCCACTGTTAACATAAAAAAAATAAATAAAGAAAACAAAATTGAATGGCTAAATAAATACATTACACTTAACAACAATTTATATATACAAAGTTATTTTTAGACAACTTTAGTTGATCATTTAAAATAAAACTAACACTCATTACCAACCTTAAATATGTTCCAAAAAGAAAAAATGTACCCATCATAAAACCATTTAACAGAAAAACGGCCTCTATGTAGAAATAAGATGGTTCACCTAGACCTGTATGAATTAAATAGTAAAACTTGTAAAGAAATACTGATATAAGTACATCTTTAAAAATACCAGAAGATATTTCATATACTATAATTAATTTTAAAGAACTTAACAATACTAAATATACAGTTGACATTTTGAATTAATGGTATATTAAAAACAAAAATCAACTTGGTTTCATATAAAGGAGATTTTTTTCCTATTGTAAACTTGTTTCTAAGTTTGGCAGCCACTTTCAGGTCATCTTTATAACAAGAAATTCAGCTTTCAATCTATTTATAATCTAAAATGAAGGAGTGAATTATTTTAACCATACCTTCACAACTTTGGACAGGGCTAAGATTATCACCTCGGTTGACAGTCCAACATGTCTTAGTATGATGACCAAAAAAGTCACTTGTAGTTTGAAAAATCCTATAACCAAGACCTAGTATTACCTGCAAAATTTAAGGTTAAAACATTTTAAAATATGTGTGAACAAAATTAATAATAAAAAACTTACAAAGAACATTTATAGTAAATTATTAGTACTGATTTTTAAAATACAAAAGCAAAATGTATTTTAGGCATTATAAAAGTGGTAAAAATTTAACTGATTTCAAGTTTTTCAAGATATAATTACCTCTGGATAGAGATTAAAACGCTTCAATGTGTTGATTGTTGATGGATATTCAGTAATGTTATCTCTCATAATTTGATAGACACCATTAAAAAATGTCTCTGCATCAATAATAGTTTTAAAATAGGAGAAGTACAAGCCCTAGAATAGAGAAATGTGTAAAGAGTAAAGAAATGGGTTATAATCCTAGTATACATAATCAACCAACTTCATAAAAAATTCTAGTCTAATATCACATTTTAAAGGGGGTTTATCTTTCCAGCTTACACATTGATGAACACTAGCATAACATACATACATAATTTTTAACTGATTCTTAACAAAAGCATAGTTAAAATATAAAGAAATCTAAAAACAATTTGTCAATTTATTAAGCATCTTAAAAATTTCAATAATTACATACCCTAAAAACTCAATAAAATCAACTAAAGAGGTAAAATATTTTACCATTTCAGTCCTAAAAGATAACTCTCGCTCAAGACTCGATAGGTGAGAAAAATGTCTGTCATTTTCAAATAATGTAGATAGAAATGTTCTGGAAATATTTTAAAATAATTAAGAATATCTGTATTAAAATACATTTTATTTTCCCACAAAACATTTTTTTAACTCAACGCTTGCGGACCCCCTACCCCCCCTTTTTTTTTAAATGTATAGTCACAGGAAGCAGTAAAATAAACAACTTGGGAGATAGTAAAAAAATGAAAACAATGAATGACACTTGTTTTGAATCACTGGCAATAACAGTGGCAGACCTATGAATAGTTCAGTGAATATGGGTCAGGCAACATGCAAGTTAAACTGCTGAATGTTTTATACTTTAAAATATGCCTGTCTTTCTTCCCCTTATCTGCTAGCTTATATTTAACTTTTTATAGAACAGACCCTTGTAAATCTTAAGGTTATATAATCCAGACAAACCCAGCTGGTTCCCTTTAGTTGCATTTTATCAATAAAATGATTTTTACCTCCATCCCCTCCCCCACCATACTCAGTGCACCAGATGTTCCAAAATCTCCAAGTGTACATGTTTCAACTTAAGGCTAGAAAAGTAGCTACACTAAGCCCTTGTCTTTGTGTAATTATTTTTAAAAGTGTTCCCCTGACTTAAGTAAATAGAAAGCTTACTAAGCAAATGTCAGTCAAAGCCAATCCCCCTTCTCATGAAACAAACCTTAATTGTAAAACTTGTCATGGGAGGGACAGGTAAAGGTCAATGACAGGGTTGTTGTTTTTTTACCACATTCCAAATGTGGGCCCAATGATGAGCACATAAATTGTGTATCACTCTAGTTAATTAGCAAAATACTTTTTAAAGATTCTGTACTAACCTATGGCTTATGCTGATGGTGCCAGCTGAAAAATAATGTTGATAATGCATGTTAAACAGTTTTAATAAATGATCCGCAAATAAAGTAGCTAAAGCAAAGCTTTTAATTTTAGTAGCAGTTTAATCTTGATTGTAATTGCAATTCATGTTTGGATTTTGTTTTTAAAATTTCACTATACTGAAGTGTAATGAGTAATATTCACTTCATTGATAGAAGCAGTTGTAAGTAAAGATAAAACTCTAGCAGAACACTAAGATGTTTACTTTATAAAAGGAACAAGTTTTAGAGGAGATGATGATATGTATGAGAAAAAAGTTACAATTCAAGAAGAGCCTGGTGTATTAGATTTTTACATTTAAGTCAGATAACCAATATTCAGATATGGAAACCGTTTCCCCAAAAACAATTTGGTTGTTTACATTTTATCACAGAAAATGTAAACAAAACTGGCAGAACTCAGTTATATGGTTTAAAAAAAAAATTATTTTCAAATTTTAACAGCTAAGTTTTGAGAACAAATTACTTTGATGTGAGGTTTTCAGAGTGTAAGTGGCTGATGGGACCCAACAGCAACTGTTGGGACCCAGTATTAAGTTTGGTCTATAACCTGGATTAAAATGTATACCTTTTATGCTGATTTGACTTTTTTTTGAAGATTTTCTAGTATTTTATTGTGATGTTTTTATTATATACATATATAATTCTGTGGATTTGTTAGTCGATCTAATACCATTTCTAAATACCCACTATCTAAATACAAAATTATTAAATGTAGAGAATTCGTTGTGAGGAGTCGTTGCCAAGTTGAGTAATTCTACAAACTTTCCAAATATTGTAATTACCAGTTTGAAACCAAACTGCACTTAATTTTTTTCTTGTTTATACCCAGAAAACCAGACATTAAAGACCTGAGAGAAGAAAGTTTTAAACTAAACAAGTAGATCTATTACGGGTGTTGAATATTTTATCTAGATTTAGATTTTTTTAAATGTTCAAGAAATAGATATTGATTTAAACCAATTCTTCACACTGTTGCTTCTAAGATTGCCTGTACTTGTTTTCTTATCAGTGGGAGAAAAATCCTGACAGTCTAGGGATCACTGTGAGTTCACTTTAGTTATGATATTAGCAGGCCTATAGCATACATCATAGTATGAACAACTGCTACTTGAGATTGTCGATGTCAGTTCTGTTTTTCCTCAGACTAAGCTAAATGAAAAACGTAATTTGGTTCAGTGTGAGTTTACATGAGCTTCTATTATAGCATAATATCACACATGCAAGATTAGAGTTAAAAAACGGAACGCTGAAGTTGTAGCCTATTGATAGATCTATTTCTTTTTATTTTATAAATTTCAGACTAATGTAAAATGAAACTACATTTAAATGTACATCATAAGAGAAAAAAAAAGAATGTTGCATTGAGATTAATAACTATAAATGCACTAATTTTTATGATTGGATTTTTTTTTTTAATTTAGATCTACATGTAGATTCTAATTAATCAAGAAAATATCCATGCGTGCTCAACATTTGCAGAGTAGAGAAAGCTTATACCACCAACTTAACTACTACTGTTTGCCTTGCCATTTGTCAGTGAGGATATTGGGTGTTTAGAGCAAGATCTAGATTCTGGTTATCGTGTGGAATTACAAGAAAAAATTCAAAACAACATAAAAGAAATAGAACCTCCATTTTATAAAGTAGTATTTCTCGCTAACCCGCAGGCGTTGCCGGTTGCTAACAACAATATGGCGTACGGACCGGATGCATGACTTCCGACGATTTTTTCGTCTTAGTACCAGAGACCTTCTTAGAATTACTTTTAAAAATGTTTATCACGAGTAAAATGGCGGGTTTTCACGTTATAAAAACATGCTATAGGTGGCAAGGCTAAATATGCCAGAAAAGCATTTTAAAATTTGCTTTGGAGAATGAAGGCTAAATTTAAAAGTTGGTCTCATTAAAATTAATAGAACTTCTAAAATATCAGCCCGGAGGTCACAAAAATGAATTGGAGGTTGTAGAACTATTAGGTTTATCATTATATGAAGAAATAAATCAAATATTGCATGCACTTTTTAAAATAAGACACGACTTTTGAATGACAACCAAATTTATTTATTTTTTTAAACCACGTGACCGCTATTTGATGATCACTAGTGGGGAACTCTGGGTACATGGCCACTTAATAAGTCTAACCTATTTGTGGTTTTCTTTACGTTCAAGCTTAAGAAGAGTTGTCATGGAGAGGTGTGTTGACCATGGCAGTGAGTGTCAATAAATATTAAATTAAGTAATTTAGTTTAAAACGAACTAAAAACTTCTAAATTAGTGCCTAATGGATTAAATATGGATGTCTATCATTCAGTAGTTATACTTAATTTGAAATTTGGGTAAATTCTAGATTTAGTAAGAAAAACTATTATAAAGCTAAATGGTCTAAATCTTAACAGAGTTAATGCGAGGCTCCCAATAGTGCCAGCGGCTATAAGGAACCGGGTCAGAGTCATACAAAAGTGAAATTTCAGGTTATAATTTAGGGTTGTAGCCATAAACTGGCATCAACAGATAAACTCAAAAAACTATTTTCCAGTTATCTGGATTTGCAACTTTAAAAACATGGTTTCTAAAAAAAAATTTAAGTTCTGAATTATTTTCGGGCTTAAAGTTATTTTTTCTTAGTTATTTTATGACCACTTAGATTTAGATGGCAAGATCTAAAAGAATATGATTTTATTAGGGATTTTGGTAAAAAAACACTAATCATCATATAAAAATAAAAATTACATATTCTTGTAGAGCTCAACTATATGAAAACAAAACAAAAAAGATTTTCTGTCTAGCTCAAATAGTTTTTTTTTAGCGAATTTTTTTGTGAGGGGTGGAATGCCCTTGTTTTAGCATTGGCCAATTGTGACAAGTCATGGTATGCCTGAATAAATTGAGCATAGTTATTTTACTTGCAGTTGTATTTTGTTCATATTTGCAGAGTTTAGCTAGAATGATATATAGAACTTGTATATGCTGTTGAAATGAATAAAAATAATACAGAAGTATATTTTTGTGTTGGCTTCCTTCCATAACCCCAAAAAAACTGTGCTGCGCAAATATGAAAATGTTTCTAAAGCAATGTTTTACAGTGATTGAAAGAACTACATAGTTAGCAATCTAAAGTAAATGACTTGAACACTGTAATGTGCATATAACTGTCCCATTATTTTGGGCAGGTGAAGTAGAGTCCATCTTTAAGACATTTTGTTATAAAACTGTGCTGTGCAAATATGAAAATGTTTCTAAAGCAATGCTTTATATAAATACAGTGACAGTGAATGAAAGAACTACATAGTTAGCAATCTAAAGTAAATGACTTGAACACTGTAATGTGCATATAATTGCCTTATTATTTTGGGCAGGTGAAGTAGAGTCCATCTTTAAGCCATTTTGTTAAAAGTGAACTGAAGTTATCAGATCAATGTTTTTATGTGTGTATTGTGTATGAATTCTGATTTTCAGCATATAAATATAACTATAAGTAAGGGTAAGTAGAACTAGAATACTTAAAATTACAGTTAGCACATAGTGCCACATAGCTAGTGTAGTGTATTCTAAGTGTATAGCAACAGACAGATAACCTATGTCTGACTCTGCAAAATTTTACTTCAAGCAAAACTAGAACCAGTTGAAAAAATGAAAGACAGGTATAATAAAATATTGTTAAAACAATAAGTAGGAGATTTGTTTGTGGTAATCTATCGTTTTGGGTACGTAAAATCGCCCGCGATTTGTAATGTGAAAAACAGGTGACTCCTTAAATTTTAATAATTATTTCACATTTTGAGGAAGATTTATGTTTAAAAAAATTCAAAAATGTTTCCTTGATTCATTTATGTACCTGTTTTTAAACAATTGAATTAAAACTTTTCCGTAATAAATGAAGACTAGCGATGTTTCCAACAGATGCAACCATGCACATTTACTATAGCAGCCATCTTGTCTAAGTTTTATTTTTATAAGCTTTTAGCGCCAGATTCAGGGGGAAGCCACTCTATTTTACAAATGGCTGCTGTTTATATAGCAAATCTTGCTCTCAGACACTGCTGTTTAAAGTTAATTTCTGGCCTATATCGATATATTTAGCCATTGATTTAGGTTTATTATTCATTTATCTATAATATTTGACACAAACATATCACAATATACTTCTATTAAAGCCTTGACAATGAGGTAACGTTTTCGTACATAAATAGCCGCGGGCGATTTTACGTACCCAAAACGATAGATTACCTTGTTTGTACATAGTACATACCATAAGAATGCTGTTGTTAGTGTATCAAAACTAAAAGCCGGCAGATCAGGATGAAGAAATATAACATTGGCGTCAATGGGGTCAACATGACCTACTTACGGTGACTACTTTCAAATGAGTATTTACTAATGTCAAAGTCGAAATATCCAAAAATAAATATCATTTCTATAAAAATGGGATGTATCTGCTTTGGAAACTTTCATTATCTAAATGGAAACTTTTCAAAAATCGCGTTTTTAACGCATTTGAAGTTAACCTTTATACGGCAGTAAGACCAAAGCAGAGACAGCATGCATTCAGATCGCTAAGCCATCAAAACAACTGGAAAACCATTCTACTTTTCATTTAACATTAGGAAATGACCTTTTAAATTTAATTAATTACCATAAATTAAAAACTTATTAGTATGCAAAACCAAATCTCGTGTGTCCGGTATCAGAAAGTAATGGGAGAATTCAGGTCATGTTTTTACTGCGAACTCGGCCGATACCGACAACCCTAATTTTATCCAGGTCAACAATAATGATTAAGATTATAATTAATGAATAATGATTATTGATAGATTGAAGAATGGAGGAAGAATTCTGCATTTCTTCTGCAGTTTCTAGTCTAGTCAACTCCTCCATTTATTAATTTTATTTGCGGCTTTTGCCATTAACATTTTAAAGTCAAGGTATTTCATCGTGAACTTCAATTTTTAATACAGTTTTCATATTTACCTAGAATTACCAATATGATCAAGTAAGCATAATGTTTATGTAAATCAGACGCTTGTATTTTGCTTGGTCCATCATCTCTCGGGTTCCCTTGGGAAGCTACTTTACGTTGTCTGCTGGGTGCCATTTTGAAACCAATGACGGCTTTTGGGGTTCAAAGGTCATGTGTGGAAAGTTCAGTTTCTTTCTTTCGTCGAATACATTTTTATAAATATATTTTTTATTTTATTTTTAGTTTTAAAACGCCCATTTATTTAACGTCCGTTTTATTTAATTGATCAAATGATTTACAACTGAGTGCATAATGTATTGAAGCATATTGAGTTAAATCTAAATTCTATATTTAGTAAAGGCTAGATCGTTATAATAATAGATCTATTTAGTTATGCCTAATTTTTTAAATTTTACATTGTATTTGATTAGGCCTAAATTATACATATTCAAAACTCAGTAATATGTTCTATTGTTACAGTTGTCAAATAATAGTTTAAATTAAAAATTATAGTCCCCTATTTAGTTATTATTTAGTTGCTTTTCTATTTAGTTTTTTAGACAGTTTTCTTTTTTTATTTGGCAACATCACGGCTTATATGGCAGCGCTGTCTCCACTCGGGTTTCCAGCCTCGCTAACTTATTTCACAAATAAAAGAGTACCGGTATTGTCGTAGCAACGGGGAAGCTTTCTCTACTTGTTGCCTTTGTCCAACTTGTTGTGTCCAGGTTAAATATAATTAAATAATTTAAATATAATAACTGTTTACAAAACAAGTTTTTCAGTTTGTTATAAAAGTGTGTCAATGCTTTGGTCATTCAGATAGTGATTAATTATGTCAGAAACTATGTACAATATCGTACCACACCAAACGACTGTGGACAACAATGAATTCGTCAAATTTTCTAACTTTGTTTATCCGTACATGGATTTAAGAGCTAGGGATCAAGCACTAGAAAATATAGAGCAAAACAGACGTCTTAGGAAAATGAAGTTCCCCTCTTTGAGGGGAAGACATGACGTGGACTCATTTCAAGAAGATATCAGAACTAATAACAATTTCACAAAATGGAATGAAAATGGTGAATTCCGTGCAACTGCACCATGCAGATCATATGATAATGCAATTGACCCAACATCTGGTTTTGTCAGTGCAGGTTATGATGTCACTGATAACACAGGCCATTTCAATATTCAGTCAATGGTTCAGAATAACAAATCTCCACAGTCATTAACACCTTGCAGAATAAGTACCATCCGTAATGAGCCTGCAGCTCCTCCAGAGTTGAAGCATGAGAATATGCGTACTCAAACTGCACCAATACCATGGAACAGTCGTAAAACTTTAGATGTATGCATAAGATCTAAACTAGGAGGTATGTACAAGCAATAAAGAAGATCACACTTTATAAAAATAAAACTGGATGTGTCACAGATTAAATGAAGTAAACCTTTCTGTAGTTTATGCATTAATTTATGAAGAATGTTTAAAATAAAACAAATGTGGCATCTCACATAAGAGCTAAGTGTATCATACATTTTTAAAACTTTAAACTGACTCAGGAGTAAATTATATTTTGTATTAATTATATTATACTAAATTAAATTATAGGCATACGTTATTTGGAACTACAACTATTATTTGTTATATGTACATTTTATTCTAGTTACTTTTTTTTTAGAATTACAACTTTGGTAGTACTTTGCTACATAGGCACTACCCATTAATATTATATCCCTTAATCCTTAACTAACTGCAGTTAAACAATACTCATATTCATTGCTCTGCTAGATAACAAGATTACTAACATATATAAATACTTAAAATTCATAAAGTGCATTTTTTGTCATAAAGGCATTTCCTGCACTATGTCAGTGTATTCAAAATATTAACAGCTTTTCAAGTTGTAGCAACAATTTTTTCACGCAAAAGGTTTAAGCATATCTGCTAGGCTATGTTAAATATGTGGTGTCCTTTTAATCTATGGTCTTCTTCTTCTTCTTCGTTCTTAATTTTAGGGTTGGAAGGGATCCAACACAATTAAGGATACGTGTCAACTGGTTATGCGCCATTGAGGCCATTGACTCCGATTTCAGCCTGCTTTTCTTTTTTGGATTTGCTTCCATAGCCTTTGTCCAACCAAGAACAAACTACAAGGCAGCAGTTGTTTGATTTTGGAGTTGTCTCTCCTAGAAGAGTGGTTGTCCCCAGCAAACGAGCCTCATCTGCCAGAGGGTTCGAACTCGAGACTTTTCAGTTTAGCAACCTTGAGCTTTACCGACTCGACCACGCCATGTCAATAACAGACACAATTGGGAAAGGCAGGCAAAAATTTTTAGTTAAGATCAGGCTCATTAGTCTGTTTATTATGTATAACTAAAACTTGATGGAGATTTTTATTATGAAACTTTTCTCAGGTTGGACTAGTGATGTAGACCCCAGAAAAACGCATAATACAAAACAAAGACCAAAGGTGACAGACTTTTGAAACTTTAAAAAATTAATAATACAATATTATCAATAGGTGTGAATATCATAGTCTATATCTGAAAGATATTTGAAAACTTTAAGAGAGTACAATCATTTTTTTTTCCAACTTGAACAGACTTCCCCTGCAGCTGAACAGTCTAGGATAGAACGAGACAAATTAGCATTAAAGTATATTTATGGAACTTCAACTCAAAGGTATTTAGTCAAATATCTAAACACAGACACTAGAAAAATTGATTTTAAATTGCTTATCACAAAAGTACATTTGAAAATGTTCTGTGTACTAAATATACAGTAATAAATAAACACCAAAGATGGCTTTCGCCTGGAGTCAAGTTGAGAAGATGTCACAGGACAGAGAACTCTGTAGATCTTTGGTTGGCGTGATGGGCAGTGATGATGATGAAATATGTTTTAAAAAAGTAGATTCCTCTTTAGACTTAGTGATCGATTGGGCAGATGCAGTAGAGTTCATGATTTTTTACCTAGGCATATGAAGAGATGCTGTGTTCAGCACTAAGCCCAGCCACTTTTACTTTCCCAACATAAGTCAGAGCTGGGTGGAAACAGGGACATTATATAGTTCTCACATTTAATGTATGGTTTTGATACTTGGTATATTTCTTTATGTGGATATATACAAATAACTGTCCTAAACATTTTAACTCCTAGAGCTTATGAGGAAGTACCTTGGGATCTCATTTTACCTCCGAGGATCCGCCCACCTGTATCAACAATGGAAGATAAGCCAGATAATGTGTCTCATCGCTGGGGAGACAAGCGGTATGCAGCAACTGCACAAGAATGGCAGGTATGGGATTTAGTTTTTATGCAGAATATCACTATTTATTAATTGATAAAACTGCATGAAAATTTTAGTTCTAACACATTTTACAAAGTCAATTTTTAATATACAAGATTTTCTATAAAAGCCTCTTAAAACATTTTATTAGCCCCCCTTTGACCAAATTAAATTCTGTTTTTGTTATTATATTATCTGTGCTTATCACATACTCATCAAATAAAAATGTTCTTATGTAATTTTAATTTTAATAATTTTATTCTTTTCCTAAGCTGGAGTAAAAAAATTGTAAAAAACAGCCATTAAGAACAAAACAGTTCTTTTTTGTTTTAAAATTATTTTTTTGTTTCTAATAGAGCCCTTAATTAAAATATTTTTATTTTTTTAAGGCGGTAGGCCCAAGCCTTGATAGATTTCTTCCACGTAAAGGACACTACAAAGATGGACCAATTAAATTGTATGTCTTATTTAGTGAACTGTATGAAAGTGAAAAGAATTGTTATTACTTTCTTTTTAAAAAGTGCTTCTAATGTTATGTTACATTAATTGAATTATGCCATAGTTTTCACTTTAGATATATTCTATGGTCAAAGTCTTAAACAAATTTAATTCTAATTTTAATTTGTGAAATATTTTTCTCTTGGCAACTTTTGATGTTTGTTTAGCATTCCACAACATTGATGTTTTTTTTTTTTCTAATCATAGTTGTAGCCCTTGCTCAAGAGTACAGCAAATACCACTTTACAGGTGATTATTATGCAACTTTAAGCTTAACAATAGGCCCTCTATTTATTATGGATCCTCAATTTTTAAAAGCACAAATGTGTACATCTACTAAAATTTGGCTCAAAGGATTTGGCTTTAAGTTAAAAAAAAAATTATATGATAGTTTAAATGTAATGTTTATGTAAATGCCTATCTATCCTATAAATCTTCCCAGTATGTAAATGTATGATAGACTTTTAATTACAATTTTTTAATCTTTAAGTGGATGCATTGGAGCTGAAAACTTAGACGAAGTTGACAATGAAAAAGAAAAATTCGAACCATACACAGTAAAACGTAATCCACAGCCAAAACCAACAGACACTTCCCAGTTAGTAGTTTATTTTTTTTTAAACTTGATATTGCTAGAATAATTTAAATCTACAAGATACATAAAGAATAACAAATGCTATAAAATTTTAACTTACAGCCGTCCCAATATACCTCTGTATGATGGATGTACTCTATGGCAAGGAAGTTATGCCCCTGCTCACCAAACACGTGCAGTGCAATTTGAGACCTCCACTTCAAGTGTACATAGGTGAGTTTTTATCCTCCTAGCTTTTTATCAAGTTTTTTCTGTTTGCCTGTGATTGCTTTTTTTGTTTTTAAATTTTATAAACTTACAAAATTTCAGTGATCATATTTTTCAAACAACTACAATAAATTTATTAAAACCTACAAACATTTCTAGTTAATAAAGTTATAAGGATATAGAATAAGGATTTTTAAAGATTTGAATGTTTTTTAGCAGATTATTTATTAAAAAAATTTAAAGTGCAACTAATATATATATATATATATATATATATATATATATATATATATATATATATGTATATATATATATATATATATATATATATAAGCAATTGAGCTTTTTATTCGCACGCAAGCATCTATATTTGTTATAAAGAGCACTTCACCAGGGATTTAGTATGCTAATCATATATGGGCCTTTGTAGTAGTTGGACCATGTGTTCTACCTCAACCTTGCGGAGGGGGATTTATATAAACCAAATATCTGTTGTTTTTTTCTGATGCACATGCTCATTATTATAGCAACAACAGCAATAGGTGTAAACACATCATTTGTAACAAATGAATGTTATCGATTGTCCATGAATTTCTTTTCTTCTGAGATTACAGCAACATGCGTGACAGGTTACCTACGCCAGTGAACAGTATCGAATTAAAAAAAATTATTTTTATAATGCTGTTTTGCTTTTCTATTAATGTGATGAATGTTCTAATTTTTTTCTTAGATCGTTTCCCACTGAATCACCAGCTGCATTACACAAGAAAGGGGCAGATTTTGCCAAAATGGTTACTCTGGTATCTCCTGGTAATCCTTACAATAGTGTGATGAAAGAACAAATTCAAGTTTAAAAAGAAGGAAAGAAATGGCATTGAATGGCAGACTTTTAATTTATTGACCAATGTACTTTTTTGCTAGTGTTTTTGTTAAAGGCAGTTAATTTATGGGAATGGTTCATATACATTTTTTATATTGCTAATATAGTTATTTGCATTTTTGTAGAACTATGATTTTTTAATGGTAAATTGTATTCAAATTGTTAAAACTTAAGATGTACATTGTATTTTTTTTCTTGCTTGATTCACTGTAATTTTCTTTTTTTTATTGTCAGATATAGTGATGGCTGTTTTATACTGTAAAATTTCTATAATTCATATGGCATATCTAGGGTCTTGTTTGGATGGAGGAGGGATTGGGGGGGGGGGGGGGTCTTATGACATTAAAATTTTTAAACCCAATGCAACAAAAGAGGGTTGTAGCCAATAACTTGCCTAAGTCACTGTTTCATTACACATATATGATGATCAACAAATATTCATGTAAGATTGGTGGAGAGTATATCAATTTAAATTGTATTAGCCTTATGGAAAAAAATATTAATTTCTGCCTTGTTCACTGATTAAACTTTTTTTTTCCAAAAATCAAACAGCAACCAAAGTATATATTTATTTAAATTTGCTAGTGCTAAACAGAATAATTTGACATGGGAGACTTAATGATTATTTGTAGAGAAGCCTTTATATTGTGCCGAATGTAAGTAATTTCTTATTGCCAAATTAATGGAATTGACTTTTTGTCCACCAACAATTTTAATGTTTTACCTTTTTACATACTGACACACTTAAAATTGTAGCTTATTAAATGTCAGCTTTAATGCCTTAAATTTGATAATTAAAATGAGTGTTTTTTTAAATATATTTGCAATTATAGACTTGTTAATTTAGGTTTGTTTTGCTAACATGATTGCCTTAAAGACTTTTATTATTTTAATGCTTTAGATGCCAAAAATTGCTGTATACTATCAAATACAAAAATAAAAATGCTATATTTGGTTTCAGAAAGCAACTGTAATGGTTAACTGTTTTGTAGCTTTAGGAAGCCACAAAAATGCGTGCATTCTTTTTTTAAAATAAGAATGCAAAACTGTTTTTATAAAGTGTTTTTATCAAAAAGTGTGGCTGCTGGTCATTTTTTTTCCACGTAATGATAATATGAACCTGGATCTATATCCATATACTCATTTGACAAAGCATAAAATCAGAATTAATGTTAATCAGTAAACTTACTATGACCAGTAAAGTTTATACATAGTTTTCAAATGATAAAAATAAAGACATTTTTTTAAAAAACATAACACTGGAAGATGATTTCCTTTGTCCTTTTTTCTAAAATAAGTTTATTAATATCATGATGAAATGTACAATTGTATCTATGTACACACAAGGATAAGAGATGATACAACATAATGAAGAAAATGATGCCTACACACTACACACTATGTTAAATTAACACAAGACTATTGTGTTAGAAATTAGAATCTACTACATCTAAAGATCTACTCTCATAGCTAACACAATGTACAATGCAAAAAAATGAAGCAAATTATCAACATTCATGAAAACTCCAATAAAAAGTGGTTTAATTATAAATGACTATACAAAAAGAGCAGTTTCTTGAGTTTTCTTGATAAAATTACAATGAGAAATGTGTAGTCAAATTTCAACTCAACTGTTTTGCATACAACTAAGTGATATGGAAAACATTATGGTGTTCAGTGCTTACAGCTAATAAATTAATGAACTTTTAGAGGTCTAATTTCTAAATGTTTAAAAACATTGTATTCTAACTTAGTATTATCATTAAGGCCGCATTGCTGATTTTGTCCATAGGGAATAATAAACCTTAGAATTATAAAGCTGAAAGTGATTTTCTATTATTAGCAATTAAAACTAGTAAATCTTGCTTGTTGAAATGGGCATGCTTGTAAATACACTTTTGTTAATTTTATATGTAACACGCCAACACAATTAGTTGCCTTATCACATCAACACAAAGTCAAAAAAACATGATAAATGTTACAAAACTAGACTGCAACATAAATTATAAAGCTAGTAAAACATGACTTTGAGAGATAAAATGCCAGTAGTAATAAGAGACAATGTATGGAACTGCAGTTTTTAGGTACATTATGGGGCTAACTATTAAACAATATCTGTAAAACAACTTTTGAAGATAAAATGCAGGAAATACTGTACCACAAATGTCTAAATAGGGTATCTGACACAAAGTTGTAAAAAGCAATCACTAACATCACAGTAACACATTACTAAGCACCCACAAAAGTTAGATATGCTGGAGGATTGAACTAAATCTCAATTTTTAAACATAGAGAACTTGCAAAAAAAACAAAAAACAACCTAATGCTATAAACTATAATAAAACAAATTACCTGCATCTAATACAGATTCTAGTTGTGAATTACATTTTGCATATGTACAATTAGAATGTTAACTGTACTTAGCATAAAAATCTTTAGTTAATACTATTTTAATGTAATACTAATGACCGAATTGAGCAATAAACTGTTACTGCCTTATTTTTGTGTGAATTTCCAATTCAAGATAAATGCAGCATCCTGAAAATCAGGTTGGAATATCAATCTTTCTCTAGACATTTAAATACTATTCACATCATAAAAAACAGGAAGTGTGCTATATTGTAATTATATGGAATAATTGTTCAAGGATCCACAAGAATATTAAGTTTATTACAAATATTACTCTGGAACTATATGCCTATAGCTAATGGAACATTTCCATTAGTTTCATTTCTTATAAAACTGTGCACAAGAAAACAAATTTTAGGCACCATGGATCACAACCAATGGTTCTTTGTTTACAACATCATACAAGCTATAGAAATGTTCTAAATCAATGCTGTTGTTGTTGAGTACACATGTGTTAAAGGTATTGAGGCACTTCATCTATTGCAATGTCAGATGGTAATAAAGCACGATAAAAATACTTACACAAATCAGAAAGTCTAATACTGATTCTGTATTTAAAGTGTCTAGCTACTTTCTGTCCTATTTTTGTCTACAAAATTTTAAAAATGGAATACAAGTTCAACCAATAAAGTTGAACCAAACTAAGAACCAAGGCAGAGTTTTTAGGAATACATAGTGGCTTTGTATCCATCCCTGTAGCATAAATCATGAAAGACCACACAATTGATGGCATTTATATGAAGGCACTGACATGTTTTATTAATACATCATTTACAATTAATGCCAAGCTAAAATCCTACTTACACTGACACCAGAGATTTGGTATTTGAACTTCTTAGAAATATTTATGTACATGCATCATATGAGACATAGAGAGGGGTTCTAAATCAGCTAAACATTGGACTCAAAGCATCATATCAGACAAAGGGAGGGGCTCTAAATCAGCTCAACAATGGACCAAGTGTGAAACAGAAGACAACAGAGGTTTCATCTGGTTGTCGAGGGCGAAGGGACGTGATATAACAGGTTTACTAACAGGATAATGATAGTCTAATTTTTTTAAGTTAGGGTTCTTAACGGCTTTTGACACAAATTTAATCAAGCAATCGTTTTTACATTTAATAAAAATTAATTAGTTACCTAACAAAGGTAAAATTAAAAATATATGCAAGGAAATTTAAGTCTTAAAAAGCTGGAAAACAATTTCTTTTTAAACTTTGTCCAACACAATTTTGATACCCTGCAGAAATTTAGGTTAATTTTTCAGATCTACCACTAGGCAATGAGGCAGGAATAATCCTAGTGGTCAACAGATAATATTATGCAAAAAAAAAAATCATCAAGAAATTTTAGACTAAATAGTGTGATAAAATGTTATATAGGTCACAAATACATTTAAAACCAATTATTTGTCAATTTTATTGTTTCAAATTATTTTTGAGTAAATCTAATTCAATGCTAAAATAAGACTTTAACACATCCAGAGCCAGAAGTGAATAATTTTTAAAACAAAAGCAAGTTTTAAGTACAGCATTGTGCAATGTTTCAGATATGTATCAAACATACAGCTGCAGTTGTTTCAACAACAAAGAGTATCAATTGTACATCAATTATCTGGTGAAGTCTTTATGGTGTATAGTTTTCCTTGTGTATAGCACATAAAACAGTGGAACACTTTGATTGGTTGACAGCAGATTACCAAAACCAGAAACATGTTTTTTGTTGCTTATGATCATCTCTAATAATTAGATATCAGTTTTTGTCCTCAAATCTACTAGTGTATATTTACTTTTGACTCTAATTATAGTGTCCCAAATCACACAGATGTGCATTTTTGTCCCCATTTATACGTACTTATACTTTTGTCTCCTATTATATAGGTAAATAAATTTAATACCAATCCCACAGGGGTGTTTTTTTTTAAATAGCTTAGTGTAGATGGATGCAATGATTTAACAATTTTTTATACACCTCACAAGCAAAAAAAATTCAGAATGGTGTCATTACAATATTTTATAAATATTTTTAATTACGCAGTCTTTAGCAGTGGTTCAGAAATATAACTTGTACACTACTGCTCAATAAAAACTGAACACATACAGCACAGTGCTAAATAGCACTGCAGGATGAAATAAAGAAATTTAAATGTAATTGCGCTGATGAACATTTATGGTATCTAAAAATTATCATAGAAAATTACATCACTTTCATTACCCGATAAGTTAGTTTGATTATTTCTGAAGATGAATTTTAATTAAAATTTAAAATTAACACCAACTCACCTAGAATAAACACAAAAAGTTTTGAACATGGCTCTACATTATAATGTATAACTGAAAACACTAGCGTAAATTGAGGATTATTTATCTATCATCTTAGAATTTTGAAGAAATTATAAAAAACATTAAAGTAGACCTATTGTTAATAGATTTGTATTGGTAATATTGCTCACTGACACTCTGAAGAATAACTTAGTTAAAAACTTAGTTGTGTTTTATTGAACATGAGATTTTTAAAATTAGTTAATGTCATTCAATTAAACAAGAATCAGGGGCATGGGAGGGTAGAATAGGATGGGATATAGTTAAAAAAATATTTTTTTAAACAGTTTCACATCTGAGTTTTCTTGGTTTATGATATATTTGATTTTAAAATAGTACCTTTTTTTGTTTACTTCATATAATTTTTCATAACATTATAGCATGGCATAATGTTCAGAAGGACAATTTATTTACATTTGATAAAACTCATCAATGACTAAACTGTATGTTCACTTTTACATACAAAAATATTTCAATGTTCGTAACAAAGATTCCAATGTTATTAAATGAGACTTAAAAAAAAATTCTTTAGAAAATAATACAAATATTTGGGCTGATGATAATACTTGTGGCTTAACATTTCACAGGTATGGTTGAAAGGTTAATTATAAGGGAGCAGAGCATTACGCCCCATGTCAATCCTCCCCTCTACCTAAAACTGGAATAGGGGCTTACAGCCTATCTAGTACAAATTGATTCTACACCAAATAACACAAAGTACTTTTATGTTAGGGAATTTCCCCAATAGAATAAGCTTGTTCTACACAGTTCAAGACACCATCTGTGGTGCTGTACAGAATGCCCAAATTGGGTTTCTCACTCTGCTGATAACATGTATAATAGGTATTGTCAAGAGGTAATTTCCATCTGGAAATGACAGAGGGGTAAATTATCTGAGGATGGGGGGAGGTGGTAATTGACAGGTGGTAACATCTTAGACCCATTTATAAAGTTAGTAACAAATTGCATTTTACAATACATTAGTTGACCATATTATTACAAGGTAAATTACTAAAATAGTAAGTTAAAATGTTAATGAGTTTCTAAAATTAGTAATTGGGGTTAAGGCTACAATTAATAGTAGAACCCAAAGCACCATTTGAGCATTGGTGCTCTTTACATACCCAGGGGGGTTCAGCTTTTCTAAAGCTTGCTCAGTCCAAGCATCTTATGAACCAAGAAACACTAAAAATGTGTTTCTTGAAGGGTGTTTAACAATTATTGATTGAAGTTAAAATAAAGCTATCAAGGGAGCAGTTTCTTAAGTAAAACGATGTATAAACAACTGTGTTGAAGACTTGCAAAACCTAGTTTAAAATATTTATAAACAGTATTTTAAAATACTCCTCAGAACATTGGCTTGTGAAAGGCTATTAATGTATCTGTATTCATGAAAAAGCATACATTATTTACTTTCAAGTATTACACCAAAATCCTAGCAACCACTGCTTAATTTTTTTTCTAACATTGTGAATTACTGTTTAATGATAAATGTATGGCGAAATTTCACCAAAAAACCTAGCAATCGCTATTGCCCTGAATGATTATATAGTGTAAAGATGTTTTTAATATAGATTTATAACAAAACTGGTTACAAAATTGTTGAAGCAAATCAAACAAAGACACAGAAGAGCTTTAAATAGCTATGGAACTGCTTACAATTGAAGAGCTGGCATACCAAATTTTACTCTTATTTTTAAATCATTGAAAATATAATGAAACAAGAGACAAAGAATGTGTAAATTGTGCAGATAAAGTTGGTCTGTAAAAGAGGTTTAAAACCAAACCTAACAGAACAAACAGTAATGGAATGAAGTAAGAGTCAGGCTGGAGCTGATGTGTCCCAGCCCTTGACGTTTACTTTGAGATTAACTAGCATGGAATGGAGATCAGAACCTTTTACACTGACAATAGCATGCTCCATTACACACACTTCTGTTAGCTTCTTGGTGGTTACAACTATTCTCAAGACATTTTAGACAAATATGTCAATTGGGGGAAATAGATTAGGAATTTATTTTTACAAATAAAATTGTTATGAAATGTATTAATGCCACTAAATTTTTATCTTTACAAATCACAACAATGAAAACTTCCCTTTACAATTAAAATTTAAAAAAAAAGATCACAGCCTAAAAAAAAAGGACAGGTATAAGAAACAACATCTAAGTGCTGTATGTTACCAGCAAGTTTGATTTAGTACACATTTTATTATCTACACACGGAGCAAGAAACTTTTGTTATAAAGAAATTGTTAATTATTCTTGTTGCATAATATATCTCATATTTTATGATATTTTTCATTAACTTACATAAAAAAACAATATTCCCAACATGGAATAAGCAAGCAGGAAGGATTAGTTATTGACGCAAAAAATGTTAAAATCAAATTAAACACTGTTGACCAAAATCAAACAGCATTCCTAAAATCTTCAATGCCGTTGCAAGTCTCAGCAGGCTCCTCCGAACACTGGTCACCATTATCTGCAATGGCCCCTTGGCTCACTTGTGTGGATAGTGAATGTTCAGCGTTGCTGTCTGCAGTCTCCTCCCCCTCTTGGTAGCATTTGGCTTTTTTGGGTGGGATTTCCATTGACATTCGTTTCAACAGATTAGCCTGTTTGTTGCTGTCTGTGCAGGGGACAAAACCCTCACTGAACGTGTTGGACACAGATGACTTCTCTTGCACAGAAATGTATTTAGAGGAGAAGTCCAAGCTGTTGTCTGCACTCATGTCTGATATACTATTCATTGTCATACTTGATGTGTATGCATTTGACTCAATGAGTTGGAAAACATTTTGAGATACATCAGTGGCAAAGTCTGAAAGTAAATGGTCTGAGTTTGACGAGGCTGATAAGCTCTGTTGGCTCGAGCTATCCTTTGCCGAGCCTTCAACCAGCAACGTCTCAGAAGAGACTTCTAGAGTTTCGGGGCAGGTTTCAAATGAAGCTGAACTACTTCTGTCTAAACTGTTCCTGTCAATATCTATGTGAGACAAGGTTTGAGTAATCGAGTCTTTTTCTTCACTTTTTCTCAGTGTAACTTTTTCAAAGTCTGAGCTGTCCTCAGCTTGTTTAGAGGTCTGAGCACCCATGTCTTTGAACTGCAGTGGAGCATCTACGGTAGAAAGGCTGGAGCGCCGGTCAGGGGACATGTGCCAGTTACTTGGCACCACCATTTCATGCGCCAGCTCCTTAGAGTGATCTGGGCTTGGTATGGAGATAGACATGCTCTTCTTCAAATCTTTCAGCCACGGGTGGTCTAGACACTGTCTGGCTGTCATTCTGTCACTAGAAATAATCAGTTCAAACATCTTGTTAGCTATCAATCACACTGATTTTCTTTTACTTAGTAATATTATTTTTCAATTAAATTAGTAAAGTAAGTAAAGTTTCTCTTTCAAACCTGACGGTCTATGGGGCAAGTGAAGTAGAGTTCACTTGTTTCTGTGACCTCGGCATATGAAGAGATAGTGTGGTCAGCCCTATGCCCAGCTGCCTTTACTTTCCCTAACGTGAGTTGGGTGGACTCAAGAGACGGTCTACTGATTTAAATTAAATTAGTACAATAGCAATAAGCTGTTATGAGGGGACAAATGGTAGAGCTGTTGACTGCCAACACAAATCTCAAGTTTGTAAGATGTCTCCGAGAAAATAAATGTGGCTGGGCACAGTGCTCACCACATGATCGCTTCATATTCTTAGATTACTGAAACAGGCAAACTCTACTTCATTTGTCCCATGGACCTTAATGTTCGAAAGAGTACTATACATAATCTAGTATTGCAAACTTTTCACCAAAAAATACTTGCTTAACTATGGCAACACCTACCGTGGTCTTTTAACCAACAACTTAGAAATAAAATCAATAGCTAGTGGGTTAATATCAGCAAACAAATCTTCGGGGTAGTCTACTTTAACTTGAGTGATGTTACAGAATGTCTCTTGCTGTGTGTCACCAGCAAAAGGGGAGCATGTGGTCAACATAACGTACGTCAGAACACCCAAGCTCCTGGAAACAAATGTAGATACAATAATTGTTAACAATTGTGGATGGAGGTAATTCCACAAACAGAGAAATAAGCCCTAGTTTCCCAAAAAGATCAACTAAAAATGAGACATTTCAATAAAATTGTAAACCACAGCGTTTTTCATTAAAAAGCAAAGTTTTTGCTGAAATTCTTTTTAAAAAGTAAAATAGGAACACTTGCATCTCTGCTTTTTATGGTTCAATTTTCAAAAAGTAATTACTAACATTTTAAACCAATAGAAATAACAAGCCGGCCCGCGGCATAACATACGCCGCTATTTAGTTGTTTTTTTCTACTTTTCAGTAATTCATAATTTGTGAATTCGACAGTACCAACGCTGCCACTGAAAATATTTCTTTAAAACACTATAAGTAGCTCGTTAAGGACAATAACCCCCCCCTTCCTCCCCCCCCCCACCCCACGTTTAAAATCGTTGGCTCTGCTTGTAAACATTTAGAGTGAACACAGCTCACTAAAACCATGTAGGGGTGGGGAGGTAGGGAGCGCGTTTACAGCTTGTTTTCTAGGCGCGTTTGCAGCTTGTTTTCTAGCGGCTCCCAGAAGAGAATTATATATATAGATATCAGTGTAAAAGTTTAGTGTTATTTCAAGCATTAAATACTTACCACATATCTGTTTGTATATTTAGAGGTTCATAATCAAGAACTTCAGGAGCTACATTAGAAACACAATTAATAAACAGATTTAGACATGTATGTTTCATATATCATACAAGTGTATTACATTACTGTACCCTGGAACTATACATGCTCGTATAAATTAAAAATTTGTTAATCTTACTATAAAAAAATTTCATGCCTAGAAAATATTTGAGCACAATTCAGTAGGTTAATTCTATTGCTGTCTATATAAAAATTCATCTAATATGTAGGTAGGGAGATTCATACACATGATAGGCAATATTATGGTAGTGCAAAAATAGACAATTTCCCTTACCAACATAGTCCGGAGTCCCAATTATATCTCTAATGTCCTCCCCAGTATTTGTTAAGCAAGCAAAACCTAAATCACAAATTTTTATCTCCCCTTCTGGAAAAGGTTTTGTTAGAAGAATGTTTTGAGGCTGTAAAAAAAGATATACATTAGGCTACTTTTAATTTCAATGGTGTACACTAGTAAAATAAAACACGTTCCAATCAATTTAAATAAAAACTGCCTGTATATTAAATTAAGATAAAAATTTATGCAAAACTATCACAGGAGTATGATGTGGTTTGAAAATTTTTGTCAGGAAGAAGGAAAACAGATATAGAAGTTCCCCTCCCTCCAGAAACTTCAACCATTGTCTGTCAGTTAAATTTAAGCCGATTCAGTACTGTCTGCATCATAAAAAACTAATTTGTCTTCCACTGTCAGTCACAATTTATATGTTCCACATACACATCTTATCAAATACTAACAAATAATAAATGCACGTGTTCCATCTGTAACAAAGTGTTTTTTAACCCCCCAGTAAGCACATACACTTGTGCATGCTAATGTATTTTAATCAGCACTTTATTAAGTCAGAAGAAACGGTAAATGACCTTGACAATAGTGTCAGCTCTTAGTTAATGTGCTAATCAAGCAGATCTACACTACTTCAGTCTCTTTACATGTCAGATATGCATAATTAACTAAATAGAACAATGCCACTGTCATGGGCCTTATGGAAGCATTTAATTATTTTTTTGTTTCTAAACAAATGATATTTTTATTTCAACTATTGCAGTCTGACAAAATGGCAAGCAGAAAAAAAAAAATATATATATATAGGCCACACACACACATATATACATACATAAACATATGTATACATACATACATATACAAACACACACACACATATATACACACAGACACACACACACACACATATATATATATATATATATATATATATATATATATATATATATATATATATATATATATATATATATATATATATATATATATATATATATATATATATATATATATATATATATATATACACACACATATATATATATAAATTAACTAAAACTATGCAGCAAAGGTATATTATTCCTTACCTTGAGATCAAGATGAACAATATTTTTATCATGTAGATAAGCTAATCCTTCTAAAATTTGGACTAGTAGTCTACGAACATCATCTTCTTTAAAAGATTCTTTGATCACACATTCATCAAACAGTTCCCCTCCAGAACAGCTGCAGAATAAATTAACATTCTACAGTACTCAACAGCAAACTAGTTCAAAGTTGCAATAATAATTTTTTTTTAAATATGAAAATTTTGTTATGAAGAGGAACAAAGAAAGTTAACTAGCATTAGTGAAATAGCCTTTTTTGCTTTGTTGTTTACATAGAATACAGGGGAAGTACTGTGACCAGGCAAAAAGTCAAAACTGAATTTATTATGCTTTACATCTTTCTGGGCCCATCCAAAAACATAGTTTTATAATCTGGTATGTCCGTGTACCATTTCAGTAGTTTCACTTAACATTATTATATATCAGATCCTAAATGTAAGTTTCTGTCAATTTTAAGCAATTTCCAGTTTCTCAAAAACCTTTGTAATTTTATAATTTTATATCAATTTCTCATATAGCAGTATATCCTGGTCACTTTTTGGCCCCATGTGTTTTCTCAAAAAAAAAAAAAAAAACAAGGCTTTGTTACAAACTTTCTACCAATCTATAGTCTGACTCCCTTAGAAAAGCCACCCCCCCCCTTAGTGTTACTTGGAGTTTGCTGCTGCTTTATTGTTTAGCCATAATAGCACACATGTTTTGATCTTAAATTAATGTTTTACAACTATGAGAATTGAGAAAGAGATATTATGGCTAAGGTTTTATTTTTAGCTCCCAAAAAAGCTTTATCTATATAATAAACATTACATTCCAAGAATGAAAAGCCCTTTTCAGTATGTATAGATCATAAAACTGGTTTTCATGCAGAGCTGAATTTTCAGTGACATACATTTATGAATAGACGGCAAACAGAAAATTACCCCTTGTGTGTTAGTGCAACACAATTGATATGGTTCAGTAACCATAATATTTAGTTTTAACACTTAGCATACAAAAAAGAATTGTGTTAACATTTATAACCTACATTCAAGACGTTAACAATGAGAAGATTTTTTTATGATTTTTGAAATGTCGAGAAGACAAACAATGTTATTTTACCTATCTTGAAAATCTATATCAATTAATGTATAGCTTAACTCTCAAAAGGGTTATTCAACCTACTCTCAAGAATAAATAAATGAAATGTTCAAGTATAAAATTATAAACACATAATCTTTTAAAGTTTTTAATCAGAAAAACAGGTGAAGTTGAAACTATACGACTCAAAATTCACTTCACTGCAAGCTATATAAAGGTAATTTATTCACTTCATTACATTAAAGAAGGAAAAAGAATGTATTACTTACTATTCCGTGACTAGTATCAACTCTGTCTGTGTTTCAAAAACCTCTCGTAGAGAAACAAGTCGTGGGTGAGCCATAGCGAGCTCCAGCATGACGACCTCTCTGAGAATTTCATCTCGGCAGCTTTTTCCTTTCCTTCGTTTACGAATTACCTTTGCTGCCACTATTTCTCCAGTATCTATTTTTACACACCGCCTTACTACTGCAAATTTTCCTCTGAAAATTATTGTTTTGTTCATTACAAGACAATGAAATAAAGCTTTTAATTTTGGGAGATGAGGGGTGGGGGGTGTGTTGAAAAGAAAGATACTTTGAAGAGAACTTATTTATTTTCTTTTATAACTTATTTTTCAGACCCTGAACAAATCCATTGCTTTATCTTTTTTTGTTTTGTTTATTTACTTTTGTTTTACTAAAAGGTAAGCCAGACTTTTTGTTCTCTTACAGCATTTATTACATGAGCTCTAGTCCCATTAGCACCACTAACATAATTATACACACTCAAACTATGAAAAGATTTTTTTGTTTTTCATCTGATCCTAAAAACAGATGTAGCACTTCAAACAGGCCACAAAAAAGTGAAAGTGAAGTGGTTAGAGTTAGGATAATCAGAATAACTGAAACCAAGACTTGTGATGATCAGAAGAGCCACTTTGCTTTTAACTAGAACAAAATTGTAACAGAGCAATGACTCAAACTAAACAAAAATATAAACTTTTAACTTTCCCCGGATTTGTTTCTATTAGTTCAATTAATACACATGAACTATACTCTCCCTTCAAGAGAGGCTAGGTGGCTTTACATTCTCCTATAACAATATTGGCCAACAAGCTGAGATAGAACATTTATTTCATTAACAGATTATACAAAATTTGATAGGGAATTATCAAACTTTCGTGATGATTAAAAGCGTGCCTATAGGTTTTACAAGAAGTGTTCTTAAAGCTGCTAATGAACAGCATGAACAACCACGTGAACACAACCTTACAAAACATAACACATTTTATCTACCTGGATTTGGCACATATCCAAACAAACGGGGAAAGAGCATAACTAGATTAAATCTTTAATTACCTATCGGTTACCTCTTGTTTTAATAAAATACAATCATTAATAGAATTAATTAAACCACACCATGCAGGCAAAGATGATTATTTGTGTTCATGATATTTTTATATGAGGTAATTAAAAGCTAATGAAGTTAGAGTAGGTAATGTGTGATATGATTGCTGGTTATCAACACTGAACTGTGTGATATGATTTCTGGCAATCAACACTGAAATGTGTGATATGATTGCTGGCAATCAACACTGAAATGTGTGATATGATTTCTGGCAATCAACACTGAAATGTGTGATATGATTTCTGGCAATCAACACTGAAATGTGTGATATGATTGCTGGCAATCAACACTGAAATGTGTGATATGATTTCTGGCAATCAACACTGAAATGTGTGATATGATTGCTGGCAATCAACACTGAAATGTGTGATATGATTGCTGGCAATCAACACTGAAATGTGTGATATGATTGCTGGCAATCAACACTGAAATGTGTGATATGATTGCTGGCAATCAACACACTGAAATGTGTGATATGATTGTTTGCAATCAACGCTGAAATCTGTGATATGATTGTTAGCAATCAACGCTGAAATGTGTCATATGATTGCTGGCAATCAACACTGGAATGTGTGATATGATTGCTGGCAATCAACACTGAACTGTGTGATATGATTTCTGGCAATCAACGCTGAAATGTGTGATATGATTGCTGGCAATCAACACTGGAATGTGTGATATGATTGCTGGCAATCAACACTGGAATGTGTGATATGATTGCTGGCAATCAACACTGAAATGTGTGATATGATTGCTGGCAATCAACACACTGAAATGTGTGATATGATTGTTTGCAATCAACACACTGAAATGTGTGATATGATTGCTGGCAATCAACACTGGAATGTGTGATATGATTGCTGGCAATCAACACTGAAATGTGTGATATGATTGCTGGCAATCAACACTGAAATGTGTGATATGATTGCTGGCAATCAACACTGAACTGTGTGATATGATTTCTGGCAATCAACAATGAAATGTGTGATATGATTTCTGGCAATCAACACTGAAATGTGTGATATGATTGCTGGCAATCAACACTGAAATGTGTGATATGATTGCTGGCAATCAACACTGAAATGTGTGATATGATTGCTGGCAATCAACACTGAAATGTGTGATATGATTGCTGGCAATCAACACACTGAAATGTGTGATATGATTGTTAGCAGCCGTCGGTGACCGCAATTTACAGACAACAGCAAGCTGATAAAGTAAATGATAGTTCTTAATCGTACAACCTCCATTATTTTCAAATAATTTAAAAGCTATATTATCTACCCCTAATAGCCTTCACTAATTCGACCTGGCTCTGCGATTGTAAACAATCAGCGTGAATCAAACAACTAACCAGACTAGATGGGGTATAGTGTCTAGAAAGTTATCTCCCCTTCTCTTATTGAATATAATAATCTATTGAGTGATTTAATTTTGTTATCTCCCCTTAGTTTCAAAACCATTTAATTTTTAGTGACAAATTAAACATCTAATTAAATTAAAATATAGATAGACTTGTATTGTCATTAAAGTAGAATGTATCTGGAAAGTTTGAACAAAATCACTGCATTAGAAGTGTGTCAAGCCACAGACATTGGGAACTAAGTAAAAGCTTGTAAAAGAAGGCTGCTTAACAGAAAAACTAATGATAAAAAAGTTGAAATTGTTTTATTTTCCCAGTCATGATAATTTGTGTAAAGAATGAAATGTTTTGTTCAAGTTATCCCCAAACTTGTGACTCATCTAAAAGAAATGAGAGACATGTCCCAGTAACATCTTGTAGTTAAAAAAAAAACGGTAGCATTTAAGTAGTGCACCAATGCCAAGTGGTGAGATCATTGTTTACTGTAGACAACCTATACAACAGGCATGTACATAATTTGTTGGGGCTGCGTGAAGGATGTAACAAGGTCAGGTTGCAGCTTCTTGTATAACACACAGCCATCAAACAAGACGTGAATGGGAATGCACTAGTAGCTGACCTACTTCAGTAACTATGTAATGAGTAGCAAGCAACACGGGGGCTTCTCACAAACATAATGTTCAGTAGCCAAGCAAGGGGTCATCCATAATACATGCTGTGCACTTATGGAATCTGACCTTCAGTCATTATACGAGGACGGGAGGGGGGGGGGGGTAGAATGGAGACGTTTAGAGTTTCTTTGAAATAAAAATAATTTAAAAAAAAAACACGTTAATTCTGCTTCAAATTTTTGTTATTCGGAGGTTGGTGTGACATTTTTCTAGAGGAAGTGAAGTTGGTATGACGATTTTCTGATGGGGAGGGGGTAGGGTGGAGCTACGCTAAGAATACGTGACGTCACGGATGTACAACACCGATAGTTCGTGTGTATCAAGCCGAACGCGAGGCTTCGCAACTCTCTTCTTACACAACTGCATAAACAAATTTATTTCTCAACATTTGCATGCATTAATTATTTCAATTATTCGCGCAACATTTGTTTTTCTTTTACAATGAATGACATGGCCCAGGGCAATCGATTCAATGATGTTTTTTAGTTGGCCGCCCGACCGGCGTTATGATAGCGCAGATCTAGATGAAGAAAAGATTAATCAAGAGACAACTAGATAACATCAGTCGCCGGCGGTGATGTCATTCATAGTTTCTCTCATAAAACTGGCGGCTTTTTACTACGAAACAGATGTGTAGATGAGGGCTTTATAATGTAGGAAGTACAGGCTTAAACATTTCGGAGAAACGCGATACAAACATCGTTTATACTGTCCAGAGTTTTGACACGATTGAAGTGAGTGAGTAACCACTCATCTTTAATCAATTGAAGGTCGCGAGTTTTAAATGACATAAAAAAAAATCTAGTACAGAGATAAAACTAACATACGTAAATAGCTATAGTTGAATAGCTGAACACAAAGCATGGCGTGCTATGTAATGGTTTTTAGACAGCCTAGATGAGGATGTGTCATGGAACTGTAGAGACAGGTACACACTATCTCTTACATTAACTGTGGTATTGTTAATGAATGAACGGACACAGAGATACGCGGTGTCACATATAGGCCATCCTCGTGGTGATGTAATGTGCTATGAATGAATAGCCTACACATAAATACAGAAACGTTGTGTCCAAACACATACAAAGCCGGTGGTAGTACAGTAATATACCATGACTGAATGAACAAACACAAACATAAAGATACGTAGTGAGATTAAATACTCATTGAAGTGAGGGTAGTGGGACAGTCTGGTGCACAAATCTAATAGAGAAAAAAAATATATAGACTAGCTTGAAATAGACTCCAACAAAACAGCTTTTCAGGCAAATGTGTGGGTTGAGCGCGCAGAATTCACGCACTGAATCTAGCGCTACTGACGCAAGTGTCATTTGATCGCATGCGAATCAGGCTGTAAATCGGAGGATTGGTTACTGTATTGTAAAGGAAACAATAGGGGACAGGCCCGTTCCGCTTGGGTCGGTTCAGCAGAAATGTGACATGGGAGCTGTGCAGTGGTGGAAGGACAGGGACCAGATAACAGGGTGACTCAGACCTAGGCGGGATTTGGGGGCAACGTAATCATTCATGTGAACAGGACGAACTGAAACAATTTATCAACACCTGCACTAACGGATGCCTCGGCCTTTTTAGCCGAACATAAAAATGTAGGCCCAACTGAATGCTGGTTAGAATACAGTGATGTGTTCGTGATGGTGTTATAAGACGCAACTCGTTAGCCAACGTTAGAGGGAGAAAACACTGTGTAGTTGTCCCACCAATACATCACACGTCAAGCCGATGATGACTGAAACTTAGCCCTATAGCAATAAACCCATTCGATCAATCCTACCCCATCCCTTCCTACTTGCTTATGCACAACAAATTTAAAAATGTAATGTCAGTACATCAGGATCTTCACAAGATGCAACTCCCCTTTATGATCACGAGTTTAAGGAGTTTTTTTTTACGTTGTAAAATAATATTTGGCTATTTGCCATTCAATCCCCGCCAAGAACTTGATGCGTCACAAAGCAATAACCAGTAAAACAGTCTTCAGACAACACCATTTTTACTAGTCCAACAGAGTCTTCACATGCACCATTTATACCATTAAAATGGTCTTCACGTGCACCATTTTGACCAGTAAATAACACAACTTTCAGGCTATTTTTGAGCATTACCTTGGTATCCATCTAAGTTTGACAGAGACCTAAAGGACCAGGTGTTCAAACATACACCTAACACACACAGGTATCAACGCACATGCACAAGCAGCCATCACTAATTAATGTCATAAACATTTTTAATTGAAAATAAAAAGACTCATCACACAGCCATTAAAACTTTACATAGCCATTGATCTGTTTTAATGTTATACTTAAGGCCCAAACAGAAAAATGTAGGCACAAACATAACAATAATTGTATGACCACCATAAAATTCAGTGAGAATTCACTTTATAATAACTGTTAATAAGGTTGTAATATTCACTATGCAGGCCTACACTTTTCTAAACATCAATGTTTACTGTAGTTTCTATTAGTTTGCTGCTCCAAAAATGATTACATGGTAGCGTAAATGGGGCCACCTGTCTCTGTTCTTTGGCTTTTCATTAGACAATATTAATAATAAAGCCAACATATCTTTTTACGGTATGATAATATTGCAGATATTTAGGTGTACAGAATGCAAATACATCTAGAATTTAAATAGATTTTTTAAAAAAAAGTAAACCTGTAGGCCTATATATTAATATTAACACAAGTATTTCAAGAAGTAAAAATAAAAATTGTAAGTATTTAGTTAATAAACGACCTAGAGAAGCATTTGTTGGCAGACTGTGCACAATGTATTTTGATACTCCTCCCTCCCCCACCCCTAGTAGTTGTGTCACTAAGTCAGGTAACTGTGTGGTAACCCAGGGTGTCATCCAACCCCCCTGCCAACTAATGTATCGATCCCCAACTCATTACAATGCATTTACACATGCCACATTATTATTATACATGTCTGGAATAAAAATAACTCGCAACATTAAATTTTCAATGAAAACATTTTCCCCCTGCAACATATATACTTACTCATGAGTTATTTTTTCTAGACGTAAAGTATACATGTCACATGTGTAAACACAGAGTAAGGTGTCATTTTGAACTTAATGATGTATATAATCTTGATAAGCAATTAAACAAAATTCCTCATTAAAACTAGTTTTTTGTATATTAGTGTCATTATCTCGTATGGTGTCATGTCACCCCTTGTGAAGCTACTGCCCCCACCGCCAGGTTGGCTCTGCATACATATTGCAATGCCTTAACTGTTCCCATTATCTGGTACCCAATGATAAATAGTCCTTATTACTTTAACAATAAACAGACATTAAAAAGTAGATTTAAATGAAATGTTGACCAAGTTTTCTTTTTTTATACCATAAATTCTGTGATCAGCATGAACAATGTATAATAACCCATTTACTTCATGTAATATTTTCTAACACAAAACAACGCCCAGTTTATTAGTGAAACAAATATTGTCAACATGTAGTAGTATAAGGAGATATTACCTGCCAATGTCTTCTTGCACTGTGTATTTGCTGTTGAATGGTTCTGTGCAGATAGGACTGCTAGGCACATATTTGCCGGGGCTAAGACCATTCATGGTGAATGTCTACTCAAACATTATTTAATTATCATGTCGCAATCTGCAAATTCAATGAAAACACATGTATTATTATTATCATATGCATTCAAATAAAACATTTAGTTTATCAAAACATGTAGGCCTAGATCATTTGATAAAGATGCAATAAAAATATAATCATCAGGATTCTTTTCAGATGTGCTCCTTTACAGTTTATTCTCATCTAGGCCTAGGTCAGTTCCTAAGGATAAAATCTCATGGTAACAATATGAAATGACAAAATGAACTACTCTTGATTCATTAGTACAGTTGAAAACATTAACTTTGATGTATCTTTATAGCTTATTTATATCAGGTTACATATCACTGATCAGACACTCGAACCTATTTAGTATTTAAATTATACTGTTCAGAATATTACTCAATTTACTGTTTTAAGTTTATATCTAACTTGATTGATGTAGCAAGCCTGCAGGTTGGTTGAGGCCTTGCCAGGGGAACATTCTGACCGGGATTCAAAGGGACGACTCGAAATATCATCCCTCTAAACTACTATATAGACCTACTATATATATATATAGATCTAGGCCTATATCATCAGTAAACTCTTGACTTAATTAAACTAAATACACTGAACTCTTTAAACTCCCAAAAGCCCAATCTAGAATCTAACTTAACTCTAAACTAAACGTAGATTCTAGATCTATACTAAAGACTAAGGCCAATGCTAGCCGGAATAAGATACGCATGCGCAATGGAGAGAAACTACGACTTGCCTTCGCGGCGATGTTTTCGATGGTACTGCGCATGCGTGTGTTTACAACCGCAGAACCCTAACATCAACCTAATCCTATCCCTAACCCTAGCCCTAACCCTAATCCTACCCCTAACCCTCATTCTAGCCCTAACCCTAGGTCACTGTGCATGCGCAGAGCTATCTTTTGCCGACTAAGTGGAGACGTTGGGGAGAAAAATCTTCTTCCGAGTAGTCACTTCGAAAGACTAAAGATAAAAGTTTAAATCAGTAGGTAAACTCTTGTTGAAAGTGTATCTTAAATTTTTTTAGTGTATTCTAGATCTAGATCTACTACTACTCTACACTAGATTCTAGTCTAGATTTCTAAGTCTAATAAAAATTTAAAATAAAATAGGTCCATGGTCTAGATCTAGTCTAGGAGTCTATGCCTAAAAAAATATTAGCGCCCCCCCCCCCCCCAATAATAAATTTAATAAATAAACTAAACTCAAACTGACCTCGAATTTTTAAAGAAAAATAATCCAAATTTCCAAATAGATCTAACCTACATCTAGATCTATAATCAGTAGTAGTTCACATCAGTATGGAGACGTAATTTTAATAATTACCTAATAAAATGTAAACTAAGTAAGTTAGATCTTTCGGTTATGCAGAGTTATGCTGTTTCTACTTCCCTTCCAGGTTTCCCTATTCTTCACGATTACAGTGACCTATTCTTCTTCCGGTAGGCCTACTGTATGAAAACGAGGCCATAAAACAAGAAAAAAAAGCATTCACACGCCTTCCCTAATCTAATTATGTCAAACAATTATGAATTATGTGATATATGCTTCTAACTTATAAGCATATATCTACCCATTCCTTAATTAGACCCAACTTTATAAGATAATTAGCTTAGCGTCAAATCTTTAATACTACCTATTTTTTTAAACCATTTTAAAATTGTTTATGACCAAGTTGGTGATTCAGAATCCGAGGGCGCTAAGATCTGAGACGAAAGATTATCCTGTTAGATCTACTTTCTACATACTTTTTTAAAAATTAATCTTTTTTCGTTGAATGTATTTTTATCTCATTTGACTCCATACAGAGCGTATGGTCGATACCACACTTCTACAAGGACCTCGACCGTTTGATAACTCTTGTGTCGACCCTAATCTAAAACTTCTGTCTAGTCACAGCCAGAAGCAGGATTCTCTTGCCTCGACATAGACTAGATCTAGAACTATTACCAATTTTTAAATTTATTATTTACATCTCTTTCACATAAAAAAAAAATTGTTCCAGTTTTCAACATTTACATATTTAGATGGACTCCAATTATTTTAACACCATTTAACATTGCCTGAATGTATGTTACGCTTATCTACAAATTAAACTTTTATTACAACTAATAGTTTCGTTTAATCAAAGGAAATTTTTATTATGTAGACCATTAGACAAATAGTCAATTAAGTCGTTTATTATTCAAGTTTATTGTATTGTATTGTAATAAGAAATTAGTATCTCCATTTTTAACTCAATTTCTCCATTATGTTGAGAACAAGTTTATTGATAATTTCCCTTAATTTTTATGAATTGACTAATGGGAAGTAACTAACACAATTTCATAATTAACACTGAAATTCCAAGGATATTGGAGCATGGGTATTTGGTTTCTACAACTAAACAAACATTATAACCTAGTGGGGGCAGAGTTTCTTCCAGGCATCTCTTCTGCCCCCCCCCCCCGAACGAAATGAAAATTATATAGAAAATATATAGGCGCCCCGCCCCCCCCCCCCCCCAAAAAAAAATTTCAAGTGCCCACCCACCCCCCCCCCCTGGAGAAAAAAAGTCTGGAAAAACACTGAGTGGGGGGATGGGTACTTGAAACTATATAGGCCAAGATTTTCTTTTCTATTTTGGGGTACGACCCCCTCCCACCTCAGAAAGATGCTTAAAAGAAACAGTAACTGCTCACTTGCAGCAGATGAGCAAAATGTAAAGTGGACAAATATTATGAAGCCAGGGCAACAAGTAGGCGATGTAGAATGCTTGCAGTGCATGATAAATGATTGTGTAATTACCTAACATTGGTCTGGTAAATACAGATATTGACAGCCTCAGGTCTCTACTGGTTTTTTATTTTGTTTTCTTTACGATAAATCAGTGATTGTTTTTTTTAATTTTTTTTCTGAGAAAGAGCCACTGTAGGTCCCACTAATCCACTGACTTTTAGTGCCACTCCCATTGTTTGATTTTTTAAGACACCACAAACCCAGAGGAATAAAAGGGTGAAGGCTCAGATTTCCGTGACATCTTTATTATTATGAATATTTATGCCAAAAAAAAAATATTGCTTAGTTTCAAATTTGCTTTTTTAATCCTTGTGGATTCCATGATATGCCTTGTCTGGTAATACTTTTTGCTGGTTTCCTCAGTGCCTATTCATCTTAGAGTTATGATTCTTGGAAAAAAATGGTCCATTGTTTATTACAACTGCTGAAATTTCCAAACACTGTCCTTCAGCATTTGGTAGGCAAAAATTAATTTACCATTTTAATCTTGCAGTCAGTCATTATATGAATTATGAATTATATATGATGGATCTTTAAGTCAGAAATGAAGTTTTAACATTATAATATGTAACAATTACACAGGCATATTACTTAAAAACACAATACCAGTAAAAAGAAATAAAGTGAAATACTTTACAACATTTATTAAGCTTTAAAGGCAATGTAAGAAGCAGGTTATTTCATCCAATGAATTACTTAAATTTGTTAGATTATCTCATCACTTATGATTTCCTGAACTCCTATATCAAGTTACAAAAACAACATTAAAACATTGTAATGTCAACTACTTGTCTACACCTCAAGTTATGGGAGCTGAAGAGAAATGAAATATCACACAATTTGGCAATACACGTTTAAAGGAAATACCAAAAGTGATGTTGTGAGTTATTACTAATAGATTTAAGCTGACCCTAGTGCCAGCCAGATCACCTATTAAACTGAAACAAGAACTACATGTCTGTGCAGAATGAAGTGCAAGAAAGGCACAAAGTGAAATGAAAGAGGGAAGACTACTCTGAGGGAAATCTTGTTGGTAAAGGGTGGTAACAAGGGATCTGCAGCCTGCTCTGTAGTGGTTTACACAAGCAATGTCCCATATTATATGACAGGTTGTAAATGGTCCAAAGTGTTCAACCGAATGTGTAAAGAATATAAAGATTTTCATCTAATACAAGGAAAAACATAGAACAGCCATAAAGAAATTTAAAGAAAATTTTAGTTATGCCAACAATTTTTAAAAAATATCTCTCTTATATGGAATTCCCATTCTAAACTGAATTTAGTTGATTAGTCAGCTTAAACTTAAAGAAGATAAAGGGAGTTGGGTTCATGCATTAATGTCCCAGCCATCAGAGGAATCACAGCAGCTATCACCAGTACTTAATTCAACCTACTCTTTGTAACACACAAGTACTGGTTTATCACAGTTTTAACTTTGGAGATTTTTACTTAGCAAAATAACTATATAAATTTGGTTCTATAAACACATAGAATCTACTATCTGTTTCCCTTTTAAAAGATTCAAATTGAAAAACTATAAACTGGTGTAGCATTATCAGGCACATAAAGCAACTAATGTGGCTGCAACTATAAACATATATATAGTATACATCCCAAATATACAATTTTAAAATGTTTCAAATTTTAAAAGTTATTTTAAATCATAAATTTAAGCTTTTGAAAGAAGATTTAAAATCTAGGAATGAAAATACATTTTGACTACTGTATCAAAAGCCTTTTTAGACATAAAAGATTTATTTTTATCTACTTTTCAATTCATAAACCTAATAAAGCTTGTAATGAATTATCTTCCAGCAATTATTTCCTTTACATCCAAAAAGAGGTTTGAATATTGTTTTTATTTACAGTTGGAAATATTGTACAGTAAACAATTCAACAACAGACAAAATGGAGATTGAATTTACAAAATTAGCTGTGACTAGCAGCAACCCTGTCTAAATCAAAAAGAAAAAAAAAAACCCTCAGAATTTAGCACTGGCTGACTTGCTCACAGTGTGAATGAAGAATTTACAAAATATTGGTACAGTAAACTGGGCTTTCTCAACAAATAAAAATATATTCAATACATTATTTCCAAACAGAATATAATATTTATAATTTAAAAAAACAAACTATGTGATATAGGAATAACAAAAAGTATACAAGTCTCTAACAGAAAACAGTATTACATATTCATTTTACATTTTTAAATGTATACACAAACATTAATATAATGCAACATAATTAGTTTTTTGTTTCTTTATATTAAAATGGAATGAAGTATTGGTAAATAATGGAAACAGGGTCTATCTTCTTTTTTTCTCAATTCTTTTTTAGCACGTCTTTAGTTGAAATCAAAACATTTGAGAAGGTATAACCAGAAAAATACAACAATAAATGGTGTGTTGAACTTCACAGAAATTTTTAAAAGTTATTTCAAATCTCTTTATAATTAAAAAAATTAATTTTCTTAACAGATATCCATAATGTAATAGTAATAGTACACATATTTACATAATGCCATTAACTGCTAAATCATTTTAAGATTTTTGGCCAAAAACCTCTTTACTGCTACAATGTTTGTTACCTGTTGAACAATTAGACTGAAAGAAACATGAAAACTGCAGACAGTATCACCTAGAGCTGCCAGTAGCTATCCAGAGGAAAAGAGAATCTTTACCTCCTTCAGGAGTTGTTCTGCTTTGTCACCTGCTTTCAGACAGTAATACTCTGCTGCTTGACCATGACCCAAATTAATTAGATAACGAGCATACTCCAAGTAGATTGCTTCAATCAAAGATTCTGAATACAAACAGATAAAAATGCCTCGTTTTATCAATACAAAACATTTGTAAATAAAATTATTATAAATATTTGTTTTCAAAAACATCAGTGTAAAAAATGTATTTTATAACATGTCTGTGATTAAAAGAATTTAATGAGCAAGTGCTCATGTATTATATAGTAAAAAAATAAAGTTTCCCTTTTCAACCTGACAGTCCATAGGGAAAGAAAACTAGAGTTCACCTGTTTCTGTGACCTAGGCATTTGAAGGGATAGTGTAGTCAACACTATGCCCAGCCCCCTAATGTGAGCTGGGTGGACTCAGGGACGTTCTACTGACTCATATTTTATAGTGCCTGTTAAAATTTCCTTACGTGTCTGTTCACTCTGTCGAAGTAAAGAAAACTCCTGGCAAGCTTCAAGGAAAAGTACAGCTCTGTCAAAGTTCCTCATGCTGTAAAGGTTTTCAAGAACTTTGTAGAACTGTCCAAGGCTCAAAAGTACTAGCACAGACTTGCTCTGGAAATTATTGTTCAATTAAGTCAGAATTAAGCGATAGCACTGAGTGAAATAATTCAAACTTACAGAACATGATAGCTCCAAATATTAATATGTTTAACGAGAAAAGCTACATTTTGTTATGTACAATTACTTGTATCTATTATATTAAAAGTAACTCTTGAAGAGCTATTTCTATTACTTCTTAGGATCTAAAATTTTCCAAATATATATAGTTGTATAGTGTTAATTACAAGTAATTAAGAATCAGTAAATTAACCTTACCTTTTGATTAACTTGGGTGCTACTTAAATATTCAGCCCATCTTTTCATTACCTCTGCACATTCTGAGGATTCTAAACTTGCCTATTTAAAAGGTAAAATAAAATTCTAATGATAACAAGTCGACTCTTGTGTATTTGTGAGAATTTCCATAAAGATAATAAAAAATTAAAATTTTATATCAGATGTAAATTTTTAAAATATATTTTTTTTACCGACTACATTCTTTTCAAAAAGTCTAATCATGAAAGACTAATGAGAAAATTAAGTGTGAGGAATAATATAAAGTTACTACTTAACCTTTGCCTTTACTAATACTTAATACAGTTTAAAGAGAAGTTAATTTTTCAAACAGTTATTGCATTCATTTATTTTACTTTTACAATAGTTATTGAAGTAGTTGTACTTCTGTTCAATAAAAGAAATTTTAAATCCAGACTGCAAGTTTTTTTAAAAATGAAATGTTACAAATGAATGAAAATAAAACACTTTGTCTTTAAATTGTTTAAAGAAATTGGGTTTTTAAGACCCACCTTAGCCAACCACACAGCATGGTCCCATGAGCCATATGTCTGCAAGTAGCGGCATGCATCAAGTCCTTTGTTTATCAAACATAATAACTGGACACCCTCTGGGATACAGGAATAAAAATAAATTAAAAAATGATACATTAATTTTTAGAATTGTCTTGACTTAATTTTTTTTTTAACAAATATTTAAAATCCTACCTGTGAGACGCCCACTAGCAATTAAATTTGTAGCAACAAGTTTTATTGTACTTTGTGAAGCTCCTGATGACCTTATACTAGCCACAAGACAAGCTCTGTACAAAAATTTTCATGTTTGCTCAAATATAATATTTTTTAAAGTCATAAGTAGAAAGACTTATATTTATCATAAGTTTCTGAAACAAATTTAAAAAAAAAAAATGAGTTTTGGTCCTTACTTAAGGCAATCTATGTAGTAATTATCTGATTCTGATTCAGTCTCTAGCAGTAGCTGGACAGCTCTGTCACTTTGACCCAGCTGTACATAACTGTCAGCACATTTCTGAGTGTGCTCCATGGTGGCTCGCTTGCTATCTTGTAGATGCACCCGGTCAAGCTGGTATTTCTAAATTAAAATACATAAGCATTACTCTTCCATTTTAAATGTTGAAAAAATTATTGTTTTAAGTACATTTTAATAATTTGAAGAAATTTCTTTAATCTTACAAAAAATTGCTGTATTTGCAATAATTTAGCCAATGTAAGTAGTATTTGATGAACATTTCTTAAGAAATAATTTTTATGTAATTTACATCATGTTAAATGTTCACAGCTAATTTAGGATACATTATTGACATTTAGCTTTCATTTAAACATATACTATACAAAAAGCTTTTATTACTCACACACTATTATTCTATCTAATTGATTTTCAAAAAATGTCTTTATATATAAAAAAAATGCATTTACTATTTTTGTTAAAATTAAACATGCTTGACATAAATATTTTTTAATAAAAATAAATTACCTTAAAACTTTGGTTGTCACATAAAGTATCATAACATCGTTCCAAAGGCTGATCTTTAAATACAGCACTTTGGTTTTGCTCTAAACTAGACTGGTCATCTAAAACCACAAGGTCATGAGCCTCTTTGTGAGCAGGAGTAGGGGGGATAAACATGTCTCCACCAGCATCAACTCCACCCTCAGTCTGCTCAAGAACATGAGTTTTAAAGAGTTATTTCTAAAATTCTATTACTCTCAAAATAAAATTGAGTACTAGACACAAGAGCTAACCTTATTGTAAGGTAAACTCTATCAATAAAATAAAGTACATAAAAGAGAAATAAAATTAAAGTGAGCACCAACTTTGAGTGGTCCATGAGCTCTGAAGTATCTTAAGTAGAACAATGCAACAGTCCAAAAATGAACTTCAGATTCATCCCCAAACAATCTATAAGTTAATATAGAATGCATTTTTAAATAAAAGGATCCAGATAAGGTACTTGTAACTGTAACTAACATTAAAAAAAATTTAAAACTCTAAACGATGAAAAATTTAATTGTTAAGTTTGAGTTTTTTGTATTAATGCAGAAAATATTAACAAAATGAAAAAAAAAAAACTCCAATCGCATTAATTGGCTATATCAAAGATCTAAAAACATTTTTACTAAAAGATATCTTCCATACTTAAAATACAACATACCTGGCTATGAGAAGACACCGATGAGCAGTACCAAATTTAGCAAAGGGTAGATAATCAGCCAATTCCCTTTTAAAAATTAAAAACAATTTATTTTTTGGATATACTAGACTTGAGCATATAGTTTTTATTCTTAAGGTCTAAATTAAATTTTAATCCACAATTTTTTTTTAAAAACATGTAGATTTATAGTTAAAAATCTTTAAAAATCAATTACACTATTTTTTATAGATATGATTTTACAAGAATATTGAAATTAAAATGATAGTACATACTTATCGATTTGATTCAGCTGTGCATTAAGGCGCTTTTGAGAAGACTTGTCTTGGTCCAACACGCCTGTGATGGACAATGTGTAGTTCTCTCTCCAGGCTTGGTGCTGCAGCAAACATTTAAGCAACTGAGACTGACGAGCTGTCAACAGATGGGGGTAGAATACCTGTTCTGTAATTCAACATTAGTAACACTTTTAATATTCTGTGCTGACTTATATGCATTATATTTATATATTTTTTATTGCATTTAAAAATAAAATTATGTAAACATCTGACACATGTTTTAAATTAAACTAAGTTATTTTACTTCTAAATTTATACATTTTCTGAAATAAAGTTAGCTGAAAAGAAAAGCGAAAACATAATTTAATGTAATATTTTATCCAAGAATTTTTAAAGGTAATGTCAAGTTAATCTATACAAAAATTATCTTTATATTAATGATGATTTAAAATGAGGATAATGTAATAATTCACAGTACTGTAATTTAGTGTAATTGAATTTTGGAATGTGAAATAAAATGTGTACAAAGTACCAGGCAAATCCCAATTTTCTATGGTGGATGTGGCAGATTTCAATGTAATATCACAGATATGAAGAGAACTGTGTGTTGTTATTAATGCTGGTCTATCAGAGCCGGCCCAGTCAATGTCCACTACTTTACTGATATCCTTTGGGCTTTTGATGGAGTGAAGAACACTGGACTAGAAATAAAATATGGGTAAACAAAAAGAACTAAAAAATTGTTAAATATAGTTACACTACTAGGTAGGTAATATATGTGTGTATATACCTTCCCTTCTGCACCAATGTCCCATATTAAAACTCCATCATTGTGCAATGTAAAGAACTTCATGTTGTCTCTTCCTGGAGCAAATCTAATTTTCTTGATCCATCCTCGGTTAGTAGGGGTTGTCCTGAGACAGATTGAGTCAAAATTTGACAAATATATACTTCAAGACTGAACAAAAACAAGCATGTTAAACCAATCAAAAGTTCGTATAAAAATGCAGGTAGGAAATACAGCATCATATGTCTGCTAGCATCACTCTTATTACTCAGGTTTAAGATAATTGGAAAAAAACATTAAATGCATCAAACTGTTGTATTGATATATTCCTCTGCTGCCCCTGGAGAGCAAAGGGCTGCAATCACACCTCTCCACCGGACTGTTTTGGCCGGCTCTCCTTATGTAAGCCCAACGAATTTTGCCTTTTCTTCTACTGTTCTTCCGTATGATTTGTATTGTATTAATTATCCTATTTAATTTGTATATAAATACCTTGACACTTTAGCTTTCAGGTCCCACAAACACTGGAATCCCTCTGCATCACCAAATATCAAACAATCCCCTTTCCAGGCCAATGCTGTGATACGGGCTAACCCACTCTGTGGTCAAAAAAACATTTTTAAGATCATTAAACATGTTTTACACTGGGTTTAAATAATTAGTATTTCTTACTTAACAGTTTTAGTGTGTAAAGTATTTAAGTTTACACATGTCCAATTGTAATTTTTTAAAAAATACAAATATTCAAATCATTATTTTTATATTAAGTAAAATTCAAAAGAGAATATCTAAAAATCTTTTAAACAGATACCTCAGGTGGGATCTTTGTGACATCAGAAATGGCAGCTCCCTCTACAATAAAATGAAATACAGTGCCATCTTTGTCTGTAATCACAAAGTGCTCTCTGACACAGGTCTTAGGATTCTTCGTATCTCTTTTAATAGTAAAATATTACATTCAATTTGCTGATATTATTGTATATTAAAAAATGGCTAATGGGGTACATAAAAAGAGTTTTTTTACAAAGGACTACCTTTAGAGCTAAAATGAAATATCATATATTCCAAGACATATCTACAAAAGTAAAACCAGATCTGCCAAAAGCAATGAAATTGTTAATTATTTACAAAAATAAATGAGTAGAAAACACAGCAATTTACTTTCCCTCTTGTGAGTCTGATGATGTAGTCATCTTTGCAGGAGTGCTTGCTGGGGCTGATTTATCATCCTCCCCACTGTCGAGGAGTTTCTTTCTCAATGTTTTTAGACTGTGGGAAGGTGACCAAACCTAAAAAAAAATTAGAGTTAACCATATGATATTCATTATGTAGGGTAGATAATTCTTTAAAGCATTTCATAAAATGTCATGACAGAAAAATTTAAAATTCATTTTGGCTAAAGCTTTTTAAAGAACATTTAAAATAATTTGTATATGGTCTAAATGGCCTTAATTTTATTACCAAATTAAAATTAGAAGAAATGCAAAATATTATACAAAAATAATTGGGAAGAAAAATGAAAAAAAAACAACAAACTTACAACTGTAGTAGGACGTGGGAAGTTGCGAGGAAGCTCACGTACTATGGTCTGTGTTCTTAAATCCCATAATTCTAAAGGCTTTTCTTTAAAGAGGATAACCAAGTATTGCCTGAAAGTAAAGCTTGTATTTAGTATCATCGACATTAAGGTTTTAAAAATAACAGCTAATTTGTTGTTTAAGACATTGGCTTATCCATGTGTTAATGATACATAAAAGCCTAAAAATAACTATAGAAAATACAGTAACTTGCTTCAAATGTGAAATCGAAATCATTTCTATAGGAGTTTCACTCTCCCTGTTTGTTCTCAGTTGTTCTTGTCTACCTAAAAGTAAGCACAATTTTAAAAATGTGTAGTTTCACTAAATTATTTAATATGAATTTAATTTAAACAAATATTGTGAGTGACATTTATCAGAAATGAGTAAAAAAAAACACTGACTGTTATAGTTTTTTAAAAAGTATCAATACCTGTTGTTAAATCCATACTTATTAGCTCATTTTTAACTAGATTTGTTGGCCCCAGATTAGGATATGCAAACGACACAAATGTTTTTAGCCCTGACCATTCTAAACCCCTGAAAAAAATTACAACAGCTTATGATATAAATATGTATCCATTTTAACTAAGTAGACAATAACATACATTTCTGTACAAAAAACAATCTGTTACAATATTGTAAAATGTAAAACCCTAAAAAAAAATTCAATTCAAAACCATAGTGTAATAAAGAAACTATATTTTTTTTTAAATTTGAAAATGAATCTGTACAGTGTAATTTAAAAACTTGAATCATATTGAACTGTACTTTCAACAGGAGGAAACCTTCAGTTACCTAACTGGGCTGGAGTGTAAATTGTATTCTCTTTCTATCTGTCCACTGGCAGCATTGGCTATCTGTACACACCCTGAGTGAGTTCCTGGAGAAACATTCACATCAACCATCAGTCTATTCACTCAAACATGTGTTACAATATACTATAACAAGATAACGTTAAAAATATATTGTGATTTGTTGATCTACATTAGGAAGAAAACCTCTTTTAAAAATCCATCAGTCTTTATACATAAACGTGTTACAATCTTATGATAAGAAAATAGCTAGGAATATAATAAAAACTCATCATTACATAAACAACAGTTACAATCTTACAGCAACAATAAAAAACAACTCAATATAAGATGTAGCAACCTACCAAGTGCTATAAGTGGTTGATATACATCCATGTTTTTGTTAGTGAGTGGCGGGCACATCTTCATGACTGTGACGTGAGCTGAGACACCACTAATAAGTCCAGTGAGTAGGAACTTTAAATGTACAGACTGGTTTGTGTAGTCCAGTGCACTGTCTATTATCTGCAGAGATAAAATCATCCCTCTTAAACTGCATTAGACACAGAGTTTGATGAACATTATATATAACAACAGACTCATAGCATATTGTAGTTGATAAATGTACCTGTGAAGTTCCAATAGAATCTGACAATGAAAATTGTGGGTGTGGCACATTTGAAAAAACTGGGAACGGAATATTTTCATCATGTTTTGGTGGTTTTGCATCCCATCCTGCTCCGATCAATGGTGAATTGATATGGTAGTCATTTCCTGTTGTCTATTAACAGAAATTTTGATTTTAGTAATTATGTAGAAGAATCTAAATGAAAATAAGAACTTTCTAGCTCTGAAAGTTCAACTTTTTTAAACAAGAAATTGTACGTGATTTTTTTTTTTTTACATGATGAATATTTTTAAAATAGTATTGTTTTTCACTGGCATGGTCGAATGATAGAGCATAAGACTGCAAACACGAAAGTCTTGAATTTGAATCCGGGTGCAACTTGGTAAAACGTCATTGAGCCCACACATGTCTGATTCATCCCCGACTCATGTTAGGTAAAGTAAATGTGGTTGGGCATAGTGCTGACCACACTATCCCTTTATATGCTGATGTTACAGAAACAGGTGAACTCTACTTCTCTTGCCCCATCACGTTTGAAAGGGAACTTAACTTATATTTACTTATTGTTTATCACTGAAAATTTAAAGAAATTGAAGAATCTGATTTTTATCAATAGTAAAACCATAAGATATTACAAACAGTACAATAAGTAGTTTTTTTAAACACCTGCAATGCTGAGAGCTCCCAAAACATGACACGGCTGTCACTCATAATAAGGGAGATAACTTTCTCAGACACTGGACACAGAGATGAACAGTACAGCTTGTTGTGTCTTGTTACCCGTAATGGATCTGACTGACAGCGTAAGTCATATGCCACTTCCATAGACAGTTGTGTGGGTGTATCATCTGTGGTAAGGGACACAACAGTAAAGCAGGCATTTTTAAAGTAAATACATTTTTTTTTATATCTGCCATTATTTTTAAAACCCAAAAGCAAAATACACACATAAAGAAAGCTTCGATATAAGTGAAGTATTTTCTGTATTTTAATAACATCTAGTTGGAGATGATAATTTTCTTACTATTGCATATTAAATGGATAAAAAGAAGCAAAATTTTAAAATTCTAAGAAATTGTGTTGTAAAAACAAAGTTTAATCTAAATCTAACTTTGTAATATAAAATTATATATTTAAGCTACACAACAACAAGCAAAAAGCATTTTTATGAGATTATTTATAAGTAGGCATTAAAAGCAAGTGAGAAAAATAATTTAATAAAGGGAAGATAATTTAATTTTACTTACCATTGAAAGGGGTATAGGGACCAACAAGATAAAGCATAAGAACAATTATAAAAACTATGATTTATAAAATATTTTCAACAAGAACATAATTTTACACATTTTTAGTTTACTCTGATGCATAAGAGTTCTCCTGAAGACTTACCAAAAGCTCCATGCCCTTCTGGAGCAGGTGTGTTTACAGAATTATTTCTGCGCCGAACTCTAACTGAAACACTGCCATTTTCATGTACGCACATCAGAACATCTCTCTGCCAACAAGCTATAACCTTCAAAAATAAATTTAATATTTTAAATTCTACTCCTTCTATACAAAACAAAGTGTTGATTTGTTTAGTTTTCACGCTAATTTATTAGATTAAAAACTGTTTAAAAGCTAAAAAAATATTTTAAAATTAGTAAAAAAATATTCTGATTAACCTTTGTGAAAGATGAGCTTGATCTATCCAAGGCTATAATCCCAACTGTTTGGTTGATTTCAAGGTCAAGAATCAACATTTCTCTGGGATAGAGAAGCATGAGGTGGTGTCTACATGAGCGGTGAAAACACAGCTGTAAACATTCATTCAAGGTGACACTTTCCTCGTCAGGAGACCCTCTAGATTAAAAAAGAAACATGTATACATAACATTCATACATAAAAGTATTCCAAATTTAGATCTAATAAAAATTCATAAAAAGAGGTACGTATTGCAATTATTGAATCAAGAACACTTGTAGTGAATACCGTAATTATTTTACTTACTTGGGTTTGGCTTCGCCAACCAAAATCCGGCTCATTCTCTTTGCCAGATTTTTTGATGAAGATGCTGATGACGTTGAAGTTTTTCTCTCTAAGCTGTTGGTGCTGGCTGATCGTGACATGTTTGAAGCTTTTAAAATACATTGATTTTTGCTTTAAATAATTTCTGCTTTCAAAAAACTATAAGCAATAAAAAATTTTTTTAGATAACACTCAAATTTTATTTTTAGGAAACTACCTTGACTTGGATTGGAGATGTAGAATTTCTTTCCATTACTAGATGGTGATTTGTTGATGTTGAAGTCAGTCACAAAAATAATGCTATCCTGGCCCAAGACTAAATCATAAAACATAAAACACAAATATTTTAAACATCTTTGTAATTTACTAATTTAAACTAACAACTTTAATTTAGAAAAATCACAATGCTATTAAAATAACAAAATAAAGTGAAATTTTAAAATATATTATCTAGGATTAATAATATTTAATAAACTTACATGCCAGATTTTTGCTACTAAATGGATCAAAAGTAAAACTTAGCAGGTTTTCAGTGTAAGACTTTTTCCATAGTTTGGTTCCAGTGTCAGCATTCCATAAAATAAGGGAATATGGTGGATGCAAACACACCAACAAATCCCTGCAGGCATCTTGATTACTAAGCCATTGCATTCCTAGAAAACATAATTGGGATATTTTATTTATTTATTTTACAATTCTGATTTTGTTTAAAATCAGTTTTTATTCTAATTAAATGTTTTTTGTTTTTTTTTTAATATTATAATCAAATTTAAATTGAAGTGAGTAACCTAATATGGGCTTGTTTCCATCCTCAAAAGCAGATCTAACTATACCCAGCCCCACGTCCCATACTATAATGTGACCATGAGTGTCTGAAGATGCCAAGCGAAGTGTATATGGAGAATTCAGATCATGGTGGTAATTTTCATGGGCCCATTTAACCTAGCAGAACAATTAGATGTACAATCATAAATTATTTATAATCAAACTAAAAAATGCTTCACACAATATAGTTTAGTAATTATTTTAATAAATTTGTTAGCAAAAGAAATAACTAATCTAAATACAAGTTACATATAATAAGAAGGTTAAAAATATATTGGTGTTTCATTAATAAAATCAGGTTTTAAGATGTTGAATAAATGAGAAAAAAATGTATTAAATATTGCTATTAATTTTAAATACAAACAAACTTCCCAGAAATCAGAGAAAAGGGAGTGGACAACTAGTAGTGGAGAAGGCTGTTGCTATGTATTAAGAACAGTCAAACAATTAATGAGGAGGAAGGATAATCCACAGCTCAACAGAGTAAGATGGCAACTATTTTTTTTTTAATTGTAAGTGAACAGGATTATAATAGTGATTTAAAAAAAGATTATGAAAAAAACCCAATCATTAACCCACATTTAACTATTTTTACATATAATGTGTAGGCCACACAAGAATTGACCAAGAGGTCTCTATCAAATCTGCTCTGATGGGACCTGCTAAGTCAGGGAGAGTAAAGATGGTTGGGGATTGTGCTGATCACAAAAACATTCATATGCCAAGGTAATTAAAAACAAACTCTACTCCATCTGCCTAATAAACAAATAGATCTGAAAGGGTGCTTCTTATATTTTATTAAGTGATGAAAAGTATGCTACATCTCTTACCTGAGTGATAACTCCTTTATGCTTATCCAGTACTTGAATAACCTACAATTATAAATCAATTCATTAATATAGATTTACAAAGATGCCTTAATTTACTACAAAACTTACTAATCATACTCATGTCCCCATCTTTCTAAACTGCACTGTTACTTATTACTAGTTTAATGCAATGGTTATAAGAGTGTACTAGTGCGAGGGAGAGTGAGAAAATTTAAATGTTCATAAAAGAAATAAACATAAGTCGATATGTTGCAGGTATATAGAACATTTTCTGGGTACAAAACCACACCCCTTTTTGTGTTCTGGACTAAGTTTTTGTTTTTCTTGTTAGAGATCTAATTCATCTTGTGCAAATAATAACACAACATACATGACAAACTATTATAAAATGTGTATTGTGGGTATCATTCATATTGGTCATGTATCTTCTTTGATAATATGAGTATCAAAATATTCTTTTATTTTTTTTATTTTTAAAGAAAAATACAAACCTGGACATGTTTGGGTTCCACAACAGTAACCAAATTTTGGCAACCATAAGCCAGGTATCCTTGCCATCCCCTGTTAATAAATATTCCACAATTATACGAGTTTATTTACAAAATTAATAAGAGTTTGTGCACTAAGTTAACAGGAATAGCCTGTATATTTTTCACAGAGCAGAAATGATCTACAAACCAAACAATGTTTTTAGTTTTTACTTTTGTCCATAAGGGTGGGTTCTAAGTGGAAGAATGAAAAGATCTCTGGTCAGATTAAGTAAGATTATAACTGAAAGCTATAACAAAATGGATGATCTTATGGAAGCTTGGTCATAAAAACAAAATTAAAACTCAAATCAACCCTCTTCCAGTTTTCATAAATTATTAATTGAACTGCAAAACCTAAGTAAATGTCAGCAACTTATGTAAAAGTGTTGTTTTTAATGTTTAGAAATCTATATTTAGGTTTATTTGCATTACAAGAACATGGGCCCTTACAGTTATACTATACCACTTACATTACAACCATATTTATTTAACAATTGCAAATTGGTAGACTTTGGGTCTTGGACATCACCCCCCTTCAATTACCCCCTACCCCCCACCCCTAGCTCAAGAATCCTGACCATGAACCTAAAGAGTCCAATCATTTGGCTAGATTTATGACTGTTTTTTTATTTCACACCTAAAAATAGAATGTTTACGCTTTCTTCATTGATGATCGTTTTTATTATTTTTTAAACTGAAACTAATATAACTAATAATTTAAAAGTATGAATTATTAGTTAGATTGCATGTTTTGTAACTTGGTATACAATTGTGATTTGCCACACCCGGGTCACACCCCCTCAAGAAAGCCTGTGTTTATTAAGCTGTTTACCTCACTTTACAACATTAATTAACATTGATTTTCAAATTTTTATTACTTATTGGGTGAGATTAAGCACATGTTTACTAAAAATAAAAAAATAAAAAGTAAATTTTGTGTTATGAAACGACGTCATCAGTATGGTGGGTATATGATGGTGATGATGACTGCAGTGAGAGGTTCAAATGAAACGCCAACACAATTTCAGCTGAACAGGTTTAATATCATAGATAATGGAACTACACTGTATATGGTAGTCTTACTATCGTCTAAGGAAGCAGAACTAGTTCATTAATAGCGGCTGGCCTAATAGGGGCCAGCCCTACCACACTTTACTAGAACACAAAAAACACGACTACATTCTAACCAGCCTAACGTTCAACTGTCCTATCTTTCTGGCCCAAGCTTGACCCTTTAGGTTCCTTAACCCCTGCCTGACCCCGGCATTCCAGCGAGGGGGAGGGACGGGCGCCAGCAACTGCTAGGTGGGACTGATGCATTGTGTCCCAATTCAGGGGGGGGGGGTGAGGGGAGCTGCGGAGGGGCAGTACACGCTATCACAGTTCAGGTGTGGGGCAGGAGGGGGTGGGGTAGATACCCACTAGCGGTGGGACGAGGGGGTTGGACTCAGTTATAACATTCTGTTTTAATGAAAGTCACAGGTCAAATATTTTTTCCTTCAGTCTCGTTCAGTGGAGGGTGCCACAGGCTGACATGACTTTGGAACTTTTTTCAGTAATAATGTATATATATAATTCTCTTCTGGGAGACGCTAGAAAACAAGCTGTAAGCGCGCTCCCTACCGCCCCCACCCCCACATGGTCTGGTGAGCTGTGGTTCACGCTAAATGTTTACAAGCAGAGCCGGGTTTAGTGACGACTATTAGGGGCAGATAATTTAGTTTGAAACGATTTTAAACGTGGGGGGGGGGTAACTAAGTGGAGTTTACTTTAACGGAGAAGGGGGGAAGGAGGGGGGGGGGGGGTTATCGTCCTTAACGAGCTACTTATAGTGTTTTCAACAAATATTTTCAGTTGCAGCGTTGGTACTGTCGAATTCACAATTTATGAATTACTGAAAAGTAGAATAAACAACAACTAAATAGCGGCGCATGATATGCCGCAGGTCGGCTCGTAAGTTAATAATAACTTTGCACAAAAAGTTAAAATATGCTAAATTAAATTGGCTTAGTTTACTAGTGTGCTAGCTATTAGTATTATTGATAGGCTACATTTTTAATAAAAAATGATTCTGTAGTGTAATTCTCATCAAAATGTGTAGTGTAGGCTATGGCGTATTAGTATGATTTATGATGATCAGCTGAGTATGTATGTCAGTATGTCTTCTTACTCTTACATTTTCATTTTCTTCTCACATTTTACAGCATCGTCATTTCACATTATGCATTTTACCAAGACCTGATAACTGAATAAGAAAGATATTCAATATCATGTCTCACCTCAGTATCACTACTCTGAGACTCTCAGTCTCACTCAGCAACTCAAGTCTCCTCAGTCCTCAGTCAGTCACCGACCGACTGACTAGTCACCGAGTCAGTAGTGTTGTCAGGGGAAAACATCCAACAACTGGGAAATCCCCCATTCATTAAAAAAAATTAAATTCAAATTGCAGTTAAAACTTACCAATCACAGGCATCTTTGTTGTGTGCATGAAGGGTACCGGTTATAATTTTTGGATATAATTTCATATTTATTTATGTTACGATTGTATTGTTGATACTACAAAACGGAAGTGATAAGTGGGTGGGTTATTGATCTTGGTCGAGTTTTAGGAAACTGAGCGCTACAAGCGCATTTGAGTATTTTCCTTAAAATAAAATCTATGCTGGGGAGGGGGGCGCAAAAAAGCAAAAAAAAAGGAATATTATATTAAGAAATCAGTCCTAGTCATAGTAGTGATTTTAAATTTAATCTAGATCTAGATTATATCTATAGTCCATCCTGCATCGGAGTAAATTCAAAATTCACACTGGGCTCGATAATGTAGGTCCCCTGGGGTGGTACATAAATGGCGTCACATACATAGAGGGGGTTTCGTAATGATGTAGGAGGTTCAGATAGTGTGACGTCCCACTTTCGCATTTTAAAAAAGTAATGTTAGAAATTTAATTTTTGCCAATTTTAGAAAATTGTTTTACATTCATAAATTGTAGTGGAAATTGATAGAACACAGACCCATTCTAGATGCATATGTTGATTGAGCTCTAATATTTTAGAAAGAAATCGATCTTTTAAAAAAAAAAAAATCAGCTGCAAATATTTTTAATGGGAGAGGGTGGGAATTTTAGGCTGATATTTTAGGGGGAGGAGCGGCTTTTTTGTAACGAAGTGTGACCGAGGTAAGGTGGCTGTAACAATCGTTAAAAAAAGCGCGACGATTGTAGGAAAAGTCACAGGAAATGAAGTCCCCAAAAAGTCATAAATTTTTACTTGCATGGAATCCGCTAACTAATTTCTTTTTAAAGCAAGTATTTGGATATTACAATTCAATATACATTTAACTATAATATTAATGTAAACATTTTAAATATTTGTAATAAATTGTGTTACTATATGGTCAAATTTATGAATATGTAAAAACATTTAGTCTGTAGTTTTTTTTAACTTCTTTGTATTCAACATTTTTTTTTTTAAATTTGAATTTTCGTGAAATAAGAAGAAAAAATCAATGTGATTGGCTGGTTCCAACCCATCGCAACAATATTTCAACCATGTCGAGAGTGACGAGAGAAAGAGATAGATTGGCTATAGGCCTATTCATCTTCAATAATGTAATGTTTTTACTGCTCTCAAAGGTACTGTTATATTGTGATATTCTTGCTTCTATCAAATGTAACGTTCTTCTTCTCTTCTATTTCTCACTCTCAGTCACAGTCACAGACGATCAAGAACGAAGAATAAGCAGTCTTCTGCAATCTTTATTTGACTATCTTTCTTGAGCGGGAATTGTCTGTGTAGCGCGCATCTAACAAGACTATAGCGCCAATACGTGTGCTGCATAAATTACTCGCTAGGGCCGTCGTTTCTCCATCCCCTCTAAGGCTAACGCACCGGCTTATATACCCCACCCGCGAGCGTCTCGGATGACACCTTGCTCTTGGCACGAATTCTAACGCTTACCTGTGAAAATTTCCCCCGCTTTTGTGCTAACCGACCCCAAATAACCCTATATAAAAACTTAACGCGATCTCCTAAAATTCTAATAAGCTTATCCTCTGAAACCACAGACAATTCCCTTTACAATGATACAAATTACAATAAACATCAATAAGTTGTTCTTCAACAATAATACTTTAAACATGCAAATATTGTAAAAATATAATCAAATACACCTAATTAAAGTAGATTTCCATAATATCGGCTTGCTCCTAACTAACACTAAGATATTCTAATTAAAGATCAAGCTTGGCCTAATAGTTCTTCCAATTTTCATGCTATAATAACAACTATTTATTAAGATATGAATTTTTCTTCTTGCCCTACTAAGCACAATTGACTGATTTCTAACAAATTCACTACAATAATTGACACTTGACAAAACGTCCCGCGACTAATTGCTTAGTACCGAAAAAAAAAACCCCAGATGTAGCCAAAGATGGGAACTGAATAGAAAATGGTGCATCTGATCGTTGTTTATGTCATCCACTATAAAGCCACCGAAAAGACGAAGAAGAATGCATTTCATGCGTAATAAGTGATTATGTAATAATTAAAGTATAAATGAAAGTATGGCTATTATTAGTTTTAAGTTTGTGTTATAAATTTTCAAAACGAGAGGTTTCTTTTTTTTGGGCTTATTTGCACAAGTTTAATAATGAAAACCACGCGCGAATATGGTTTTGATTAGTAATGAATGTATCTTATTAATTATGAGCTTGACATGATTATTTGTTATTACTGTTTGGTTTTTTTTTTAAATTGAAAAGCCAGCCATGGGATTGGCAATAAACTACGTCATCCAATTTCGCCGAACCCCCTCCCCCTACCAATCGCTAAATGTAACAAAAATCCAGAACCACTAAAATCCACGCGACCTACCAGACCACTAGGCTGTATGGGCTATATAAATTTAACTCACCAATAAAAACATGTTTTCAATTTAAAAAAAAAAAGAAACGCCCAATAAACGTCTTCCATTATGTGTGACGTCACTTAATGAGACCAGCCCCCCCCCCTCCCCTTTCTAAAAAGTATTGTTAATGAGCATTTCTCTTTGTTTCATTGCGTTGAAAGGTTTGAAGTATACTATTGATGAAGTAGCAATTTGCGCCTGCGCCGTTCTTCTGAATAAATAACTCATTATCAAGAACCCCGTATCATAAGGTACACACTACAGTACAAAGTCTATGTTGATATTTAAATGCTATCTTGGATGCTGGACTACTTCAGTTGGCGTTAGCAGCTCTTCAGCGTCGTGAACAGCGTGATCAACACAAACCAGGTGCTGGCCACGCTGTCTTGTTGTGGTGATCAGCTGTGAATTGGAAACTCTGTTTATCTCCCTTTTTAAACATAATTTTTGAAAAAAAAATGCACAGTGTTGAATACAATAGAAAAAATATTTTTAAATAGAGATATGTTTACGATTTAGACTAGGGATGATAAGTAGCCCTTCAAAGAATGTTATTGGTGGGGGTCCGGGAGGGGGGTATTAGCCCACAATAGTTTTATTGCTCAAGGGAACATTTTAAAGCTAGAAGCAAATAAATGAAAGAGTAAAGGTTAGGATTATGATTAGGGTTGGAGCAGAGGCGTAGCGACCCTTCCCGGCGCCCGGGGACAAACTTTTCGATTTGCACCCCCCCCCCTCAAACTTCCGATTTGCACCTCCCCTCGAGATTTCGATTTGCACCCCCCCCCCCTCAAACTTTCAATTTGCGCCCCCTCAACCTTTCAATTTATTTTTCCAACCCATTTTGGCGCCCCCTAAGCTCGGCGCCCGGGGACATATGTCCCCCCCGCCCCCCCCCCCCTCGCTACGCTACTGGGTTGGAGGTATACCCATTCAACTATAGGCTATCTATTTCATTAGTCTTTTAGTCTTTTTTTTGTGGCTTAACTGAAGAAGCCTTTTCTTTAAAGGGTAGCTTAAAAGGCCGGCAAACATATTGAACCCAATCTCAAATAAATAAATAAAGTCCCGCAATATTTGAGATTTTTTTTAGCTATAAAGTTTACTGTGTGAGCAAAATTTTCCATCTTGATATTTCGGGGGGGGGGGTGGAGGAGGGGGGCGAAACACATTTGCCTGGAGGGGGGGGGGGTGTCCCGTTGTCAGTCCCCCCCCCCCACCACCCCCGAAAAGATGCCTGGAAGAAACAAACTCTGTGTATATATATATATATATATATATATATATATATATATATATATATATATATATATATATATATATATATATATATATATATATATATATATATATAGCCCTTGACTGAGCGTAAACTAACTGGTCATTAATATTTTTATTAGTTACATTAGGCTTACAATGTATTTTCTGTATGGTTTATTTTTTAAGGACTAGTGTGTCACAGACGATTGCAGTTTTTATTTTTGAAAAAGGGGGGAGGGGAGTGAAAATTCATAGCTCCGGCAACCTAAACTGCATAAAGATTTATCTGAACTAGATATAGAATCTACATCTAATCGATTCTAATGCTATTATAAATTAGAGGTTCCTTGTTAGGCTTGTAAGCTTATAAAAAAGCATGTGGCTTCTATCTTGCAGTTTGTAAACGTGTAAATGTCACTATTACCTTGTTTTTATTCGATCCAAAGGTGAATGACCCTGACCTCGAATGTCAAGACAAGCAGTGCGCCGTACTATCAAATCATATGGGATGATAACAGCAACAGCTTCGCATTTCATGTCTCATTTGTAAGACATACACTGATGCTTAACATAGGTAAAAATGATTAACATTCTAATTAGTTTTTAATGCATTTATAGATCTACTTTATTGCACTAGAATCTAGATCTAAATCTAGTAGATCTCTAGAACTAGAAATCTAGACTAATTCTAGCCTATAGAAAAGAATCTATTTTTATTTTTTAATTTATCAAATAATATTGAATCACATTGGAAACTGACTGTGTAATAGTCTAATTATTAGACTCTAATAGCAGTGTGTAACTAGATCTATAAACTAAGTCTAGATTTGGTAATCTATCGTTTTAGGTACGTAAAATCGGCCGCGACTAGTAATGTGAAAAACAGGTGACTCCTTATATTTTAATAATTATTTCACATTTTGAGGAGGATTTATGTTTTGAAAAATACAAAAATGTTTCCTTGTTTCATTTATTATTTATGTACCTGTTTTTAAACATTTGAATTAAAACTTTTCAGTAATAAATGAACACCAGCGATGTTTCCAACAGATGCAACCACGCTCATTTACTATAGCAGCCATCTTGTTAAAGTTTTATTTTTATAGACATATAGCGCGAGATTCAGGCGGAAGACACTCTATTTTACAAATGGCTGCTGTTTATATAGCAAATCTTGCTTGCAGACACAGCTGTTTAAAGTTAATTTCTGGCCTATATTGATATATTTAGCCATTGATTTAGGTTAATTATTCATTTATCTATAATATTTGACACAAACATATCACAATATACTTCTATTACAGCCTTGACAATGAGGTAACGTTTTCGTACATTAATAGCCGCGGGCGATTTTACGTACCCAAAACGATAGATTACCCTAGATTTAGTTAGAGTGACTAGACTTAGTTATAGTATAGTCTAGACTAGAACTTATATTCTAGATCTAGATCCAAATCAGTACAACAGTAGTCATAGTGTAGACTACTATAGTACTGTTACAGTACTGTAGAGTCTAGATATTAGATAATTAATAATTAATATAATATTAATGGGATTGTTCAAGTCACTGCAATAGTCATACACTAAATTTAACTCAGTTAAATTGGGGTGTTGGGAAATTGCGAGATGCGAAATGGCGAAGTGGTAAACTGCGAGAAGGGCGCAAAACCCGTCGAAAACCGTCGGTCACGTGATATTTTTGCCTCGCATTTTACCATCACCCGATACTTACGCAGGGGGGGGGGGTGGTAGGATGCAAAAATATGGGTGTTAGGATGCAAAGCTATCTGCGAAAATATTACCGCGACCAATTTACAGCGAGATTTGTTTTGTGTGTTGTGCCGTAATACATTTAAACTAATAAACTAAATAAATAAGCTATCTCCCTTTATTTTCTTTAGTGATAATTAAATTAACTAATTAAATTAATTAAGAAATGAGATTACAAATTTCCTGTAAATTTTATTTACTATTACAGAAACAGCTGCGTTGTTTCAATACAATAACATCTGCTCTCTATCTTAAATGAAACGTTACACTTTTGACCTCGACCACATTAGTAATTTTTTTTAAAATTCGGTGGAGAAGAAGAGGGAGGGCTATATAGTACTCATTGAAACAGAGTGAAAAATGATTTACCGAGGTATTGACCTTGAATAACGTTGTGGCATGTGGGTATACTTTTCCCCTCGAAAAAACAAGGCAGTATGATATTAAGGTCGCAATTATTAAGTCACGATGTAGATTTAATGAGTAAAAGTGGGACGGTTCGAAATTTATACCGACCTCTCAAGTTTACACCCCCCCCCCTCTAGATTTACCAAGAGGACACTGCTGATACTGTATGCAACAAATTAGATTATATATATATATATATATATATATATATCTATATATATATATATATATATATATATATATATATATAGATAGATATACATATATAGATATAGATATACATATATAGATATTTATATATACTATTCTAGATCTTTTGATTTAAGCCTTATGCTAACTAAGGTCAGGGTCATCCAAAATGATGTGACACTCTTAGTCTTTTTTATAATCAATTTTTGTTTAGGTTGTTGAAGAGTTAAATATTAAATAATAACTAGTGAAGAGTGATCATCCATAAATAACATCACATTTTTTGTGTGATTTTTACCTCTCTTCCCTATAGTCACTCATCATCACAAAAAGCCAGACCCCCACTTCTTTAATGAAGCCACATTTTTGTTTACAACCCCTCTCAAAATACTCAAAATTGCAATTTTTGTATCTTAAAACATTGATTTCTTTCTAAAATATTTAATGCTTAAGGCTAATTATAAAATCTAATAAATAATCTCAACTTTCTTTTACTCATTAACAGAAACACATAAAGAGCCTTCCTACACATTTAGGGATTCTCAACTTTAGCAAAGCTATTCAAAGAAGGTAATATTTCATTTAATTCATCAAACCCACTGCTTGGTAAAGGCCAGGATGATTTGCTAGTGATACAATGATTTGACTCGAAATATCGACCAAGATTTTATTTGGCATCATTCATTTTTTTATTTCATATGCTACTCATCCACATCTTGCTATCTTAATCCATGTAAGACTATTGTTTATAACATTTAGCAAAAAAAATTTCGGCCACATGATGTAATATGTGCACAGTAGCTAGTATAACAAATAGTGTTGATAATTTATTAAAGTTTTAGTTGAGATTAATCTTAAGTTACATTTAAGCATACACGATTTCCATACCATACCTTTAAGTTGCAACAACAGTTAAATATATCAATAATAGTTTTTTTTTGTACTTTGAAAAATTAATTTCTGCACTTAGTGAAAGTTTATATTAAAAGACAATGATAAAATACACATTGTGAACTTAAATGGCATAAGCAACCCTTTTTGTGTAAACCATTGTGCTCTAGGAAAATACAGTGTAGAGGAGTATCAGCTTACTGGGCTGCCCATAAATGATGCCACACTCTTTGGTTGGGGAAGATAGAATTTTAGTTAGTGATTAGAAAAATATCTGTTGAAAAACATTTATCAAATAAGGGAACATTAACTGTTTGTATATTCACCACAACAGCTGAAGACTTGATTGACCTCAGAAACTTGTAGAGAACTTCTACTTTATTTCAATTAGTTGCCACTATTGCAGTAGTGATTAATACCTAATGAAATTTATTAATTTAAAGGCTGCAAAGAAGCTTAAACATGCTGAGTTTTACTCTGGCTTATCAATATCTTGCAAGAGTTGAATCCCCTATCACTTAGTACAATGTTATGTCATTATAAGTGGATCAAAAATGATAAAACAGGGTTAAGTAGTCATCTAAATGATTAAGGACATGCTTACAGCTGCACTATTTATTTGATAAAGTTCAAAGTGTAAAAACTAGGTTAGCATTTATTTTTATGTATATATGTGCTTCTTAGAATATATTTCCATTTCATTTTTTAACAGTCAACTTTATCAGGTGATTTGAGATTTTGAATTTTTTTTATTCTGGCTAGGTTTCAGTTCTGTCAGTTGTCAAATAAAGTAGTGTGACTTTTATTTTAAAAGTTTCAGGGCAAAAATTCAATACCAGATAAGAATATAAAGTGTTTATTGATTGATATTTCCCACCTATGTAGCAGCTAGAAAGCAGCTGGATGGAATGAAGACATATTTTATTGACTGAAAATTTTCAAAACAATGATGCAACCATTTGAAAGAAAGTTTAAAACTCTCTTGCCCATATTTTCAATGTGCTATTTATATTACTAATGTGTTTTTAATTTTTTAAAAACTGTACTAATAGACACAAATTAATGTTTGGATTATTGCTTTAAAAGGAGGTTAGCAAAGTGCATTGAAATTTTTATGTTTCCAAAAATAATATTTATAAAAATATAGATTTTAATAAAAATATAAAGTAAATTTCTTTTTTTTAACATTGTCAACTTAAAAACATTTTGATTGCAGTGATTTGCTTACTGGACGAAAATGTTATGTCGACGAGCTGCTATCTACCTAAAAGAATATCAGAGCCTATCTTCCCGCTTTGCCAACACATCATGGACTGGTCACAGGGCAAAGAGTACAGCAAAGATAATTGATGAAGATGATGTGCCACAAACTGGTGCTGCACTTTTGAGGAGTGATCTCAACAGAGTAATACTCTCTTAGCTATATTTGATCTGATAGCCATATACACACATTCATGTAACTTGTACCTTTGTTTTTATCTAAGTGTTAGGGGGGATAATCAAGTCTAAATTGTCTTTTGCCTCTTAAACTTAAAGAATTTTAATTCACAAGACGAATGACAAGAGAAACAATGATGTGAAATTATTTCAGAGTTGTTTTTTTTCCTTTTGAATTTAATGAGTAAACAGCACTCTAAATCTGCATAATGTTATTGCTTTATTATTGTATTGAATTTGTTTTAAAATCTGCAGGTCAAAAGGATTGTGATTAAATTGGGTAGTGCTGTTATTACAAGAGAAGATGAGTGTGGTTTGTCTCTTGGCAGGTTTGGTTCCATAGTTGAACAAGTAAGTAGACTGAGTATTTAAAAGTATCTCACAGCTTACATATTTGCTTCAATTTAGAAATTTAAACAAAGCTTTGTATAAAATGTATTGAAATCAGAAAAAGATGGTTTTCTTGTGGTTACTAAAAATGGTCTCTTATGTGTCAAGGTTGCAGAGCTACAGAACCAAGGGAGGGAAATGATAATTGTCACTAGTGGGGCTGTTGCCTTTGGTAAACAGAAATTGCGTCAAGAAGCTGTTTTATCAATGAGCATGAGACAGAATCTAAGCAATGTTGAAAGTGGGGTAAGCCAATTATAAGTCAATGTAAATTTCATTTAAAATGACCCACAAAATTAAAATTTAATAATGTTCATATTTTCTTTTTAAAAAAATTTGTGTTTGTGGTTTATTTCTAAACATATCAAATGAATTTTTAAAGGTATATTCATCATTTGTAAATACTTATTTATTTAAGATGATAAAACAAAATTATTATTTTAGAATTAGTTACTTTTTCTCACAATTACCTTTTTTTTTTCATATGTTTGTCACTTGCCCCTTCTAATGGTTTATTTGTGGCTTTAGTAGTATGTGAACATTTGTTTTCCTTTTAGAATAGTACATCAGATCAAACAATACATAAAGTTTCTCCCAAATATGATAATTGTGTTAGACATTATTTTAAAGCACAAATGTTTTTCTCAGAGAATAATTTGTCTTCATGTTTTAGCATGAAAAATTGGTAATATCATGCTTGTTTTATTATTACATGTATCGGCTTTTATAACTAAAATGTATCAAAGCTAGTTTTTAGGAAAAAAAGTTTCCTTTTTTTTTAAAATTGTTTTACTAACCATAATTAAGTAAATATAGTTTTAGAGTGTATAATTTCACTTTTTAGTTTTGTTATGAACTAAGAGACAAACATATTTCTAAACAGATATTTGAATGGCTTTTTGTTGATTTTTAAAAAATTTTCACTAGACTTAAATATTACTTATAAAAATAATTTTGCATGGGTGTAAATTATTCACATTTCTTAAAATAATTAAAACATTGTAGAGGTTGTTAAGCTGCTTATAAGAAGTATTGTGTAATATAACATTATTTAATAAGAATGTGTAAGAAATATTTGAAAGTGTTTACAAATGCTGAGGTTGCACTTTTACAGATGCGACTGAGTGAAAGTAATAAGGGAAAGGCAAGCACAAGCTTTTCTTGTCCTCCCCATAACAAGCTTTTATTTTAGCGTGATCCAAACAATTTTTTCTTATTGACTTTAAAAAAAAATTAGTTTTCTATACAAATCCATGTTATTTATTTATAAGAACATGACGCACAGAAACAATTCAATTCTCCATTAAAGTCACTTTCTTCTTGAAACAAACAGCAAAGTGCTTGGAGTAAGGTAAATATGTTACTACTGGAGAGTGTCGTTTCTTTTACTCACAGCGCATGTAGCACTTTGCCGTAAATACTTAAAGTAGCTGGAAATAATGTAGAAGCTGTTTCTTCGCTGTCCTAATATTTGAACAATTCACATACACCATGTATATCTCAGTATACTAGAGCTTGAGCACATACTTACCTGATATATATTCATAGAAATACATTTATTTTCAACCTGTATTCACCCACAAAGAATTAACAAAATGTCCTGTGTGTGTGCAACAGATATGCTTGCTTTTTATTGACTTCTTCCAACAATTTCAGTTAATAGTTATATAATCATTAATCAAGCATTATCATCATAGTAGTGCAGTAATAGTTGTTTTTTTTAAAAATATGTTATTGTTCACATGTTCAAGTAGATGGAAACTTGATTAAATAAAATAATGAAAAACAGAGTTTTTATTATAGAAAATACCTCGTAATATATCATGGTTGGAACAAGTGAGCTCTTTTAACTTTCCTTTTAATGTTGGCTTTGCTAAGTATTTCCTGTCTTAACCTTACATTTAACCACTTGTAAGCATGTGGATTCAGTCCATCTTGTATGTATATATTATAAACATTTGTACATTATTATATTTTCTATTGTTTGCATATTCAAAACTAACTTATAGCTAATTCAGCTTAGTTTAAATTCAATTTATCATTATTTTAATTGTGTAGTCGTTAAATAGTCCCATTAAAAAATATATAGCTCTAAACACTTATCATTGTATGATATCTTAGAATGCACTGTTTGAAGTCTTGTTGAAGTGCTTTTAGACACCCTTTGTTTTTTGCTAAGACATTATAAACAAGTCTCTTCAGAAGTTGTCAAATATGATATAGAAAACAAAGATTATTTTTCATTAAGGTCCTATTTTCTTATCTATATGTTATTGTTGATGTACTTTGTGAGGTGGGTTGTTGCACTTTTACCTACCTGAATTTAAAGCTGTACAAAATCTGTTATATATCAGGTTTAATAGAAATTCAGAATAATGTTTTTTTCTAAATTGGTTGAACAGCATCATATACATTATGTTGTAGCTAGTTTTTCTTTTTGCTTGAATTAAATTTTTCTTTTAGTTATTTGTCTTAAAATGCATGTAAAACTCTACTAGTTTTTTTGTATATAGATTAATATACTCAAAAAAATGATCTACCCTTGGCTTGGAAATCTATTTAAGGAAAGCTCATGAATTTCAATACAAACTCTTGTTTCATTAAAATTTTAATGCAGATGTGTTGTTTCATATGGACTGGGACCTTCTGTATATTTATTGCCTTATCAGTAACAAAGAAAAAGTTGGTCTTGGATTTCATTTAATCATTGTATAGCATAGGTTACTGCTTTCTTTATCATTATGGGCATGGTTTAATCTCTGTTTTAAAAATGTTTTAATTTTCTTCTTCTAGCTACTGTCTCACACTCACATCAGTTTGGTTTTTAAAAATCAATAAGCTTAAGAAAGATTATGAAAGTTCATAAAAGATTCTAGTAACAGATGTTTCCCATACTAGTGAAATTATAAAAATGTGAAAAAATTCCATTAGTCAAACCTTTCACCTAGAGAAATATTGGATTCCACAGCATAACTAATCCGTTCCAAATATTTTTATAATGCGATACTTTTTTATTGACTGAAAGTAAACAAATTATTTATTCTCAAATAGAAATATCTTACTTATTATGATTTCAATTATGTATCACTGTTTTAATTTCTCTATTTCACTTTGTTAGTGAATTAGGTATAATTATTCAATTATAGAAGAAAAATTGTTATACATTAGGTCTACAAAAAAAAAAACTAACCCACTTCTAAATAGCCCCAAGCTCTCTATGCCAGCAACCTGTTTGTTTTATGAATATTAATTGTCAAAAAAAAAATGAACAAACAACAGTTTAATGGGCCCTTTTAAAAAAATTGGTTTGAGTCAATTGTAGTTATTATGTATGTTAATAATAACTTATTTATAAAATAACTGTTTCAAAATTTCGTGTAAACATGTGAAAAAAACAAAGCTACAAAAATGTGACCAAACTTAAAAGGCATTGTATTTGGGTTTTAATGTACACAATACACAGTGTGTTAGAACTAAATATCTGAAGCAGCTATACAATAATTTTTTACTTCTGTTTTTTGAAAAAGTACTATTCATATTTTCATTAGAAGATTTGGTTAAAAATCACCATAATAGCAATAATATAAAATAGACACAGACTTTTTTCATTGAAAGATAGCATTTAAGTATACAATGATCATCACAATTTTAAAATATTTATTTGAAGTAACTATGTCAATATCTTTTTACCACTGTAGATTAGACCACCATCTCTTGAGCCTAGGGCTTGTGCTGCAGCAGGACAGAGTGGCCTCATGTCATTGTATGATGCCATGTTTCTTCAGTACGGTGTTAAAACAGCACAGGTATCATCTGTTTGTTTTAGTGCTACTCATTCTTTATAAATACTTCTTCAATATAACGTTATCATTTTACTAATATTTCTCTCTTTGGAAAAAAATTATTGATGCTTCTTGAATGTAGTGTAAACTTATTTAGTCATTTCACTAATATTTCTTACTTTGGAAAAAATATTTTTAAAAAAATTCAATTTCAAACTGCTTATGCCTGATGAGCATCAAATAGTTATATTTTCCTCTCAGATTCTGTTGACAAAACCCGACTTTCAAGATGAGCATAGCCGAGATAACTTGAGGGGTACTTTAAACGAACTTCTCAAACTGAATATCATTCCTATTGTCAATGCTAATGATGCCGTAGCTCCACCACCAGAACCAGATATGGATTTAGCTGGGGTAAAAAAAAATTTTTAGAATTAAAATTAATACACTTTGATTTTTAAATTAATTTTTGTATACATTTTAAAAATTATACTTTGAGTATTTCTTCGAATTGTTTAGTACACACAATTACATTGGTGTTTTGACATGAGAATCTTGCTGTATGTGCGTTGTGTAAAAATGTGTAGGTGATCAGTGTCAAAGACAACGATAGCCTTGCAGCCCGTCTGGCATCAGAAATGAAAGCAGAACTTCTGATCATCATGAGTGATGTGAATGGCCTGTACACTGCACCACCAGGAATGCCAGACTCCAGACTTTTGCATACATACACTCCAGAGATGGACCAGGTAGTCATAGCTGGCAAGTCAAGAGTCGGCACTGGGGGTATGGATTCAAAGGTAAGGCTTGGATGACTGTTTTAGTTCATTTCTTTGGTTTTGTTCCATTTTGTATCCGAGTTGAAGCTTAGCTTTCTATTTTAGCTTGTTTATTTATGTCTTTTTAAAATGTGTGTCAGAGTTGAGACTTAGATCACTATCTTAGTTTATTTATGATTTTTTTTTTAAAAATAGGTGTCTTGAGACTTACATCACTATTCTAGTTAATTTACATATGTGTTTTTTAAATTGTGTGTCGGTGTTCTTCTTAAAGACACTTAAATACTTTTGCATTTCACTTTTTTAGGTGAAGGCAGCAACATATGCCCTAGCAAGGAACTGCTCAGTGGTGATATGTAATGGTTGTGAAGAGCACGCAATCATCAACATTGTTAAAGGAAAGAAAGTTGGGACATTTTTTACCAGGGCTCAAGCTAGGGGAACACCCACAGAACTGCAAGCCAGATTAGGTATGCGTCACATGGCTTTTTCATTCAAAGAAAACTTTTATAAAATTCTCTCAATAATTTATGTACTATTTTGCTTAATTATAATTTCAATTTATACAATATTGTTAAAACATAATGTAAAATTTCCTAATAGATTATTATTTTTAAAAAAATTTGTTGTTAATTAACCCTGTTTTATAATAATTTTATTAAGCTCGTGAAGGAAGCAGAAGTTTGCAAGCCTTGTCTGGCATGCATCGTACTGCCATTGTTAATAAACTAGCCGATCTCCTGCTGGAAAGGAAATCTGATATTTTGGCGGCCAACCAACAAGATGTTCAAGAGGCATTTGCTTCAGGTGTGTAGTGCATCATTGCTTAGCTGTTTGTGTTTTATCTCTGAGATACACTTTAAATGCAACATTAACTTTTTAACATTTCATTTACCTCAGATATTTTTGTGTTGGTTTAAGGAAAAAATAATTTATATATTCACATTTTTATTTTTATACCATTAAATGTATATCTGTGTTATCAATGTAATAACAAATGATTTTGAAACTATTAATACCTACTATTATGTACTAACATGATCAACCAAGTCATTTTTAATAAATATTTTTCTTTTACATCTCATTGCATTAACAGCAAAGTCTAAAGATCGACACATTGGTATTATTGTGTGAAATGCTATCTTAACTTCCAAAATGCTAAATTTACCATCATGTGTGATTGACAAAGCTGATAAGCCTGTTAGATACAAAGCTGTTTTGCATATCTTCTTTATAATTGTGTGTACTATTTGAACATTTTGACAAGCAGTTTACCCTCTCACATCCTGTTTTTGCCAGTTTCTGCCTTTTTATAAACTTAATTCTTCACTATCCAATTTAAAAAAAATTATGATTTAATCTGTCGAGAACATAAAATTTAAAGCTATTTCTATTAGATTATTCTATGAAAAAATTTTTTAAAATGTCATTTGAGGTTTATATTTTCTTGCCTAGGAATAAAACATAAAATAGAAACAAATTACTGAAAAGCTTTCAACAAATATATTAACCAATTATTTTTTGGATATAACTTATATATTTTTAGTATGTTAAACATTAAATATCTTCTTCTAGATGTTTTGACCACACCCACTTTCCCTTTTTTAATTTTTCCAGTTAATTAGAAAAGTTCCTTGCATCTTGTTATTGTTTTCAGTTGTATTTCTTTAAAGAAAGGGAGGCTTTTGCAAATTTTCCAGTGTGATTTGCACATATACGCTAAGAATTCTGTTATCGAGGCCTATATAAAATTATCTATAAATACACTAAGCTGATAAAGTTGTGCATAAAAATAAGCATTAGTAATTTTTTTCTTCCATTAAATCTCTTCTATATATAATAGTTTTTAAATTTGTGTGAAAAAAACTACCTCAACCCTTCCCCAGTATATTCTAAACATATTGACTATGAAAATTTAAGACTAATACTTGGACATTTAACCTGTTATAAAAACAGCAGTAATGTGTTAAAGAAGTCAGGTTTTATTACAATGAGAGCAAAAAGAATGTACATATAAATTTTAATTTAAACCTTTACGTAGACAAGTGGTATTTTAAAGCTGTAAACAGAAAATTTTGAAATTTTTGTTTCTTCCTGTACCAGGCATGCAGCAGTCTGAAATGGCGAGGTTGTATCTCAGTGAACAAAAGCTGGAGACATTAGCAGCAGGACTGAGGCAGATTGGAGCCAACTCAATCAATGCTGTAGGAAAGGTTGTGCAGCGAACTCGTCTCACTGATGGGTTAGAGCTAGAGAAGATCGCTGTGCCGATTGGTGTTTTATTGGTCATTTTTGAGTCTCGCCCAGATGCATTACCACAGGTATTATTTACTCTACTTCTTTTGACCCTTTTAAACATATGAAAATAAAATATTAAAATTAAGGTAAAAATTGTATGTAAGTTTTAAAGCAAATAAATATTCTTTTTATCTTTAATTAATTGATCAGGTTGCTGCCCTTTCAATATGTAGTGGAAACGGTCTTTTGCTGAAAGGGGGCAAGGAGGCCAAACACAGCAACAGAATTCTGTTTTCTCTAGTACAAGAAGCTCTGGAACCTTTTGCACCAGTGGATACAGTAGCTTTGGTAAGTGTGCATGTTTTTGGTGGAAGTATTTGATTTATCTGTTACCTTGGTTAGTGTGGTCTGTAACTGATCCATCTAATGGGAGAATTGAAAATAATTTATTTATAGGTGAGTAGAAGAGAGGATATAGCTGACCTCCTGCAGCTGAACCAGTATATTGATTTGGTAATACCCAGAGGATCTCAGGAATTAGTTACACGAATCCAGCAAATGACTCAGGGAATTCCAGTACTTGGTCACAGCGAGGGAATTTGTCATGTGTACATTGACCAGGATGTGGACCCAGAAATGGCAATGCACATTGGTAACATACATTCTTAGTATTTCAAACATCTAATCCTAGAGAGAACATCTCATTTTCAAAACAGTTAAAAAAATTGTTTTAATTAACTAGGTTATTTGTTGTTAAGCTTTCAACATGTGTGTGAAATAACATTGTTTTTTTTTCATCCAATCACAGTGAAAGATTCAAAGTGTGATTACCCTGCAGCATGTAACAGCATGGAGACTTTGCTGATTCATAAGTCACATAGAGAAGGACCACTTTTTGATAGAATGTGTGAAATGTTGAGGCTGCAAGGAGTAAGTAGTGATACTCTTTTAATACTATGCTCATTTACAAAACAGCTGTCATACAAGTTAAGAAAAAGTATTATGAACCTTTTAAAGATATTATTTTAACTGCAACTCAATTTTACATATTAAGGTACTGAGCTATTTTGACAAGACACAAAGTAATTCTTTTAAGAATTGTTTGTCATAATGGTAATTTCTTTACCCAGGTCTTTATGTAATATTTCATATCTTTATGTAATGTCATTTTTTTTAATGTAATGTTGTCATGTCTTTATCAGGTGAAGATCCATGAATTATTTATGTTATGTTGTCATGTCTTTATGTAATATCAAATCTATATGTAATGTCATTTTATTAATGTAATGTTGTCATGTCTTTACCAGGTGAAGATCTATGAATTATTTTATGTTGTCATGTCTTAATGTAACATCATATCTTTATGTAATATCATTTTTTTATTGTAATGTTGTCATGTCTTTACCAGGTGAAGATCCATGCAGGTCCAAAGCTAGGCCAGCTCCTCAAGTTTGGTCCATCTGTTGCCGCATCCATGCGCACAGAGTACAGCTCATTAGAGTGTGCCGTTGAAATTGTAGATGATGTAGATGATGCAATAAACCATATCAACACATATGGCAGCGCACATACAGATGCTATTGTTACAAATAATGGTATTTGAAAAATATTTTATGTGATTATTTTAATTTCAAAGTATATAATATTTATTTTCAATGCTAAACTCATATAATTTTGAGTGAATAATATAATTTTTAAGTGAATAAAAAATACATAGTAAACTAACATAACTGCTTGTTATGTTACCTATTTTTTTGTTTTTAAAATGTTTTGAAATCTTTTTACAGAGGAAAATGCTCACCGCTTCTTTAAAATGGTTGACAGTGCGTGTGTTTTTAAGAATGCAAGTACAAGGTTTGCTGATGGATATAGATTTGGCCTAGGTAACCTTTTTTGGTATTTTAATTTAAAACATTTGACAAATTGTTACCTTAAAACGAAACGTATTTTGGTAATGTTAAACTACCATGTAAATACAATGTGATACCCACAGGTGCCGAGGTAGGTGTGAGCACATCTCGCATTCATGCACGTGGACCAGTGGGTCTGCAAGGTCTTCTCACCCACAAATGGGTTTTGTCAGGCACTGGTCAGGCTGTAGGAGATTTCACATCAGGCAAGTTCAAATATACCCACCAGAACCTTCCAGTTACAGAGGAGCCTGCCAACTCATGATTTATTACAATAGTAGAATACATAAACAATGAATGAATGACATTAGGACCAGACTTGTAATAAAAATAGTAAATAAATGAGATTAATCATGGTAAATGATACTTAGCACAGAGATAAAATTAATTAAAGAATTAAGTTAAATTATCGGCACAAGATTTGATAAAATGTAATCTTTCTAGAATTCCTGATTTTTTTTTCTTATGGAAAACAATAATATTAACTCAATTTTCTGAGTAATGATTTTAGGGTAATTCTAATCAGTCATAATTAATAGAAAAAAAATTACTGTATTTAGCAAAATAATAATTCATGTACATAAAAAAGGTGAAGAGTAGAAAGTAAGTTTTAAAACCATTCTTAACAAATGAGTATTAATTTTAAAAAAACCAACAAATTACTGCTCAGGTTTTCCTGAATGATTTTATTTGGTAAGTATTTGATGTTATTTAAAAAAAACTTATTTTTTGTTGCTTGTGAAATTAATAAAGTAGCTGTCTCAGGAGCCTAGCCATGGCCATTCACAATCTTTAAAAAGTTTCAGTGGGAAATCTTAAGAAAAATATTAAGCTAAATTTATATTTTCACAAGATAAACTGCTAACTCTGACAGGTGAAAACAATTACTAGCGTTAAATGTTAATTGTTGATAATTTGCTTTATTTACCATTTGAGTATTTTTGTATACAGTTGTTTCATTTTACTGAAGGAATTCTTCTTTGGATTTTTTTTTTGTTTGTTTGATGTCCATTCATATTTAAAACTACACAACAGAAAATGTTTTATTGAACAGAAAACACTTGACCCATTACATTATTTGAGCTAGTTTTGTAAAAAGAAAATTGTATAAAAATTCCTTTTATACTTTAAAGAAATAATTTAATACCTTAGGTGTTCAGAAACCCAAGCTTTTTTAGTGGCAGGTCTGTTTTGTAAAATTATTTTAAATGTCAGCAATACTTAAAATTTTGAATTAAAACTAGCGTTGTTCTTCACATTATGTAATTAAGGCTACATTTGTCGCACATTTTATGGCTGAACTAGTGTATAGATGTTTGTATGTACAGAGTATTTTTGTTTACAAGTCACCCTGGTGGAAACATTTCTATTTCTTCACCAATTCAAGATGTTTGTTTCACTTTTTCATAAACTCCAGGCATTTGTTTCAGTTGGTTATTAATTCAAGAGTACTTATAATGTATAATAGAATAATCAACTGTCATCCATTGCTAACTTATAGTGGGTTGTCTGTAATAGTTCGCCATCTTACCCTGGAATGAATATAAAGACTTTCGTCACTTAATTGTACCATTATGTTGACATACATTTATCATTTGTTTATATACATGCATGTTGACGCAAGTCAAAAGGTGCCTTGTTTGTCTTAGACATTTGAACTCGACAAATTACATAATAAAACACTGTGCTGTTTTAACTCTGCTGTGTTGATTAAATTTATTTTGTTAAAACTTCGAACCTTTTGTTTTGTGTGCGGATTTGAAAGCTTATGTTTTGAGTCGCATCATCTACACATCAGGAATAGTGTGCATACCTGTGGGATCTACTTGCTACATTACTAATTGCTTGCAACACAAATACATTTATTGAGGTGTTCACTTATGTGTGAATCTTTAACAATGTTTATTGTTAAACTAATTAGTTGTAATGTGTCACACTGTAACCATGCATCACAAAAACTAATAAAACTCAAATTGTGTATCACTTATTTTAATCAATGATTTAGAAATCGAGTAGTTCTTCAATTTTTTTTTCTTCAATAACTGTAAAAAGGTTAGTAATAAGATATATCCTTATGGTGATAATTTCCAGATTTGTAAATTTTTATAAGGTAAGAGAGCTACTACCACCTGTAAAAAAAACTGTCAACCTGCTGATTAAAAAGGGCAGTTACAAAAAAATAAAATCTAAATAGATCTGGGTTTTTTCTGAATACAAAAATTTACACATTGGTTAATGAATGACGCGCTAAAAATAAAATTACTACACGAGGTAGAAGCCCGGAATAGATCACACACAAGTATAAATTGTTATAAATTGCTTTAGCTGCTCCAGTGCTTAGATAATGCAGAAATTAAATGGTCTGTATTATAATCCATCTTATTATAGAATTTTGCTATTATCATAAGTTACTAATAGGGCAAGTAAATGTGATCTTGCAAAATAAGTTATGACTATGTGATTGCAAAACTGATTTCTATTCAACACAAATACATTTAACATACCATTTATTCATAACATTTTAAAACTGTTAAATTAATGGGTGTTCATTATTACAGATACTTTTGATACTTTCAAACAATTTTTTAATTTAAGAATGGATAAGTCAAAAAGAAATTATGAAGCACTGTACTAAAGGGTTTCTAATAAGGTGAACTTAAATATATTTTTTGAGTAATCCTTAGTTCTTATCAGAAACTCATCACATTGTAAGAAATTGAGTTGTGGAGAATAACATTAAGAATATCTGAGCATCATAAAAATCATTAAAACTAATCATACAAATTTAACTAAAAAAAATAATTCTATCGTTAATTTTTTTGTGTGTGCTAAAGGCAGTAGAGTTATTTTTGATGTGGATATTTTGGAAACGCAAGATGCATTTCAAATTAAATGTGGCAGATGAAAAAATAAAAGAAGAATAAGAAGCAAAAGTAGTTAAGAATTTTTTTAAACCAGCTTGCAAAAAAATGGAAAGATTTTAAGACAATTACATTTGATTTTTAAACCATGTGTGGTTATTTGTCTTATAAAATGGTTCTTGTAAAAAAAGCATTCATTAACAGATTATGGAATTAAGTTAAAAGAAACTGATCTAACAGCAAATGCTACATTAAATACTACTCCCAGAAAAAGTTATTTGTTGTGGATAGCAAATGCTAGTAATGTACTTGTTTATATGTCTAAGTATATATGTTTATGTGTGTGTGTAATTATATATATATATATATATATATATATATATATATATATATATATATATATATATATATATATATATATATATATATATATATATATATATGCCAAGTTAAATTCTAGAGAATTTACTGCCCCCTAACCAAATGCTATAAAATATATTTATGTACAACTCCAAATAGATCTTTAAGTTACAACCTTGTCATCTAAGCATGTGACCTTTTAGCCCACAACAAATGCTTAAATTTTATGTATATTTCCAGATGGTTAAATTCTGATCATATCTGCGTTATATAGTAACCAAGCCGAAAATGTTAGGTTTGTCCTGATAAACTTGAGTGTATTTTAAAGCAAATGCTTTTAATGAGTAAAACAATTTAGACCGATGTTTTAAGTTGATGCTAATGTTGAGACACAAGTCCTTTTAGCACCAAGGTATGAGCTATCTTCAAAATGTAATGATTAGTACTTAAATACGCTCCATGTAGGAATGATTGTTTTCATTAAAAGACTATTGTATAGGTGAATGTAATCAATGTATCTGAATGCATATAGGCTAAAATAAATCTACACAAGAAATAATAGACAGCAGTTTGGGTGACATTTATCAAGATAGAAGAAGCAAGTATATACACATCAAGAGGCCAATAAGTAGAAAACTGGCACACAAAGTTCATAAGCTTACATTTTTTCTACAGTAAACAAAACACAAGTTCAGTCATTGGTAATGTCAACACACAACAAAGACCGCAGGTTACATCACAGTTTCTAGCATTGAGAGGGTAAAATAGGTGAAATGCTAAACTACACAAGTACAATATTAAAATCTAATGAAAGACCTGCAAAAAATGTATAATCCACTTCATCATAAAAGACAAAACAGAGTGCTTAAAGCCTAGTCTAATGTACACAGATATTTGCAGAATCTCCCCCAACATCATAAGTACTAAACTATCTAAAAAAAATTCTTACAATATCATTCTTTTATTTCAAGTTTAAATTATTTGTATATTACAAATCTATGCTTTTACTTAAAGTTGTTCTTTTTGCTTTTCAGCTTCCCTTTTTTCTTTCTCTTCTTTTTCTTTCCTCCGCTCTTCCTCCTCTAGCAAGGCCTCATGTTTCAATAAATTGAGTACTTCATCTAGTTGTGTGGGGCTCAACTTAAGATGTTCTTGACTAAGTTGTTCCAGCACCTGTACCCAATGAATACCAGTGATTAGCAAAAATTAGGTATTAAAAAAAACGGATAAAACAAAGTGGAACAATTACTGTTTACCTAAGGATGATAGAAAAAAGTGGATCCATTACTGTTTGCTTTTAAAACTTTTACAAACAGTTCATTGAAATAACAATAGTTCACCATAAATATTTGTTGTGTGTTTATAGAGAAGTTTTGTTTAACCAAACTTATCTTTTGACAAACAACATTAGACAATTCTCTGCTTTGAAAGTGAAAGTAAAAATGCTGGTTTAAAAAAACAACAACTGACCTTTAAGGCATCGTTGATATCTATGCTCCCATCCTTGTCCTGATCAAGGACTTGAAAGATATGCTGCAGCTTGGAATCACTGGGGACTTTCTTTAACCTCTTTAACGCCTCCATCATCTCATTTATTGAAATGATATTTGACCTAAATGAAAAGAATTTGTTAAATTAAATTCCAACTGTTTTCCCAAGAGAAATGGAGTCAGAGTAATGACAATTAGAGTGAATATTTCTTCATTTATTTCATATTTGCTACCATGACATCATAGGATTATGAAAATAAAAAATGATATGGAAAGAAATTATTTTTCATGTGCTATTTTAAATAGCATTTAGATAATGTTAAGAAAAACAAAATGTTTACATTTGCAGAATTTCTAAAAGTTGTTTTCAGAATTTAATAAACTTAACATACTCATTCTCTCCAGTTATATTATTAGATCTATTATTCATTTCAATCTATAAAATAAGATACTAAAAGTTTAAGACTTTAGGGCCTTTTTAGACCTGTTGAAAGTAATCTTTATTTATATCTAAAATTCTGTATAACCTTTTTTAGACTAGAATTAGGCAGCCATTACAGATCAGTGATACCCTATGAACTTCAGCCAATATATACCAAACTTAAAACTCTATTACCCCACTCTACCACTTAACTAATCCATCCCACCATATAGATGCTACATAAAACTGAGTCCCATACTTGAATTCACCAAGCTGTTCCTGAGTAAGGTTGGCAGTCTCAACATTTTCTTGCAGATTTTTCTCCACCTTTGAGATCTTTTCCTGTATGCTACTCTTCTCTTCTTGAAGACTGGTCACAACTGTGTCTAATCGTGAAATCATGCGGTCAACTTTCTTGGCTAATCTTCTGGCAGCCTTGGACTCCCCAAATTCTTTTTCATCTGCGCCATAAACCACTGCAACATCCTTCAGATCCTCCAAATCCTACATTGAAAATAAAAAACAACAAATTAGTAAATTCTTCTAGTACAAATACTCACTAAATCAACAGTTCATATTTAGTTTTGAGAAAATCAAAATTGTGCATGTCTTTTTTCTCGTTAAACCACATTAAATTCTACTTAGTCTTACCTCTTTATATTCAGAAACTTCATCCTTTAAGCCTTTCAATGCATCCTGTGCAATGTTTATTTTCCTTTCTTTAGCTATTTCCTCAAGGACAGATTCCATTTCATCAAGATCCTTGGTTGTGATTTCAGGTGTGGTTTTAAAACTTTCACTTGGAGAAGTCTGCATAACCTCTGCATGATCTATCAAAACTGAAAAACAAACATGATTATAAAATCAGACAGTGATGATTAAGCTAATGATTTTGTGGACTGGCTAAAATTTAAAAAAAAAACATGCCACACAGCTTACCTTCCTTCTGACTGGGTTCTAATATTCTAGCTGTGTCATCTAAACCAAGTTGTTTAGACTCCATAAGAGTTTCAGCTGCTTTAGCTTCTGCCATATCTCTAACATTCTGTTCTTCCAGTTGCTGTTTACAGTAAAGAACCATTTAATTTTTTTAATTGCCTAATCTTTTCAAAGTATTTCACATTTTGAATATGTCTATAGCTGGTTATCACTCAAACAGAATTGTAACACATCAAAATCAACATTAATTTTTTTATTCATTTTATGATTACTGGAGGGGGGAAGGAGGTGAGCTGACAAATACTGTACTTGTTAATTCATTAAGACCAGTTTAGTTGGCTCTTTTGTCTTAAGAAGACCATACCCAGAGAATATTTAACTATTACAAAAAAAACTGGTGATAATTTTCATCTGATAAGCATTGTCTAATAAAATTGGATGTGTTTAATATATACTAACCTTGATTTCTTTAGCGAGTTGCTCTTTTTCAGCAGCAATGATGGCTTCCTCATGTTTAATAATTTCCAGTTTAGTTTTGTTGTCCACTTCTTCACCAGACATCTCTGCCACCTTAATCTTAGCTTCATCAGCCTGTAGATACAATTGTGATTGTTGATTTTTGAACAGCTGTTAATTTACTTAACAGTGAATAAAAATTTAACAAATTTCATAATACAACTGTCTTCATTAGGTGAATAAACTTCTCACTTTTATGTTATTTATTTTGGCTGTGTTCTCTATTAGGTGTGTTGTATAATCAAATTATTATTCTTTTTGACAGAAACATTTGCAAAAAAAAAAAAAAAATCATTCTAGCCCAACTACCATTTCAGCACTAAGCAATCCTTCAGTCTTTTACCAAACTATTAAAAGGGACATAACTCTGCCATAAAGGGAGGCAAGTTTTGTAAAAAACAATTTTTAATACAACAGTAACTAAGGATTTACTCTTCCAAGATATGTGATTGCTTACACAGCAAAGTGCAAGTTTTGCAAAATGTTCTTGAACAAGTTGCAGAAAAGTTTGTAAAGCGTAGTGTTTGACTGACAACCACAGCATACTCACAGCAGTGACAGCAAGCTGTGTGATGGTGGCTCCAATCTTCTCCTCAGTGGATAGAGTCTCTGGTAGGTAGAGAGTCCTGGACAACAGCAACAGGGAGGTGGGGATTTTTTCCTCCAGATGAAGCTGTAGCCATTGCTGCATCTGCTCTCTCAGTCGTTCCTCTGAGACACCAAGGGCTCTCATACCTCGAGCTCGATTAGCTGCCTGTAGCTCAGCAATACTTAGTGTTTCAATGCCTTCTTTTTGGATCATCTAACAAGGGAAATAATTTATATTTTGTAGTGAGCATTTTAAAATATTAAATGCTTTGAAAATGTTTAAAATAAACTAATAATAACAATAAAGGTTCATCATAGCAATTTTAAAAAAAACACCATGTATTATTATTACTATTTATTTGTTTCTAACAGAATAATTTTAAAATATTATTTATTATCAGAAAGTTTCCTGATTGTATTTTTTAAAAACTTGAAATAACCTTATCATCAGCACGCAGACCACGAAGTTTCATCTGAAGGAGAAATCTGAGCAAAGCATCACTTCCGATTGGAGTGACATTTAACATGATACAACATGCTCTCAGTTGCTGACGTGACAAGTTATCTAGAGTTATCTCATCTTCAAACAGTTTGGCAAATTTCATTATGTCTGTTGTACTGGGCTTGGTTCCTTCTGTTCTAATCTTTTTGTGAAAGAAAAAAGGAATTACAAGATTTTCTGAACATGATACAAAGAAAAAAACATATTTCTAACAGATAGTATTACATCACATGGTTTTTCAAAATTACATTTATACTTTGAACAAACATTTAAATATGTTGGCATACATTGATTTTAAATAATGAATGGTGTTTATACATATTTTTCAGTTCTCTACATATTTTTTTAACGCAATTTCCATTCTGGAGAATTGCGTTTATTAACTCGTCATTTCTGGGAATGGATGGATGAATGAATGAATGTATGGATGTATGAATGTGTGTCCGGGCTTTAAGTCGTATCTCCTCCTCAACGAAGCAATATCGATGACTAGTTCCAAAAGCAATTATGTTAAGCAAGTTACGAGAATGAACATAGGCCATAAAATTTCCGGGTTTCTTTCATGGATTTCCAGGAAAAGCCAAAAAAACCTCGAAAAAATGCAGTTTTTTGCCCATATCTCGGCAACCAGACCACTTAGCGACTTGAAACATGTACCAATCGATTCCTGCCATAATTTAGAACAATATTGCCGAAGAAAGTTTTCAAAAATATCCTCTCGTTCGGTCACAAATTTTAAAATTACATAAACACCTACAAACCGATCGTTCTTCTAGCTTGAACGCACCCTAGCAGTATACGTCAGAGCTATTTTTAGATAACATAAGGAAATTGCGCATAAATGTCACTAGACTTTTTTAATTAACTTGTTTTAACTAAAACGTAATGATAGTACCATGTTGTATGATTCAACTAATAGACAGGTTGGTACCAATGTCTTTTTCTTCACACACTTTTTATTAGATTTATTTAAATTAAGCCAGATTATCCATTGAATAATGGTCTGTGTATGATAAATAGTAAATAAAAGTATATTTTAATTTTAACAGCATCAACGACAAAGCCACCTAGCTTTAAAAATAAGCAATGATTACCAATGCTCAATTTACTGCATGTTTTAGAAGGAGAAAAAAGTTGCAAATTATTATGTTGAAGTTTTTTAAAACGTATTAATATCTTTATAACCGTCTTTTATTTAAAATTTTAACATTAGCATTTTTACCAACAACAATAAGTATTCCTAATTGCATTAAGCATTGCTGATCTTTAAATACAACAAAATAAATAAATATACTTCACATAATTTGGTTTAGTTTAGTAGTTTTGTAATAAAAGACAGATAACTTTATCGCACATGAAAATAATGTTTTATTTAAAGTAAAAGATTACCTTATCAATAAATGAAGCAAACGATTGAGCAGTTTGTCCTTCTTGTTTTTTTGCCTCTACTGCAGACTCCTTGATGGTTTTTTGCAAAAACTTTGCCATTTCTATCTTGGCTTTTAGTGTTTTCTTGGTCTTTTCATTTTCTACTTTCTGTAATAAAAAAAAAATAGTTGCCCATTATTTCACCAACTGAACAAAAACTCACTACACCATTGTTAAACACATAATAAGAACAATTTATATTAATACAAGTTAGATTATGAGGAATCCAGGGGAAGTTATTCAAGCAAAATGTAATTTTGTTGAGTTTTTAAAAATATAGCTTTAACTGTGTACAAAATAAAAACTCATATCTATAGCTTTAATCTGATCTTCATTATAAACTATGTTGTCTACTTATCTACCATAATAAATAAATTAAAAAGGCTACCTCATCTGTTTCTTTAAATGTACTTGGCAACATATTGGGGAAAAAGTGAAGGACAAATGGCAGAAGGAATTCTGCAAATGGAACAATGATGAAAACCAACATTGGCAGTAGACGAAACATATCTGCTGTTGTGCGAACCAACTGAAAAAGTATAAGAAATACTTAAAATAATTATATAAATTAACAAAAAAAGGATATTTCTGTATTTTGTAGACAAGTAAACAATACACGCTAATTTTACAAATCTAAATGTCTATAAATAATAATGTGGGAGCACATCTCCCCTAACATTTCTCATATATTGTTATATAATTATAAGGGAAATATTACTTTCAGTGCAATCTGGCTTTAGAAATGCTTTATATTTTTTTTATACTTAAAATTTTTAATAGAATAGAATCTAGTAGTACTAATAGAAAAAAGAATTGCACAGCAAAATAAATGTGTGCTTTATAGAGTGTAAAATTGTTACTTTATAAATGATAACATGAATTAATTTTTAAAAAGTTATTGACATATCTAATTAAGTCACATTTTATGTCACAGTGCATTGTCATAGAGTCTTGATCTACATGAAAAGTTTGCAGTGAATTGATAGTTTGAGAAATTGGAAATAGTGTCAAAATTAGACTGAATAAAAAGAATAAATCCATACGGAGAGACAGACGACAAAATTGCAATAACTAAGTTTTGACGGATCCAGAAGAATGTAATACATAAAAATTTATCAAAATCTCAATTAAAATTTCTTGCGCAATTACAATATATTCTTCATATTCTGTATACTATACACGATTAAGTAGAGAGGTGTAAAACAGTGGCAACTATCAAAATATCTATTAATTATTCAGCATGATTACAATACTTCCTCTATACTCTGTATATGAGAAAGTAAAAACATGGTAAAAATTACTAAAAAGTATCTTGTACATTGGTTGAGTTAGTTTCTTGAAAATTGTATAAAATAAAATGCAAAGTTTCTTAAGTTTTTTTTTTTTTTTTAAAGTATTTTTAAACCATAAATAAATAATGTTTCTTTAATGTTTCTCCTAATATTATAAAGAGTAAAATGTAGTTTTCACAAAAATGGTAGATCAACGGTCAGTGAGTAGCTATGAGAAGTAACAAAAAAAAATATGTAAAAGGAGAATACCTGTAATGTTTACATATTATTGATTTTTTTTTACCTGGTTGTACTCTCTCCTTGTCAAGCTTTTCCCATTCATCAACTGCCACAACAGTTTGGTACAAATTTTAACATCAATAGCTAGAAGACGGAAACCATGATAGTAATGTTTACACACTCCAACAATTTTTTGCCATATGCTCTTTTTGGCCACAACGGCAGTTTTTTCTGGCTCCACTGCAGGCACAGTGGGAGAGTTTGCACTGTCTTTAAGAGCTTTGACGGTTTTTTCAACTTTTGATTCCTCCTTGCACCATGATGCAGAGGTTTGGATATGTCGAATGGGCTGGTATTGGTAATGATTGGTGACATGATTTTTTACAGAGAATGCAGCTAGACTGGGCAGTAAATTAACGGCATTATGAGATGAGCTAATTTTCCAAGTGTGCTGGGCCTTAGTTACTAGTTGTGAGTTAAGATCGATTCCTGTTGGGTATATAAGATATTTAGATGTAAACAACCAGTTCTGGGATGAGGGTTTTACTGTTGACCTATTAACAGAAGATGCTTGAAACCCACTGTGTTTTCTGGAATAAGATTAAACAGTACAGTTAAAACAGACATTTACAAAGAAGAAAGTATGTTTCAAATGAAGAAGCTATTCTTTTAAATTTACAAATTATAGCATAAAATTGTATCAATTGTTTTCTCTTTTTATCTAATGACATATAGCAGTTTGGCTAAATTTACACCAACTAATTTCATTTCCCTAAACGTAGTGGGCTTTTGTAGATAATTTGAAGTAGTCCTGATCTGCCTAAACAAAGTGTGGCCTAGTCCCCTTTATATTCCCTATTGAGTTACAATTTAAGGGCATGGGCGGGTGATGAGTACCAACTTTCTTATTTCCGAGTCTAAAGATGTAATACTTGGCTAATAGTTATAACTCAAAGAGTTAAGCATAAAAATATTTTTTTTAATTTTTTAAATCTTGCGTTGCCATGGTGACGGCGGCCATATTGGATTTTATTGACGATTTTTAAATGGAAATAACTCAAAAATGGTTTGTACAAATTTCATGAAAACTTAATATAGTCTGCAGACACATGTGTTTAAGACTACTGATAGATTACATTTTCAAAAAAGAAAATAGTTTTTTTTTTACTTTTTTTTTTCAAACATCACTGTAAAAATTTCATTATTTCGTCCAATTTTTTCACTATTTCAACAACAAAAAATTTTTTTTTACAAAAATTTCAAAAGTGTTCTATCAGTTTTATTTGAACATATATAAAGAGTAACTGGAGCAAATTTAGTTCAGTTCTGATAATTATTAACAAAGTTATTTCAACAATTGTACAAAAAAACATCAAACTGAGAAAAACGCAAAAAACTAACAAAAAGTTGCAAAAAATGAAAATTTATCGCTGTATGTCACTAAAATCGACCACATTTATAGCCTGAAGTTTGGTGCTGCTGAATATATTCCTTCTGAGCTTGTTCGGCTGTTAGTTTTATTTTTTTCTGGCGCTCTTTGTTTTACCTAGAGTTGTAGTAAAGCTGTTGTCATGGCGTCTTTTTTCGCGTCCTTCACTGAGTCTTCGACTATGGTTTCCTTGTTTTGACAGCAATGCCATAGCATGCCTGGGCCCAAAATTGAATTATGCTATCGCAGAAACAGAAACATATTTTGCATGGTCTCATGTCTAAAGCCAATTATGATAAGACGATGTCTTTGTTTATTGTGAAAGGCCTTGTTCTGGATTCTTTCGCAGTTGTATACTTACGGTTTACAACATTTTTATTACTGCCACACCATGCTTGAAGCAAACCCTTTACACTTTTTTCATCAATAGTAGGCCACTACATCACATGTATTGATAACATCAAGAAGCAAATCACAGTCGACAATAATTCTGCATGGCTGTGGTTTACAATTAGTACTACCAGTACGAGATGTAACAGTGCTTTCTTCTGTCTGTAAAAACTGTGTCTTACATTGCCGCAGTTTCTTAGTAAATGTGCATATTACATCTGCACCAGTGCTTGTCTGAATAGTGCTAGATTGAGTGGAGGTAGCTGCAATCAGTTGCATTCGGACGTGCCCTAGCTTTAGTAAATTAGTTAGATGTGTGTAGTGTATCTATTTTTAGCGAGTGTTTTGTTCTACGCATTATCGAAAGAGAAACAAATTAAATCGCCTCACTGCTTATGATAATTCACACAAACTAATCTAAACTGTTAATAGTATATTTAATTGAAATAATTATATGTTAAAATAATGTAAGTATTTTACAGAAGCTTAGAGAAACAAAACTAGATCAAACTTAGCAACGCGCTGAAACTAAGGGAATGTTTACTTACGAAGCGAAACGACCAATCGCTAACTAGCTTCCGCCGCCGTATGCCAATGAAAAAATTGAGGTCAAAAATTTGCATACCGGAAAAACCCGACTGAGTAAAATAAACAACTTTATGACGTAGAAAAACAATCACATTAAAATAGGTATTTTGATTGGTCATTTAATTTTAGAACAAATAAAGAAAGGAGGTCACGGCCTTTCCATTGATATGAAACACATTAGGTTTCCGCGAAGCCTAATAGTACTTTTCTAGGTCGAAAAATTGCTATTTTTACTAAAAAATTAAACAAAAGACCCTGTACACACTACATTGAACCCGGTTTTTCATAATTAAATACTAATTTTAGGGTCATAACAATGTCATTTTTAGATTCAACGATGGTTATTCTGTATAGATCAAGTAAAAGTGGGAAATCGATGATTTAGTGGATTTATGACGAAAAGTACACCCGCCCATGCCCTTAAGCTGGATGGATTTCAGCCAATCAGTGTGTTAGAATCCAGGCATAGATTCTATTACATACACAGTAAATAACAGTTACAAACTGCTTTAACATACAGTAGTTGATAACAGCAGTGATAAGAAATTTAAAAATTTACCTTCCAAAATCTTTTTTTTTACACGAAACTGAACATGCTTGGCAGTAAACTAAACTCCACCTTTTTCCTAGAAATTGAAACATTTTTATAACTTTAAAATTTGTGAACAACACATTGTTTTCTTGTAAAAGTTAATAAAAATGAAAAATTATAGTTATTAAGATAGTTAGCATTAAATTAACTTAAAATTAATTACTATAAATGGTGAATTTTTTTATACCAGGGTCCGACAAAAGAATCTTCTTAAAAAAGAGGTGTTAGAAAACTGGTAATTGACAAAATACACACATGGCTAAAATAATTGGCTTGCTAATGTCAATGCTAACCCTAACCCCAACAATAGTCCTACCATACACCTAACCCTAATTTCTAACCATACAACTAGTCGAGATTATAATACTCTTACAACCTGAGACTCCTATTTTCTGAAGTCTAATAATTATAATTATCCTAAATCAGTATCCTCAACCATCAAAATATTAATGTACTATAAATAAGCTATACATCTATATAAGCCTATAATTTATACATTTTTATCTTATTTTTAATGAAGTTCCTAATTTATAATTTAGATCTAGATTCTTAAATAAATCTAATTAGCCTAACTAAATATTATAATAATCTAATAATAAATTAAACCACCTCCTAACTAGTAAAAACAGAAGTTTAGGCCTATTTATTTTTACGAAGTGACTACTCTGAAGAAGCTCCTTCCCTCCAGCGCTGGTCTGGCTGGCAGAAGATGAAAAACACAGTGACCTTAATAGATGCACAATTGGCTCAAATTAAATACTATTAATAGCTGCGCAATGGGCTCAAAGTATCCATTTATTGCTGTGCAATGTGATAAATTTTCCTTTTTAGCCTTATCTTCTGACAAAACTATCTGTAACCTGTGTTCCAGCAGTTGCACTTCGGACGGGTCGTCAGGGGTTGAGGATTCACAGTATTAAGTTATAGTGGATAACTTACTAGTTAAGAGATCTAGACTATAAGTGAAGTATAAAATATTTTATCTATTTTAATAGATTTTAATTTAAATGTACTATTTAAGTATTAATTAAGTTAATCCATGTCTCATCAAGACAACATATATGCCTAAACAATGAACATTTTTTTTACATGACAAGAAAAACCAGGTAGATCTAATTTGAAGCGCAGCTATGCGCATATTCTTCCGGCTAAAATTGGCCTTATTTATTTACTTATTTTTATTAAAAAGTGTGTCTTGCTGACATAAATTATTAAATTTACTTAAAAGTAAAGAAGTATTTCTAGAATAAAGATATGGGTATACCAAGATCTAGATCTAGAATCAAGATCCAAATCTAGAATTCTAGATCTCCACTTTTTAATTTAGATCTATTTTTAGACAAAAGAAAAGACTAAGAGGAAAATGTGGAAAATCATCTGATCATCCAACCGCAGTTTGAGGTCATCGAACAGGTGATTTATAAAACTTCGAACGATTGTTATACGTTGGTAATGATTACGTATGACATGCTTTTTAGAATGGTAATGAAGTTGTTCACCTGAAAAAGACACTCTCCCAAAATTTCCTATTTGTTTAACAATAAGTGAAGACATTTTCTTTTAGTGTATTTTTCAGTGCAACCATTGCAAATTGGGGTCAGGGGGTCAGGGTAGAATAAAAAAGCTACCACAGAACAAATACTGTTTAAAATAAAATTTCCGAATTGAGATTTAAAAAGAAAATTCAAGTGTAATGCATCAGAATTGTAAAATAAAATTCTTATTTATATCATTAAAAGTTTTGAATTTTATCTGTAATATTTTTATTTTTTATTCTGTTAAGAATTTTACACGTGTATCTTTTATAAAAAGCGTAGCAACATCAGCGCGTCAATAGTTACACAGCCACAGCTGAGCCACAGGTAAGGCTCTTTCAGGAAGGAAAAATGAAATAGGGGCCTCCATTACCTTAGACTAATAAAGCTAAAAGAGCCATGCTTTAATGGTTTAATTAAGAAAAATAAATAATTTTCCTTAGGCCTAGAGAATATCCATAATTAATAATAATTATAACTTACTGTAGATTCGAATTTAATTTCAATTTTCAATTTTTATTTACTTTACTGGTTTACCTAGATCTTATTAAAAAATTTAGTACCTACTTCTTTAACTTAAAAACTTTTACAATTATTATTTTATAATTTATAGGCTGTAGTAATAGTTACTAGATCTAGATGTAGATCTATCTATAGTCTATAGTAGCAAAGTTTAACTAACAATTTTTTAGTTTGAAAATAGTTAGTAAGACTATAATATATAATTATATATTATATAATTTTAAATTATATATTATATAATTATACTGCCTACTGAACTATAGTATGTATAGTATTTATTTATAGTTAAGTAAATTACTTAGTTAGTATAAGTATACTACTCCTACTCAACTTCCTACTCAAGTATACACTGTCTACATAGAGTCAACTAATTTTTAGTTTTAACTACAAGTATTTAGTATTACAGTAATACTATTACTATCAATTTGATAGACTTTCCTCCTACACTAAGTCTAAGAATATACTACTGTAGCCTAATTGTAATCCCCCTTCTGCTTCCCCACTAATAGTGATCACCAATCACCTTTACTACTATATGTACACACTAAACAACTTGCTCATACATATATAAACACAATTCACACTATAAATAACAATAACATTCACAATTATCAAAATGTAATACAGAAGAACATAGCTTAGCACAACCATTAGCACTTATATTTATAAGCATTGCCCAAAGTTGGTAACACATATATTTTAACCCACCCCCTTCCCTACTCATTACTCCTGACATCACACTTCATCCTACCCTCCCCCAAATAGTTTTTATTCTTTTTAAAACACCTTTTTAAAAAAGAAATTAATTCAGCTCTGTCAAGATAAAGTGCATTGATAAGTTTACCAAAATGCAAAATAACAGCAAAAATTCAGTTTAAAAGAATAGCATTTTAAAATGTTAAAGTATGACATAACATTTTCTTAACCCCTTTACAGCATCACATATGATCATAAAAGTCTGACCTCCAACTCAAAATAGTAAAGCTAGATTCATCTCCTTTTCCCTGTTTATGCCCAAGACACATGGGGCAGATAAAGTAGAGTTAATCTGTTTCAGAGACCTTGGCTTACAAGGGGATAATGTGGTCAATACTATGCCCAGCCGCATTTGTTTCCCTAAAGTCAGTTATTCATCAAGGCTGGGTGGACTCAGGGATGTTCTACTGATTTGAACCCAGATACTAACTCGAGACTTTTGTGTTAGCAGTCTAGCTCGCTACCACTAGGCCATGCCATCCCATCTAAAGCTAGATTAGAACAGGAAAAAGATATTTTAAAACAGAAACAGAGAAATGTTGATTGAAAAAATCATTTTATGTAGCATCTATTAAATTTTTAAAATTCCTAAACAGGTTATACTTCATATAACTTCTATAAAAAACAGACTGATGTTTGGCTAATTTTATAAACCCATAATTGAAATCTCATTTCTATGTCATTTGTTCCAGCAAAAATGCCACAAAATATGCAAGACTATTGGTTGTCTGAAAGTATTAAGGATAAAAGATTTGAAGATCAGTATGACCTTGGGAAAGAACTGGGCAGGTAGGTTGCCATATCTTATTTATTTTGCATGGCAAGGACAATTGTTACATTTTTACATTTTAGGGTTCTGGTACAAAGACAAGAAATTAGGTTACACATTTTTGTTAATTTATATCTATATTTTGCAGCCATTTAACATTTTTGATTAATTTTATTTACAGTAGTAGATATTTGCAAAACAGCTTCAGTTTTTTTATAATGTATCAAAGACATGATTTTTAAAATAACTTTTTAAAATCATATTTATGAATACATAGCTGCAATTAAAAAATATGATAAATTGCTATGAGTATTTTAATTTTGTGATTCTTAATATAAAGATTTCCTTATTTAAAAAAGAAAGAATTTGTTTAAAAGGGGATAATGTTGTGTCTCACTTTTTGTAGAGGCTCAACAGCTGTTGTATACAAATGCACTGTTAAAGGAACAGACCAAGCATGGGCAGTAAAGATTATTGATAAACGCGTATGTATTAAAAATTTATATATTCATAATTTTTTTTTTAAATAGGGAACTTAGGGGAGGGTGAGGGACTATATATTATAAAAATGTATCAGATTATTTACATTGCCTGTTAAAAAAAGCTTACTAGAACTTCATCTCATATGATAAAGACAATAAGTGGTTTATAATATTTTAATTGTGTCTATTTGACCATGATGTTGGAAAAAAAGGTTAAAAATAGTTTATGCAGAAATTGTGTAGATTTCATTAGTCTACCAAGATTTAAACAACTAGAAGCATTGTCAATAGTGCTAATTGTCAGTGTTTCTTGCAGACATCTTTTCTTGGGGTTGGGAGGGGGAGTGGGACGACACTGCTTAAAGTATACCTTAAAGTATATATTATCTATATATATATATTACATATTTTGTCTTTACCTCCACCACCCCAATGAGATGCCTGAATAAAAAATTCAGTTCATTATTCAAATTGCATACAAGAAGAAAAAAATACCAACATAAAAAGTTTATCCTGTTATTATTGCAGAAAAATAAAGTGTGTTACAAGATGTTAACTAAGATTTATATTACTACAGGTTGAGCACAAAACAGTTTTGACAGAAGTTGGCATCCTGCTCAGGCTTGATCACCCAAACATTGTGAGTTAACAAAACTAAACATTTTAAACTTCCCTAATTGGTAGACAATATATTTTATTTGAACAAAATGAAACTTCAAAATATCTGTAGATATATGTATATCTATTCTAATGCTTTGTAGTGTTGGACAATAATGTAATTTATTTCTTTTTACAATGTTCACAAAATAAGGTACGAATGAAGGAAGTTTATGAATCTCTTGAATATGTTTATATTATTCTTGAGTTAGTCATTGGATCTGAACTTTTTGAGAGGTAAATTTATATAATAAACGTACATACCTGTACAGTTTTTTTTAAATTCAGTGGTTCCTTATAATTAAAATATAGTATTCTACTTTATCTAAATGAACTCACAGCATTTTTTTTTAACCTCAGAATTGTATCCCAGCAGTTTTATTCAGAAGAACAGGCAGCTATTGCTGTAAGAGACATTATAACAGCTGTGGATGTGAGTGGATATTTTGTTTTGATAGTTTTGATCTATTTAAATGTTTTGTTATTCTTTTTAGATCTAGTTGCAGTACAAAGGAAGGTGATAAACATGAAAAGAAAGCTTTTGTTATTTTTGTTTTCATTATTGAATCATAATCATTTCCAGTATTCCATTTAATATTGTATATCTATTTATTTTCATATTTTAAAGTTTGTATACATCTTTAATTAAATTAGTGAAATTTGAAAATTGTAGTATTTTCAAATTTTTAATAAATATGCCAAATTCTTATAAAATACAGACCTATCTGTAGCAATATCTATTAATTAAACAGAACTTGAATTATTACTATTTCAGTATCTACATAAACATAATGTTGTTCACAGAGACCTTAAAGTAAGTTGTCATTTATTTTTCAAACAAAACCCAGAGAAATTCTTTATGTTGAATTACGTTTGATTCTGTTATTGATAATTTAGTAAAAAATGCACTTTAGAGTGGAAAGAACACAATTTTGTTGTTGGTGGTGTAATTAGATAGGGGCAATGTTAATTACTTATCAATGTTTGACACTATATGAGGACAAATATAAAGCACTTCTAAAATTACCCTCATTAAATTAATAACTTGGCTACTTGTATTTTATTGCTTTTTGTTTTAGCCTGAAAACATACTGTATGAAAATCTGTCACCAGATTCTAAATTAAAAATAGGTAAGAATTATATATCTATAGAAGAATCTTTTTCTGCTCACAACATAATGAATGCTTAAATTGCTATTTTCAGTTTTAATTTTATAATTTTTAGCTGACTTCGGACTATCAACCATTGTCAGCAATAAAGTGTCTCTTGTAACTGTTTGTGGCACACCAGGATATTGTGGTGAGCATTATTCTAAAACAATATTTTTATTCAAATATTTCAACCCATAAATTTAGTCACATGTTCATCACAAGTTTATCGATTATATTTTATTTAAAAACCCTGTTGATAACATCATTTTTAAGAATACGGTTTTATTTTTAAATTAATGAAGATAAGAATTTTATATATAACAATTTTAAAAATAAATTTAAAAATTAATAAATATATAAAATGTTCACTAATTAAAAAATTTACGATAATTTAAAAAAAAAAGTGTTTTCTTAAATTTTCTTTTAGCCCCTGAGGTGTTAAAGGGCGAAAAATATGACAAGAGCTGTGATATGTGGAGTGTGGGAGTCATTGCTTACATTATGTATGTTTGTAGAAACTGTTTTAAAATATCAACTGAATAATTATTACACTAAAATATTATTTATTCTTTAAAATGATTTATTTTTATATTACTACACATCATTATGCAGGTTAAGTGGCTATGAACCATTTTATGCAGAGAATGAAGCATTAATGTTTAAAAATATATTGAAAGGTCAATACACATTTGATTCTCCTTGGTGGGATGAAGTCAGTGAAAATGCTAAGGTAAACAATTGATTGTTTTTTTATTTTCTTAATCAATCGCAATATATTTTAACAGTTTTACCTTTACAAAAAAATGATTACTTTAAAAATTCTTTTAGGACTTAATAAGGAAGTTGCTGGTTGTAGATCCTAAGAAAAGACTAACCTCAGCAGCAGCTCTAAAGAATGTTTGGGTAGCTGGAGTGGCCAATAAGAAGGATCACAAGGAGGCTACTGTTGAAAAACTAAAAGAATTCAATGCTAGAAGAAAACTTAAGGTTTGTATACTGAATTTGATGTTGAATATACTATATCATCATCTTTTCCCTATTGTGCCCAAGACACATAAGGCAGATGAAGTAGAGTTCATCTGTTTCAGAATCCTCGGCATATAAAGGGGCATTATTGTCAGATCTATGCCCAAACACCTTTGTTTTCCTTTGTGTAAGATATCCATCAGAGCTAGGTGGACATTCTACTGACTTGAACCTGGATTTGAACTTGTAAATTTTGGGTTAGCAGTCTATCTCTCTACCGCTAGGCCACACCATTACATAAGGTACTATATAATAAGTATAAAATGGTTTTATTGAGAGAATTTTTTACATTGACAGTTTGCAACTGACACATTAATGGCAGTGGCAGGGGCAACCAAAAAAATGCCTCTGTTCAGTCTGTTTGCACAGGACACTGAGGATAGTGTACAAGAAGAAATGGAGGTGAACTAATTTTTTAAAACTCATGCTGTTAATACATTGGCAATGTTTTTTTTTACTATGACTGAGATGTGGAAAATATAACTTTGAAAATTCTTATATTAATTAAAAGTTCTTGTGCATATTGTGATTGCTATTTTAGTTATAAATATCTATCAAAAATAAAAATATATGTAATATATAAATATAAATAATATGTAAAATTACTGTATGAAAAAGAGCCCCGTATTAAATCTAAAGCATTTTTAGCAGAGCATCAAAAATTTCCTAATTTAATTCTACACCAGCTGTTAGTTGTGAAAAACATCTAATTTTATTGGTTTTTTTTAAATGTTGTTATAAACTTTTCAATTGTGTAAGTTTAGACATTTTAGATAATGATAACAAATATTCTATTTTTTTCAAATGCACAGTGGTAACAGTTGAAGCTTTAAAATGCCATTAAGAAATTATTGTAAAAAAAGCCTTGATTTACAAAGTATTTTTATAATTACTGTATTTTTCTTGCTGAACTATTTTCAATCTTCCAAATAAATCACAATTTACTATGTAAGCAAAATGTGTTTGTCATCTGTTTAAATGACTGTTGTCATTATGATTGATGTTTCTCTGATTTTAACAACATTTATCACTATTTTACTGTTTTTGCCATACTGGAATACACTTGAATTTATTGTGTTAAAAAACAGTCATAGAATTCTTTTTAAAAACTACCACGGATGCATTCATTGAAAACCACTCAGTGGCTAAAATATGAATATGGTTAAAACATAAACTATACAACTTACAGATTACAAAAATAATTTTCAAGAAGTCAAATCTTAGATTGTGCAAACACTTTATTAATAGCTTTACTTCTTAAAATTGTGTACATTAATTGCCTAATAAAACAAAACAAAGCAATGCAGAAATGTCATAGCTGTTGCTACATTTTCATAATTTTACAATGTGTTATGATGTTAAACAAGCTACTAGGTTATGTTTGCTTAATCTTATGCTACAAAACTGGTCCTACTTTAAAAAATAAAATTGTGCCCTAAGCCATTAAAACCGTAACCAAAAACAAATTGCATAACCACTACCTTCCATTTAAAGGGGGAAAAACAAAACTGAAAATACAAAACACTATAACACCAGACGATATATTGTTTCTTTTATAACTGATACATCAAAGTTAAGTAGATGAACCTGTTTCAAGACGCGTAAAAAAAACACGATGTTTAAGATCAGAGTTTTCATTGAAAAGAAACAGCTGTTTTTCTTGAGCATGTATGACAGTGAGCAGTGACTGTACATTAATGTAAAAAAAAAGCTTTGTTTATCATGAGCTGTTTCCTGCAGTATAAAAGTGTCTGGTGAAAATGCAACAAAACATATTTGTGTTGCTAACAAAACAAAATACTAAACCTTTTCTATTTTTAAAAGTTACCTAAATTTGTTTTAAATGTACAAAATAGATATATATTTCACCACAAGGGGTTTGAATTTCTAACATTTCAGCAGTCTGACAACTATGAAAGAAACATTAAATAGAAGTGTTGTACGAAATATTAATCATTTCTCCAATTATAAAAAGCAATACTCAAGGAACATTTTTTTTTCTCGATGTTATGATGAGTGGGTAAACATTACTGAATGTTATCATTAGTTGATGCATGAGGCAAAAGAATAATTTTTTTTAGCAGTAATTAGTAAATCAATTTTTCAAAGTCGCTTACTTTAAAATACATTAGAACAATTTAGTATAAAACAAATACAAAAATATATTCGACTCAGGGGTTAGAAACAAGACAATATCCAAGTTTAGTAAGCACACTATACATATTGCTTATATGTGGAGAACACAACAAACTCTGACAGTGTGCAAACAAATAAGACCCACTAAAACATTCTGTTTAAATATCATACAATAATCAAATGAGGTGCAGGAATTTGAATGTTCACAGCTAAGGCTCAAAAGATGCCTACAATTATTAGCATTTATTTTTCAGATTTTGTTTCTTCTTGTAACAGAATTCATTTTTAAAATCTTAATTTCACAATGTAAAAGTGAATCCATTTTAGTAGTGACAGTCCATCATATATGTTTTACTCTCAGTGGGCTTTTAATTTCTTGCTTATAAAATAATATATTTTTTTTCCACTTTTTTCTTTATGTTGGTTGAAGGTGGTTGCTGATAATGTGGAATGCTGTTAAAGGCCACAATAGATGTTTAAAAGGTTTTGTGGTGTTTCCTTCGTTCAGCTGCTCGTTCAAAGTACCAATCAGACAACTTTTCCTCTTCCCTCACCTTCTGCCTTTCATAGGCCTGTCTGGTGTACCAGTTCTCTGATGGACCGTGCTCTTCTTCTAAGATGTAGCTTTTATCACAATGCTTGTCAGCCTTATCACAAGCAAATGTTTTCGCTCTTCTGTTGAAGTACCATTGAGATTTCTCATACTGACGAGAGTCAAGTCTTCGCTGCAGTTCTCTATCGGATGCTTTGTTAAAAATCCATTCCGCTCGTTCTCTCTCTTTTCTTGCATTTAATCTATATCTTGCTCTTTCCAGTAGCCAGTTTTCTTCTTCAGCATTGGTATTATTGTTTTCTAATGAATCTCCGCTATCCATATTAATTTCCTTAAAAGATGTTTCAAAATCTGAAAGATAGCGCAGGGTAATATGTGTATTAGCTCGGGTAGCATCCCCTTGTATATCAGGGTTATCTCCTCCATCTTTACCATTAGCAAAAGAAGTTTGTCCCATAAAACTAGAGCCATCTTTTTTATTGACAAAATGCTGTTGTGCACTATTCCCCTCTCTCTTGTCCTCCTGCTCAGCTTGAGTGTGGCAATGTGCCTCAAAGGCAACTTCAGGTTTGATTGAGTCACACTTGTTTTCTTCCACATGGTATTTTGGATTCATCTTGTGCTGAAATGCTGTTGAAAGCCACTGATTCTGACACTTAACCCACTCTAGGTCTGATTTCAGAAGTAACTTAGAGTTGGCATTCACATTATAAAAATCTTTGAAATTTCTTTGAAGTATTTCTAATTTACGTTGTTTCATTTTTCTAACATTTTCTAGATATATGGGCGTAACTTTTAAAAGGCGAGAAAACTCACTGTTGATGGTTTTTATCATCTTTTTAACCTGTTTCTTATCAGCATTGCATTCAGCACTAAATTTGCCTAGAGTTCTGCAAGGATTTTGTAGAAGCTGTTGCTGATACATTTTTCTAACCTTAGATACACACTTACTGTGGATATCCAGCTCTATCTTTCCTTTACTCAACAAAGACTTTGGCAGATCGGTGCATAGTTTTGTAAGCTTTGATGATACCTGGATGACATTGTGACCCAAACTTTCAACCATTCTCACCAAAGAAGGTTTCTTCTCATGCCAGATGTTCTTGATTTTATGCCAAGTGTTAGCCACCTTTCTACCAACAGAAGCCCCTGTTTTCTTTAAAAGCTTCCCAAGCCGACGTGGCCAATAACCATCTTTCTTATCCCTGCTGTATGGGGGTGTTGGTTCATGTGGCATAGATGCTTTATGACTAAAATGGTAGGATCGGTCAATGTTGTCGAAAGGGTAATGTTCATCTTCGTTAACAATGCTTTCTAGTACATCTTCACCATTCAGATTAAAATCTGCAGCCAACAACTGCTTAAAATCTTCCATAATATCTGTTACGTACATGACCAGAGTATCCTTATCCAGTGCAACATCACCCCACTTCTGGGTGTCAAAAGTGACCTTAGCAAATTGAAGTAAAATCTCTTCAACCCTCTTCCAAGCGGTGTGTATAGGGTCTGAATGTGACATCCTATCAATGCTGCGTTTCAGGATGATGAGCTTCTCCTGGAGGTAGTCTACAAGTGTGTCTTTATCACTCCCCCTTCTGATGTCGTTTAAAATTACGTTGATGTAATCCATAATCATTGTTTTATTCGGTACTGTTTCTTGCAAAGATTTTAGAGGGGACTTTTCTAAAGTATTTTTTTGTAAATTATTGATCAAATCTTCAGCACCTTCCCAAACTTTGTGTACAGAATCAAAAACAGACTGTTTCAATTCAGCAACTCCAGATAAAAGCAAGGAAAGATTAGCAAAATCATCAAAAACTGAAACATTCCATTTAGCAATGTGTTGAGTTAATGTAGTGATATTGGTGGATAAAAGCCTCTTAATGCATTCCACGTGCTCTGCATGTTCCTTCTCACTCTCCCACTGTTCCCTGTCTCTTTCATCTTCCAGCTCCTCATTGTCCCTCTCCCTCTCCTTCTGCCGGCGCTCCAACAAGTACAGCTGCTGCCAGCGCAGGGCTCGCTCCTGTTCTCTTGTTAAAGACTGTTGGAGTTGTTTGATATCTAAAGGAATGGGAAGAGCTGCTCTACCTGGAGAAATGGAAGAAACTTTGTATAGCAATAACATAAGTAACATCACAAATAGAAATGGTGGAAACTTTGTAGAACAATAACATAAGTAACATCACAAATAGAAATGGAAGAAACTTTGTATAACAATAACATAAGTAACATCACAAACAGAAATAATCTTAATTAGTCAACTGTGTGGGACAGAGTGGACAAGCTGACTGTCAAGTCTTGAGTTTGAGGCTCAAGTTTGTCCTGAGTCGTCGTGTCCCCCCCCCCCCCCCCCCCGGCTTTAATGGATACTTAACCCTAGTGTAGTAAAGTAAAGGCGCCAGAACAAATGAGTGATGACACAATCCCTTCATGTGCAAAGATTTTAAAAAAAATGTAAACTATATGAACTAGCAAACCTAAATTAGTACATTGTTTTTTGTCCAGTAAGTTTTTCAACCTTGTTACAGCATCTTTTAAAGAAAAGAAGGAAAGAAAAGGAAGGTTAGAAAAGAAAGGAATTCCCAAGCAAGGGATATCTGTCAAAGAGCAAAAGCTAATGTCCTATTCATAAACTAAAATAAAACAGTACACAATTGTTTGTTACTTTTTTGTAAGAAGTCAGCAGCACTGTGACCTTCTGAGACTGGTTTTTCAATGTCTTGGCTGTCCTGCACAAGTCTATCATCCTGTGTCACCTTGTCCAGGTCTACAAGAGTATCATATGTGGTGCTTGCATATGTGGGCTTATGTTGTTGCTGCTCTTCAATTTTCATTATGCTGTAGCTTTCAATGAATGGCCGTAGCTTTAAGTAGCAATGATACCTCATGACCTGACTCAGTTCTTCACAAACAACGAAATCTGTGATGACTTTTCTAATCATTGAAAATCCATCTCCAGAACTTTTACCATCTTCTTCACCCTGAAAAGTTGATGATCTGAATTCAATTATTTTTTAGAATCATGAACCATCATAAAAGTGCATTTAGTAAAAAAAAAAAAAAGATAAAGGTATTTGATACAAGCTTGAAGAGTAAAATAATATTTAAAGATTGTGAAGAACTATACTAATGAAGCTGTTGTTTGAAATGGATGTCAAGGCTTTTATAGGAAATTCACCAAATTCAAGCCCCACCACTCAATATCAGGAATTAGCCCTAGACAGGCTTGGACCTAAGCTTAAAACCATTGTTCATTATTTGCTTAATGTGCCCCAAGTGTTGCTAGTAAAATTACGTTAATTTAAAGTAAATCACACCTACATAATAAAAAAAAAAGACCATCACAATTCTTGAATGAAATTAACATTGTTCAAATTAGAAAAGTTTATTAGCTAAAGAATTAAAAACTCAACTAGATTTAACAAATGATTTAAAAATTGTCTAACATACTCACATCTGTTGCTAAAATATGTAAAGCTGTATCATAACTTCCAACCTGCAGCTGTAACAAAAGAAACCTTCTCTCAGCATCATGTACAATGAGCAAAATAAAAACTTTAATCTATTCTTAACCTTCTGCTGAGATCTTCACAAAATGTGTTTAAAATAAGACTACCTTAACAAAACATTGCTAAAAAATTAAAAACTAAGGCTAAAATACACTCATATAAACAGTTGTGCATTGTGGATAAATTAAATGGATTAAAATATTTTTGTTTTAATAAATTATCGAGTCAAATGGGGCACCAACCTTTAACTTGTCCATAATGCTGTTGAGCTCTTGCAACTTTCTTTCACCCTTCTGGAGCTCTTTGATCTGGCTCTGAAGTTGGTAAACTTTTATTGACTGTACCTCGTAGGCTGTTTGCCACTCTTCAATCTCCAGGTCAGTAGCTTTGTATGATATAAAACATGGTAAAAAAAGTGTTACATTTGTTGCGCTTCTGTATAAATTATCAAATTTAATTTATATTATTGTATTTTAATTTTTAAAAGAATGAAATATTTTGTTTTATGATGCTAAATAGCGATATACTTTGTCATCTTTTTAAGGTGATTTCTGTTAATGTAAAATAAAATTCATTACACAACAAAATATTTGAAAATCAATATTTTCACTTGCCCATGATGATTCCTAAGCTAATACCCATAGTGAGGATAGCAGCAAGGACCACAATAATATTGAGGATGGTACTCAAATGGTTGTTTGGGCAATGAATGTAATTTCTTGGACCAGCTTCTAGTGGTAAGTCGCCAATATCAGCAAAGACTGACAGATCTCCAACATCATTATGAGCTGAGAGGGAACCAGTCTCACTCTGCTCACTCTCAATGCGATCGTCAACACCTTCTTCATTGGAGGACTCTGTATCATCATCTTGATCTTCTTCTTCTGCATTGTCAAATCTGTGCTGTTCATACACTAGACAAATCAACAAATTTAGAATTTTTAGAATTACAGCTTTTTGTTGCTCATAGGTAATATTGAACTAATTCAAGCAGGATAATTTCCAAGCAATTATAAAAGTCATACCCGAAGCCCTCATAAAACTGAAACTTGGAGCAATGGAAGAAGCAGGTGGTTGTACATTTTCACTGTCTTCCTCTGAATCCAACCGAACGAAATCTGAATCTGAAAAAAAAACAAAACTGGTTTTAAGCAGGTTAAGACACAAATTAATATAGCTCCCAAATGGCAAGATTGTAAATTTAACACACAAGATTATTTTAACAACTTTTTAAAATATATGAATGTGAGTTTAATTAAGTAGAAAATATTTTTAATATGCTTAATTAATCAAAGAACTAGCTGTAATAAGAGAATCTCAAACACATCATCCAGTGTATATAAGACTGCTGTAACTAGTAATATTTACCTGTATCGCTTCCTGTTAAGTCACTGACAGGTGACATAACAATGCCTGTGTCTTCGAAAGTTACAGAACAAGGAGAAGATGCCTTTTCCTCAGTTGAACTGCTGTCTACTAAATCACTAGGCTGTCTGAAAAACATAGCCATATAATGTATTTCTGGTAAGAGTTTTTGTGCAGGTTAAGGAGCACAAAGCTTGAAATGAAATTATTAGCTATGAATGAGGGTACCTCTGAGTTAACAGTTCAAGACAGCAGGCTCCCATACTTTCAACTACTTCACCATCATTGCCAGCAACTGCTTCAGCATCTGGTGTAGGTAAAGGTGAATGAAACTCAGAACCTCCTGGTTCCTCACTACAACCTGCTGGATCACCTTGCTGCAAGGGAAACTCTTCGTTTACCTCAGAGACACACGGTCCAGGGGTACCAAAGGACCCAGCTGATGTTGGAATGCCCACTTCCTCACTACTATTGTTAACAGCATCACACAAACTCGACTGGACTTCTAAATGTGTGTCTTCCTGTCTGGATAATTCTGCAATATATTCCTCCTCTTGTTCTTGATTTGAAGAGCAGGAGATGTTGAGAATATCATGCAGTTTTTCATCATTGGATGACGTGTAATGCAAGTCATCACTTCCATGATCTAGCAATTTCAACTCTCCTAGAAAAAGTCAATCCATTGTTAGACATAAAATCAAATGTATATGTATGTGTGTGTGTATATATATATATATATATATATATATATATTACACACACATGTCAGAACACTTATTTTGGTTAAAATCCATTAGTCACCTGACTGAAGGTCTCTGTTTTTCAAATGATATGAGACAGTCTCATCTCCTTCACAATGAACCACCTCAATAGAACTTTCAGATGATTCAGAGTCTACATCTCCTGACTGAGTTAAAAGATTTTTTTTTAAATCAATAAAGTTTATTTATTCTTTAGAAAGTTAGATAATCTCACTTAAATACCATAAACATGTCAGGTTCTTTAAAAAACTAAATAGCTCTTAGAAGTTAGTTTCAATACTGAGGCTACATTAAAATTGAAAAACAAATGATTTAACTCTGCATTGTTGTGAAGGGACAAATGTGTTTTCCACTACTCTCCAGCCATACAGAGGGTTGTGTAATGTAACCGAGAGCCTTGTTTTTGTCTACAACTGGTGATGTCCCATAGGTGTAATTAAATGAGTGCAGAATTTGGTTTAGTTCCCATGGCAATAAATAAATCAATTTACATTTTTAAAAGTTTTTTATAATTCAACGTTGACCTGTAAAGGAGAGTCTTCATTATTTTTTTATTCTGTTTATATCTTGAATATATTTAATCGGTCCTATGATATTTTTAATTACATCTCTTGCTTTATCCCATTCTTATAATTTGTTTGTGAAACATTGTGCTTGCACACCAACTGTGAGCCAGTGGGTCACAAAACCAATTACAGGGTAACAGATGGCCATTGCTCATTGTTAACCTTATCAATACTTAAGTTATCAATTCTAAAAAATGCAAGCTACTACCATCCAAGTTATTTTATGAAACAATCAACAGTCAGATATTAATACTCCTAAACTGTACAACAATTTATCTAGCTAGAATTTTTCCCATTTCAAAATTAAATTACGGAAATATTTTGTAACTTTACTGACCAGTATTTCTCCTTGATTATCAACAACAGTCCAACCTGAGAGAGCTAGTGCCTCACTGTTTTCCTGAGTATTTGACATATCCTGGCATCTGATGTTATTTCTAATCAAAATACATTATTTTGTTACACAGTTACTTAAACCAAATCAAAATGCAATCAAACAAAAATTTGTTGATAAGTTTATTAAAAATGATAAATATTAGTATCCACAATGATTATAATGAATACTATTAAGTTTATTATTACGCCTTGTGCTAAATATTGATACACATGAAGTTGATGAAGGCTTGTGTTAAAGAAAATTTTATTAATACTTTTTTATTTAGTATTTGCATGGCTCACTGAATACAGGTTTTTGTTTTTGCAAACCTTTTTCCAAGAGGGGGGGGGGTGTTAGAGAGGAGGGTATACCAAAGTATTTATTTTCTATATATAAACTAAAAAAAATTTCATTTCATTTGGCAGTGAACACACCTTGAACAACACTGTGTTGTGTTAACTATATATTCTAAAATCTGTAAAAACAAAATAAGTCTGTTTGCTATTTTTCTTAAGTTCCAACACTATTATCAATAACCAATAGCCAGTTTTAATTGGAGTATACAATAAATTTATTTAGCTCTAAAGACAGGCCAAATCAAAATTAATTATTTAGAAACAAAAAACAAAGTATAAAAATACAATAAATAATTATGTTTCTTTATTAAACTATTTTAGTCTTTAAATATTTGATATAAATCTTTGCTCTTTAGCTTCACAGATCATCTAATTGGTGATGTCAAAGAATTTATCTAGAGATACAGATTTAAACTAGACTTAAGCTATTTTTCGTCTGTCCGTAGCTGTAAATTGTAGGTCTAGCTTTAACTAGACTCTACAATCCAAGCCAATAATGAGATTCTGTACTAAACTATTTCAGGCCATAATAATTTTATATAAATCTTTGTTTAGCAATGGAATTGGCTAAATTTTAATTTAAATATTTTAAAATAATATTCACGTAATTTTTTTTACGCTGGCTTAAGTTTAATAACTCCCTATAATTTCACCATATGATATATGCGCCTTGCTGGCCAAGATGATAGTATAGTATGTAGGTGGTATGGTTTCCAAACACATCATGTTAATGTTAAATTTTTATGTTTTAATTTTCCCTCATAGAAAATGCACAGCGCAAAATCACAACACATGTGATTGGTTCTATTTCATTATTATTAGTTTGACATTAGCTTTGACAATTTATTCATTTATTATTCAAATGATGTTCGAGCTCAGAAAATCTTATACAAAAATATTGACGTTTTATAAAAGACAAAAACATCTTTTTAGATGTGAATGATAAAGTTGCCTATCGGGACATGGGGCAGGTGAAGTAAAGTTCACCTGTTTCTGTGACCTCAACATAGGAAGGGATAGTGTGGTCAGACCCATGCTCAGCCTAAATAGGTGTTTTAAAAAACAAAAACATATATGAAATGTGACGTCTTTTTAAATGTGGGGGTCTGGCTTTTTGTGATGTGTGACTGTAGGGAGGGGAGAGATAATAATTGTCAAACAAATGTGACGTCATTTGTGGATAACCCCCAAAACCCACAGTTATCCTAGGAAAACGGGGTCTTGTAAACGTAGACAAATCTCAATCAACTTTTATCTGAGCAAGAAGAAATTACACTAAATCAGGGGTCTCCAAACTTTTCAAATTTCAGTTCGGGGGCCAGTTCCTTCCAGGCATGTCTTTGATTTTTCTGGGCAAAGTTCCTCAGCCATCAGCAACAAACGTTTTTTTCCGTGGACAAAATTGATCTCCAAGGGCCGGATAAGAGGACATCGCGGGCCGCGGCCCGCGGGCCATAGTTTGGAGACCCCTGCACTAAATGGAAAGTTTGATCAAAGAGGTCAGCCATCACATAAAATTTCAACAGGCCTATGCACTGCATACTGCATAGGCCTGTTGAAATAGTCAGAAATAGTATGCAGAGAGAACTAAAAAATTAGACTTAGGTCTAAATAAATATAAAATTATTAAATAGGCCCTAATAAATTATTAAATTATATATTAAATAATAAATCAAATCTAAATAGGGTGTAGGCCTAGCCTTTTTATAAATTAAACAATAGTCTTTGACTTTAAGTTAATTTAATAGGCCTATTAAATATTAATAAATAATAGGCCTAGGCCTATATAAGTATATATATATATTAATTGATATTTAATAGGCATAGTATAGGCCTACTTAAATTAGTTAGGGCCTAAACATCTAGTAGGTCTATCTACTTAACTTATTTAACTATTCTACTAGTACTAGTTCTAGCATTAGGCCTAAAAGTGCCTAGATCTAGATCTTAATCTATTAAAACTAACTCATTACACTTTTTTTTTAACTGAAAGAAATAACTCCAACTCCTGCCTAGGACTAGAGTCACTAGATCTAGAAATCTAGAAGATTGTAAGATTTTGCATTTACCGGACGACTAACAGTTTTCTTTAACTTTACTATGTGTGGCTGAGTATCTATTAAAAGTGAATAAGCCAAACATAAAGCAACACGTCAGTCTATTACCTTCACTTTTGATGAAAACTGAAGGCAAATCCTTACTCAAATAGTATGCAACTGACCCAGAACATTTCCTGTAAAATTCCCTGTAAAAATAACAACATGACCCCATAACCTACGTTTAGCCAGGAGCAGTTTTTTCCCCGCATAAATTGTAATTTCCTTGTAATCAATTTAGAAAAATAATTATCGGTCCGAAACAATAAAAATAATAAAATAACTCAGATATCAGATCAAACGATACATTAAACAATAACCCCCTTATTAATATACAAAGTGTTATTCTTACGAAACTACGACCATTAATAAAAACCTGGACATGAGAGATGACCTACATACATAGGCCTAATCTCCTAAATCAAGTCTAGACAGCAGAGCATAAGCAATACAGTTTTTTGTTCGGCTATACAGGACTGCGCTTGACCAGGGAGCTGAGAAAAAACCAGTCGGCCAGCATGAAAGACATTATAACTCACCAACTTTAAATGAAGTCGCGATTGTCATAGCTGGCGAAGAGTTCAACTCGCGTGATATTATTCTTTATCACAGAAATGAGAAATGGTAATGTTCAGTCTGTGAAACGCATCGGTCTTATGACTTATGATGCTTTACTCATTGCTTTACAATACCGTATACCCCATAATATTTTGACAAGGGGAAGATGGGTATCATTTCAATATCAAAATGATAAATCTAGAAACAATTAGTGCTATGAAGTACTATGCTTATCGGCTGATGATTCATGAATTGAAAATCAAGAGAATAATTTTCCATCAGTACATTGTCGACATGTATGCTAAAATTGAGAGCGAACGACTTCTTTTTATTCGACTGAATCAAGCCAAACTGCGCTCAGAAGCAACTACTACCGATGCCAATCCCAATGATATTGGGAAAATGGTCATTTTGCCAGCTACATTCATAGGAAGCCCACGGCACTTACACGAGTACGCACAGGATGTGATGACCTATGTTCGCAACTACAGCCGTCCAGATCTATTCATCATGTTTATGTGCAATCGCAAGTGGGATAAAATCAAAGAACTTCTTTTACCTGGACAGTCACCTGCGGATCTTCATGACATCATCGCAGTTATATTTTCTTCTAGTAGGCTATTAACTTGAAGTTAACTGACAATGAGCAAAAGTGATTTTAAAACAAATTCATGGTATATTTTGAGCAAAGGGTGGGATTACATAACCTTAACATTTGATAGTTATGTAACAATGTTGGACCATTTTAAATCTACCATTAGCTTCAGCATATACAAATGTCATATTATAGATTAAAATAGCGTTACATTTAAAGAATGACTTCTTATCACATTGATTATTAGATGTTTTAAAAAAAATTGAAAGGGGGGTATTACATAATCTATGAGATTAGTAGGTTGAGTAATCGAAGGACACTTTTTAAAATAGCATCATTGGATTCAGCATACAAAAATCTATAAAATGTCTTAAAATTACATCAATTGATAAAGTATTTTGGCTTTTATACCACTTTTAGTGAAAAACGCTTAAAAATTTGGTCCATACCCTCCCAGTATTTTTCCTCTTTCAGGGTCTACCCCGGTTGTCTGAAAAAACTGCTGTTTTTTAATGACTAAAAAATTCAAACTGATCTGTAATCAGATTGACAGCCCCTATCCAAATATGTAACTATTTTATTGTTTTACTGAAATTAAATTTTTGCATTGGCCTAGCTTTAATTTGAGACCCCTACTAACTTCTAATATAACTAAGCTAGAACTCTCAAATTTCTTCCACACACTGCCAGTAAAACAAATAGCAAACCCAAGTTTTTTTCAAGATAGTCAGACAGATATAAATATAAATTTATTCACATAAAAATGAGCCAAAGCACAATTTTACCAAAGCACGAAAAGGGAGACAAAAAGTCAATTTACAGTCATTTATAAAAAAATCAACTAATTAAGCCACATTAATAATATAAATGTTCTAAGAAAGAAAATTCAAAGCAGGTTAATATGAAATAAGCAGGTAAAGAATTAGTAAAGAAAGTAATTAGCAAGACCCGATTCTGCAAGGTCAGTTTATAAAAATTAGAAATTTCATCCTTTTTTAAAAAATGATAAAAAAAGTAAGGTATCTTAATAAATTTTACACCATCTTAAAGCACACGATGCTCTTAATATATAATGAACACAGAAACATAAAATAATCATTCTGCAAAACAATACAAGGCATCCTTCCTTAACGCCCAAAATTAAGAATTTTCATTACCTAACATCTCGCAAAAAGTGTCCTTACTTTTAAGAAAGTAATATAAATTGTGTAGGAAACATGTTAGCATTACTTTGTTATAATAAACTAAATAACCATACTATTACTTTACTTATATACTATAATAATAAGAAATTCCATGCATTTTAAAAACTGACGAAGTAACAACTAATTTAACTGAAATTTTTTTTAAATGATCCTAATAGTTTTGTGATGTTCATCTAGTTTTGTTACTCTGGTCCCTAATCATGACATGTTTAGCATAAATTTACTGTTATCAGTATATTTATAGTTAGTTATTGATCAATGTCAACTTCTAAAAATGGCTAGGTCTGTAACTTGTACAATTATCAGAAATCTTAGAGCAGGTTAAAAAAGACAGGTCAATATCCTGATAGGGCATTGTAATACATGATTGTGAACTGGCATCAAATCAAATTATGGAATCTAATATTAGTAAGGGATCCTTCCATTGGTCCAGAGCAGGGGTCTCCAAACTACGGATTTGATAGGTAATGCGGCTCTCGGACTGAAACGTTTGGAGACCCCTGGTCCGGAGTATAGAAAATGTCTGTGAATAAAAATTATTAATTAGCATTTCAAATATACTGACTTATATAGTAGGCCTGTATATCGTTATACCTACTTAGATATCAACCATGTAACTTTACATCATTATAAATAATAAGCAAAGTGCATACAATACTAACATTTGACACGGTTTCCTTCAAAAACATTTAGGAGTCCTGTTGTTGCTTACACAAACAATATTTTTTGGCAGGACTTTCAGTTTCCCCTTATTTTATGCTAACATCTTGCTCTGTTAATAGAATAATATTAAAAGTAAGGCTGCTCAATGTTTTTTAGATATAAAATGTAAGCACTATAGATAGTTCTACTACTATTAACATGAAAGCAATAGTGAATCTAACTAATCTAAGTAGATCTAGTTCTAGAAACAATTTTGGACTAAACTATTTAAACTTTAAGTGTTAATTAAATTATAACAGTTTTATGGTAAATCGGGCGCCTGTTCTGAATATATAATTTTGCCGGCTGTAAAATCATTTTTTCATGTAAAAAAAGCATTTAAAACTTTTAAATCTATAATTTTTAGCATTAAATTACATTTTACACCGTGCAAAGTCATATCATCTTAAACTACCTAAAGGGCTTCCATTCTACTTTCTATATTAGTTTTTAGTGAATGCGTATGTATTATGGTATCGGATCTTCGAGCGTTGCCGCAACCCGCCCAAATTTTTTTGCGCGCAGCGAGTTTTTTTTTTTGGCTCATTTAGAATAGAGTCCTTGCAAACACGTGACCTAAATCACATGATACCTACGTCCGCCGCCACGGTGGTGTACACCAGACGTAAACACAATCAGCTGTTCACCAGCGCTGGACGCGTTCACTGTATGTAAAGAACCGCACCCGCGGAAAAGGAAAAATACGTTACAAAAACTTGAACTCTTAGGAATTGAAGATCCTTATACTATACTCTTATTGACAGTTTCGTGGATAATATAAATATGTGGCCGAAATTTCTAAATAAAAATACTGTTAGCAATACTGTTTGCGTTTAGAGTTTAAGTAGACGAATCTGATCAAATGCAGTAATATATTATAGGTTATCTAGATCTGGTTAATGTAGATACTAGATTCTCTGTTAAGTACAAGATTTAGTAGCAACAGAGGCGTAGCGACCCCTCCCGGCGCCCGGGGACGTAATTTCAATTTGGCGCCCCCCCCCCCCCCCCCCCCCCCCCCCATATATTTTTTATGTTTAGAATTCAAAACTGCAGCTAAAATGAGCTTTTAATTTTATTTCCAACCCATTTTGGCGCCCCTATGGTCGACGCCCGGGGACATTTGTACCCCTCCCCCTCGCTACGCCTCTGCGTGTCAAAAAGATCGACATTAGTTTTAAAGACGTAGTGCCAGGCTTGCTACAATTGTTAACTGAACATATTAATTGGTAGATCTAAATGTATCCGATATAATTTAAACAATGGTTTTAAGAAAAAAATCTTGATTTAAAAGATATAGGCTATGCAAATCTATTTTCATGATTGCCTGAGTAAAATCAGTGCTCGGAGTAAGCAGAGTATAAAGAGCGCTGTTGAAGTTCCAGCAAAACGTCACTAAGAGTACAAACAAAACATTCTACAAATGTATATCATTTAGATTTAATCTAAAATTGCAATCTTCAAATAATTTTGCACTTACAAATACAAGTTCATAAAATTAATTGAAGACTAGTAAATTCCTTTGTGTTTTTATTTTCATTCGGAAACAATTTTCTATACGTTATTAATTTTAAATTGTTTTTAGTGTGGGATGGAGTGAGTGACGGATAATACATAGATATAGATGCAATATATTCAAACTATTCATAAACTTAAAATGCATAGATAAAAGCGAAACAATATAAATCTTCTATGCCAATACTTACTTCTAGTGTAGGAAAATTGAAAGCCAGTCGGATCATGGAGGTTCAGTATGTTTATACATTGGAAGTATCTACAATTCTCCACATTATCATTTAAATTTTTGACGTAAAATTTCAAGGATCTGTTTTTAATCTGAAATGTGTAATGTGCCGCTGAGAATCGTGGCGACAGGATACAGGAGGTACTGTTTCGATCTTTCGCAATGGATGTATTGAAAATCTACAAAGGCAATAGATGGACATCAGACTTTTATATAAAAAAAAAGTAAAACTTAAAAAAAAAAAGAAAAGCACAGTCCTAGTCCTAGTCATCTCAAGTTAAAAAAACGGCTTCATATGGCTCTGCATAATACGAAATTAAAAATTTGCATGACACATAAGACAATAAATTAAAAAATCAACTAGTATCTTCCCTTTGGGTAATTTGATATATTTTGCCCTAGAGATTTTTAGTCTGAGATATTTTAACCTGAGATATTATATACACATGTATTTATATATATATATATATATATATATATATATATATATATATATATATATATATATATATATATATATATATATATATAATATATATATATATATATATAATATATATATATATATATATATATATATATGTAATATATATATAGCCTATATATATAGCCTATATATAGGCTGTATATATATATATATATATATATATATATATATATATATATATATATATATATATATATACATATATATATATATATATATATAAATTACTAAATTCTGAGAGAAATACATTACGAGAAATGTTTACTAAACAACCACAAACCTGAATGATGCTCTTGGTTAAGCCGTAGTCACCTAAACATATAGAAAAATATTAAAATATTTTTACACAATAACGTCGTTATGCTATAATACTTTGACACTTAATACTATCTAATCTATCTATCTGTCTGTCCGTCTGTCTGTCTGTCCGTCCGTCCATTCATCATTCCATCTATCTATATATATACATACATATATATATATATATATATATATATATATATATATATATATATATATATATATATAAATTTGGCGACAATTTTCGAGCGAACTAATTGGTCCCCACCCCATTCCACCATCCCATCATAACACACTTTAGAGAACAGGTGGAACAGTTCTAATGCCAATGTGTGAACGTGTTACGTGCCCCTTATTTAGCTATCAAAAGGGAGCAACGAGTCACAGAAGTTATTATGATTTAAAGGTTTGCCCATTTTTTACACTACAATTTGTGAAGTTGTTTTTAATGTTTGCGAAGAGCGTGGTATAGTAACTGTAAAACAAAGATAATCGTACCGCAGCTGCAGTATTTTTTTATATAAACCAAACATCGAGGCAAAAATTCGCGTAAATTAAATAATTTTAAAACACGTTAATTATGGTCGGCCGTGATCCCCCTATACGGTCTGACCCCCCCCCCCCCCCCCCCGCCATGGAACTGAGGGATCTAGTGGCATTGTAGTTCCGCCCCTGCAATACACAATGAAAATTTTAAAAAAAAATGTAAAAACCTACAGGAACAAACAATCTTTTTTTGTCTAACCCCCTTTTTCTCGCTCTCGTTCTTTCCCTCTCAATACGATAAATGGCGATGCTTTTGGTTGCATTTTTGTTTTTGTAGTGTTGAGCATTTTAAAAAAAGCTGTTCATGCAGCTCATTTCAAGAGAAATCTGTTATTAGACCTGGATTATATATATTAAGGCAAAACTTTGTGCTGTACTTACGGGCAGAAGAAAGGACAATAAAATATGTGACGATTAGCCACATGGCATGGCGCAAATACGTGATGATCAGTGACATCTTGTTCAAGTTTTGTTTACTGCTCTATTTCTAAGAAAAATTGAAATACATAATGTTTTAAACAAACGTAGCCCGAGAACAATGCAGTAATATTTTAGGAGACTAAAATTGTTGGCAAACTTCTAGGGTCTCAAAATATAAAGTAGCTTTAGTCAGTAGCTTCTCAAGGCGCGATGTGGTGGTGCGGACAGCATATGAAAATACCGTTAAGGGGGTGACACCAATGTGAAACATTTCTAAAAACACATAAGAAAATGCTGTTTTCGTTTCAATTTGAGATTAATTAGAGTTAAATAGTCTTTTTAATGCATATCCACAAATCCTGATAATGGATAGGGGAGGGGGTACCACCTTGACGTAAACTTGGCAAGGATAGAGAAAGCCACTCGTAATGAATTTTTTTCCGACAAAAAAGAAGTACGCTACCAGGCACTCTACGAGTTATTTACTCCTAAGGCTCTAACTCTAGTTTGATGAACGGTGAGCTGTTTGGCTAAACTTCAAAACGTTTTAGCAAATATACTAAGCATGCAAAGATAAGAGAGCTATTAACATTTTAATCTGTGACTATCACGACAGTAAAAATTGTCTCGAGTTAGCTAGAGAAAATAATATGCACATAAAATTAATCTGCAACTTCAAACATCTAAATATGTTGATTGAGTCTGAAACTAAAAGTATTATATGTTTGATGAACGCGGAGGGATTTAAATGAAGTGGGGGATGATGAATTGGAATACTTCAAGAAGAAGCAAATCCTTGACAGTATCAGAGGAGTAATATTTGTGAGAGCCTCTATGGCAGTTCCAACTATCCGAGGGACAGATCAGGGCACTTTTGATGCAATCCGGAACCTTGGGGACTACTAAACAAACACAAGGAAACAATTTTTAATGTTATTTTTGCAGTTGGTTATCATGTAGCCTACATGCACTTGCACACGCACATGCACATACCCATATGCATACATATACACATACGCATATATATACGCATACGCGTACACCAGTAGCGTACGCAGGGGTGGGGGGAGCGGCACCACCGCTCTCTCCTAATTTTCAGCAAAGAGGCTCCTTTTTGGAAACTTTTTAACTCAAAGTTTTAAACAATGGTATTTGTCAGAAATTTATTTTTGGTTGGCATAAAGATGTAAATCACTTACATGATTTCTTTTCATGAAGAAATTAAGCTTATAGTACTAGAATAGTGTTAAATCATGATACCATTTAGGAAGCTGTATTGGTTTTCCATTCTAAAAATAAACCGGGAGTGATCTTCCCAAAACTTTCTCGAATATTCTTATATAACTTGGAATATAGACATGATTTTTAATTACTTAAATTTTTAAAAATAGAATAGAATCTCATAGAAAAAAGAATTGCGCACCAAGCGAACGCCAAAACAAAATGTGCATAATAGTCCGCAATATTATTAGTACTTTATAAATTTACATGCGTTTTTTTAGAAATAAGATATAGCGTAAATTAGTACTACTTCCGGTCAGCGGAAATTACTCAAAATTTGACAGAAAATAGAAAATTAGATCTTTTACTTACATGTGAAATTTCATTTATATATCCTAAATAGTACTCAAGTTATAGGCTTTTGAAAAATTCAAAGTAAAAAAAGTACCACTTCCGTTTATCGGAAATCGCTCAAAAGTTGATACGGATCTACGATTTTGATAAAATACGTATATATGAAATTTCATCAACCTAGCTGTAACGTTACTAAAGTTATCGTGTTTACACACAGACAGACAGACACACACACACCGACATACGGACAAGATTGCAAAATTATGTTTTTCCGTATCAGAAAAAAAAATCTCGATTTTTTTTCACTATTACAAGACTTTCTCTATACTTCGTATATACGAGAAAGTAAAAAAAAAAACAACTCTAGTACCACTTGACAAGAGGGGTGTTAAGTTTAAGTCCACTGTATATTGTATTGATTAAGAATGATTGAATTAGAAAATATATAAGTACAAAATATACCAACAACCACATCAGCTCGTATGCAGAATCAAGTCGAGACTTAAGACAAAAAGTTGATGCCCATAAACATTTTAGAAAAAAAAAAGCATTAGAAGACGGTATTTACAGAACAGTGAGAGTCAAACTTAATGCTGTAATTGATACAAATCTGGAATATCCTACAGATCTTAATTTTTATTTTTTTATACACCCGTATCACCGGATCTAGTACATGCATTATTTGAGGTTGATCCTTGACAACCAGGCGTCCACTTTCTTTCGTATATTTCTGACTTTACCACATAGCATTGTGGAGCAGAAAGATCATTCAGCCGTCTTAATTATATTCCTGAAAACATACATTCGTTCTACCATGCACGAAAAAATGTTTTCTAGCTTTAATAACCCTGATTACGATTGAACGGCTATTCGCACCTGATTTTGATTTAAAAGACGTAATATATCATTTTGCGAGAAATAGAGAGATGTAGCTCTATCAAAATTTCCCGAGTACGGCCTATAACAAAATTGTTATCAAATGTGTTTATATTGGACAAAAATTAATTGTTTTTTCCAAATTTAATTTAAAAACAAAATATGCAATACAAATATCTGTACTAACGTGTCCTATGCAATTCCAATTTTTAGAATGGACATGTAATAATACACCAGAAAATCAATTATTTTCTCCTTCTTAGTGCATTATTGCAAAAAATTCATAAAAAACGTTTTAATAACAAGCTTTTATGTAATGATGCACTAAAAAGTAGAAAATAAATTATAGACTACTATTTAAATAACTATAAAGAAAAGCGTGGGTCACTTTAGTATCTATTGGATACCTTTACTAATGTTAAGGAAGACACCCACGCTTTTCTTTATAGTTATTTAAATAGCAGTCTATAATTTATTTTCTACTTTTTAGTGCATTATTACATAAAAGCTTGTTATTAAAACGTTTTTTATGAATTTTTTTTCAGTACTTTACATGTTTTATTTACAATAGAGTTACATGACTAAAAACCATTGTGCGCCTACTGAACGTGATGTCGCAGCCATTGAACTTGATGGCGCAGCTATTGAACGTGATGACGCGTGTGGTGTGGTTGGATAGACATGCCTACTAATTCGGTCCAAATTTTAATTAATTCATAAAAAATTAATTAGGCATCCAATTAAGTCAAATTTAATTTCAAATTGCATTGTCTTCATGTCTCGACCCACGTGCCAAGTGTGAATCGTATCGGTCAAGTAGAAGTTTCCGAATTTTCACTCCGGCGTTTCGGTCTAGACAGACTGACGACAGAGGAAGTGAGTTAAATAAAAGCTTGTAATAAAAGCCTTTTTATTAAGGAGAAATAAATTATTTTAAATATATATATATATCAGTAGCGTACGCAGGGGGGGAGCAGGGGGAGCGACCGCTCCCCCTCTGGCCATTTTCAGCAAAGTGGCGCCTTTTTGGAAACTTTTTAAACTCAAAGTTTTAAACAATGATATTTGTTAAAAAAATATTTTTTGGTCGGCACTTCTATGTCAATCAGAAGATTTCTTTTCATGCAGCAATTAAGCATTATTGTACTAGTCTAGTAGTGTCTACGTTTACAACACGTATTAACAGCTGCATCAGTTTGCCATTCAGGGGCGGAACTACAGTGCCGCCAGACCCCGCAATGCGGGGGGCCCAAGCCGTTTAGGGGGCCCACAGCCGCCCATAATACATGTTTGTATAGTTATAATTAATTTTCTTGCATTTTTGACCTGATGGTTGTTTTGAAAAAAGAATACTGTAGCTGCGGTTGGAGTATCTTTATTCTATAGACACCATCTCACGCTCATGTATATTCTTTTTCCTACAAACACACGCTGTTGTCGGCAAAATTCTTTTGAAAAAACATCAATGGCGCGAGAGGCCGCTAGATATTAAGACGGCTTTGTGAGACCATCCCAAATTTGGTACTGATGGATAAAAGCACATCGGTGCTTTGTTGTCCCTTTTAAGTTCCTTTCTCAGACCTCCCCTCCCGCTCTTAGCCTTACAATTAGCGAATAAATAGCGCCTGAACAAGTAAGCTGGCTCGTATCGGTGGTAGTGTTGACAAACTAGCGCTCCAACAACTAATATCCAAGAAATAAAGTGCCGACATTGTTTATGTTTAATAACCACTGTTCTAGAAAACAAGGCAACGTCTCAAATAAATACATGAATGATAGCGTGTTATATATATATATATATATATATATATATATATATATATATATATATATATATATATATATATAAATTAGTTTCGTCACTGGCACCTTGGTAGTGGTTTTGTTAATAATAAACAGATAACAGATCTAATACAGTAGTGATGTTATATAGTCGCTAAGACATGTTGTTGCATAAAAAAAATAAAAATAAATAAACACATTAGCTGTAGTGTGAAAGATAGGCAAACGTTCAAACCACTTCCATAAATTATTTCCCTTTTTCAAATAGTCAAATAGGGGTGCTCAAAAGCTCCCTTTAATAGATTTGTAATAATCAAATAAACCAGCAATAACTTATCTTAATTATTATTTAAACAAAAATAAGTACTAAAGAATGGTGTAGTATAAAAATGAAACGTAGTTGTAGTTAAAAATATAAACACAAAAAAACATTAAAATAAACATAACACGAGACACCATTACTTATACAGGGCTTCATGATTTGTATACTTTTGACCGACGTAATGATTACCAGTATTAAACATAAATGAAATGAGAGATTTTCACAACAGACCAATGCACTCATACACATGACATGTTGTGATTAGATTTAATTGATTTTTTTTTCAAAACCCGATTAGGCCAGAAAGGAGTATCATATGTTCGTATTGTGTTTGTATGTATATATATATATATATATATATATATATATATATATATATATATATATATATATATATATATATATATATAAATATATATATATATATATATATATATATATATATATATATATATATATATATATATATATATATATATATATATACATATACATATACATATATGGGGGGCCCAAAATAATTGTTTGCGGGGTGGCCCATTTTTTCTAGTTCCGCCACTGTTGCCATTCTGAAAATAACCATTACGATGAATTGCAATGTTTAAAAAACCTCTACGGGTAGTACCAATTGGCAAGAGGGGTGTTAAGTTTAAGAAACTGCATAATGTATTTGCTTACAAATAATTAAATTAGAAAATGTTATACATAAAATTTCACACATAATTATTTTATATATACAGTTTGAATCGTGTGATTAATTTAAAAAAATTACATTACAGAAACAAATACAACTGATGTGGCACCTCTATTTAAATTTACTTATGAGCAAACTGCGTAGTGGTGGGGAAATTTTGACAAGGTCAACGTCATCACGATGAAGTAGTAGTATTATGACAGTTTGGGCGATAGTGATTACGATTACAAATTATATGAAACAGTTACAACGCCCCACCCCCATGGACCCCTCTGTAAAAAATATTGTCATAATAACACTGCTATTTATTTAAATATATTTCTGTAATATATATTTGTGTAATATATATTTGTGTAATATTTGTGTATGTTTAGAACAGTCATCTAAAAACTGACGCTATGTTCACTCTGAGTTGGTTATCTTCCCCCCCCCCCCCCCCACACCTCACCACCACAATTGTGTAGAGCGACATTAATGTCACACCTAGGTATACACTGGGTTGGATAATTGACCTAAAGTGACCGGACAGTGGTGAAGAAGATGAACCCACCCCACCCCCCAACCCACCCCGAACTGATCTGTTAAGTACATGTAGAAAAACGCGAAATGATTGTACTAAAGTACCGTGCGGCCAGAAAATTAGCTTTTTAAACGTAAAAGTCTGTGAATATTGTTTTTGCAATTACCAGTAAAAAGGTGTGTGATCAATACAGTGATCTAATCCACACCTATCACTATGTTAAAAAATGATCTTTAAAGAACACAAAGAAGCAGTAGTTAATTAAAAATATGATCTGAACTAAAAGACCGATATTTAGTTAAATGTAGACTGTTATTCCGAATGTTGTTATTTGTTATCGAAATGCGTGGTTTTATACCAACTCTGCTTTTAAAACTTTCATTATGCTGTAATACTTCAGCATTTATGATGACGATATATTAAATTCTGATTATAGACAAAAACATTTTGTAAACACGAATAGTGTTAAACAATTTCATTATATTCTAAAGTAATTATTTATTTGTTTTGACATTTATAATTACATGTGTAGATATATACATATTTATATTAAGAGAGTGGTTATTTACCCTATTTCACTTGTCTTAAATAATTTCCCAGGAATTATTATGTAAGAAATTTTTTTTACAAGAATTACAAAACAGATTGTGTTACGTTCATTGTTTTTGGTTGTAGTGTATATATATATATATATATATATATATATATATATATATATATATATATATATTTATATTTATATATATATATTGTTTAGATTGATAGAATTTTTGTTTTGTCGGCCTACGTTATGTGTTTTTTTAATCTTTCAGTGTGCTACTTTCAATTTATTTTACATCATAGCGAAGTAATATATATAGGCCTATATATATATATATATATATATATATATATATATATATATATATATATATATATATATATATATATATATATATATATATATATATATATATATACACGTTAAAAATTCGGCGCCTTTTTTGCTCTTTTCGCTCCCCCTACAACGAAAACCTGGATACGCCTCTGATATATATATATATATATATATATATATATATATATATATATATATATATATATATATATATATATATATATAATACACTTCAATTTATACTTTACTATAAAGAAATGCGTGGGTCAATCTATTATCTATTGGATACCTTTACTAATATTAGGAAGCGACCCACGTTTTTCTTTACAGTAATTTAAATAGTAGTGTAGTATTATATATTTAAAGAAAAATCCTTTATTTTCTCCTTTTAATGCATATGACATAAAAGCTTGTTATCAAAACGTTTTTTGTGCCATTTTTTCAGAACTTTAAATTTAAAAAAAAAATTACAGTAGAGTTGCATGACTAAAAACTATTAGGCACCAAAAGACATGACAACACGCGTATAATAGTGCCGAATAGTTGAATAAGACTACCTACTAATTTCAGAAAATTTTAATTCATTCATAAAAAATTAAATAGTCATAAGTCAAATTTAATGTCGTATTGCATTTTCATCGGGTCTTGTCTTGACCCACGTGCCGAGTTTCGTAGAAGTGCCCGAAATTTCGCTCTCACGTTTTGATCTAGACAGGATTAACACAGAGGAAGCTAGTTAAATAAAAAGCGTGTAAAAACTCGGCTATTCTGTATTTTTTTTTCCAAATAGTTTATTATTTTTGGCCGAGAAAATTGCATACATTTCATAGCGAACGTCTTGAAAAGTAGATCTTAGAGCTAAATCAAATTTGAATGAAATAGTTCATTTCTTCATCTTCTAACGCTGGAAGATGTGGTAAGCGAATCTTATTGAAGATAACATCATTAGTATTGTGTATCGTTTTCGACATTCTATTTTTAATTGTATTTTTATTCTAAAGTCAATGACGCCATTTGTTTCCGTAGTTTAAACATATGACATGTGACATCATTGTGTTTTTGTGTTACTTGTATCTTCTTTAGGCGTATGCAGGTTTTTGGGTCAGGGGGATTGGCGAGTCGACAAAAAAGGCGCCATATATATATATATATATATATATATATATATATATATATATATATATATATATATATATATATATATATATATATATATATATATATAAACTAGCTGTAAGTCATTGCTTTGCTACGGTGTAAAATATATTTAAAAAGTACTGTTTGGGGGAAACAAAGGAACAAAACACAATGTAGGCCTAAAACACAAAACAATTTATTACAGACAACAAAATACAACACAAAATATACACACAACACAACCAAAACAAGAAACGCAACAATTCTTGTTTTGTAATCCTAAAAATAAAAAACAAATTTGACACAATGGTACATAGAATATTAAGACAAGCGAGCAACATTATCACTCTGTTAAGATAGATGTGTAATAGGCATACACATTTAGTTGTAATTTTTAAAAATTCAACAACATTAATCATTTCATTTTTGTTTAAACAAATAAATTAGTACAATTCTTTTTCTACGATCATAATTTAATATTTTATTTTTATAAATCAATGCTAAAATATCACAGCATGAAGAAAGATTTTTTTTTAAGCGGAGACCGTATAAAAAACGCGATTTAAAAACAGTCAAACTAAATTTAATAGTAACAGATTTATTATTTTGAATAATTGCTAACAGCATAGTTATTTTTTAGCGCAATTTCCATACTGGGATTGCGATTATTAACTCGTCATTTCTGGATGGATGGATGTGTGTCCGCAGCTTTAAGTCGTATCTCCTCCTCAACGAAGCAATATCGAGGACTAGTTCCAAAAGCAAATATGTTAAGCAAGTTCCGAGGATGATTGTGGGCCTAATAAATTCCCGGAATTCCTTCCTGGATTTCCCGGAAAAGCCAAAAAAACCTCGAAAAAATGCAGTTTTTTGCCCATATCTCGGCAACCAGACCACTTAGCGACTTGAAACATTTACCAATCGATTCCTGCTATAATTTAGAACAATATTGCCGAAGAAAGTTTTCAAAAATATCCTTTCGTTCGGTCACAAATTTTAAAATTACATAAACACCTACAAACCGATCGTTCTCCTAGCTTGAACGCACCCCAGCATTATACGTCTTCTGTTTTGTCCCCGTGTGTGCTTTACGCTACGACAGAGCTATTTTTAGATAACATAAGGAAATTGCGCTTAAATTGTCACTAGACTTTTTATTAACTTGTTTAACTAAATTAGTTGTTTCAACTAAATTACTTTTCTTTACATTTTTACCTTCTGGTACACGAAGTAGGCTTTTTGGACGATTTTTACCTCCCCCCCTCCCCTCCGTCATATATCCTCACAAAAAGCCAGACCCCTCCTCCTAAAATGACGTCACACCTCAGCCTACAACCCCCCCCCCCCCCCCCCCCTCAAAATCGCAGTTGATTTTTTTTTTTAAACATCGATATTTTTCCAAAATCTTGTCTGGACTCTCTCAAAATAGAGTATTTTAATCAATTCCTATTGCAATTTATTAAAACAGTTTTCTTAAACACGAAATAACGTGTAAAATTCATTTTCTAAAGTGAAAATAGTAATTCATAAAAAAAAAGAAAAAACAGTATCCGCTTCCTCACCCCTCCCCCCTCCCCCCTCCACACACACAAACACGCACCCACACACCCTCCCCGGACAGTTTAAAATGCCGCTACCCGGAGATAATTATCTAATAGAAAAACCGGGTAGCCTTTTGTAAAGAGAAGAGAGCTAAAAGTCACCAGAATAGCCTGTGTAACGGGTACCGATGGCTAGTATGTGTATAATAGTGCGTAATATTATTAGTACTTTATAAATTCATATGCGTTTTTTTTTTGAGAAATCGGAAATAGCGTAAATTACTACTTCCGGAAATGACTCAAAATTTCATAAAAGGCAGAAAATTAGATCTTTTACTACATTAGTTGTTTCAACTAAATTACTTTTCTTTACATTTTTACTTTCTGGTACACGAAGTAGGCTATAGAAAACGTATTGTAATCGTGCAGAAAAAATAAATCAAGATTTTTGCAAATCTCGACATTTTACACCTCCCTGAGTCGGAAAAACATAGTTTTGCAATCTTGTCCGTATGTGTGTGTGTGTGTGTGTGTGTGTATTTGTGTATGTAAGTCTGTGAACACGATAACTTGAGTACCGTTACAGCTAGATTGATGAAATTTTAAGTATTACATCAAATGTGTAGTTCTGTATCAACTTTTCAGCTATTTCCGATAATCAGAAGTGGAACTTTTTCTACTTTGAATTTTTCAAAAGCCTATAGCTTGAGTACTGTTTCAGCTAGGTAAATGAAATACACGTGTAAGTAAAAGATCTAATTCTCTGCCTTCTGTTAAATTTTGAGTTATTTCCGTTGACCCCAAGTAGTAATTTACGCTATTTCCGTTTTCTCAACAAAAAAAAAAACGCATGTAAATTTATAAAGTACCAATAATATTCCACACTATTATACACATTTGGATTGGCATTCACTTGGTGCGCAATTCTTATTTCAACGAGATTCTATTCTATTTTAAAAAGTTTAAGTAATTAAAATTGGATTAACAACAGTGTCTATATCCCGAGTTACCATCCACCGTAGTGTTATATAAGAATATTTGAGAAAGTTTAGGGGAGATCACTCACGGTTTATTTGTGTGTATTTAAAGCATTTTGTTCAAGTGCAAATAAAAACGGAAAATACCCATCTAGCACTAAGTACAACTGCTGTTATACAAAAGATACGTTGTTTTCAAAATCATCAGCAAGATGGAAGGCAGTTTATAACAAAAGACGTAAACATAAATCAACGTTAAAATTTAAAAGTAAATGGCATGTGCATATTTTAAGTTACCATTGACTTCAAATAATCGAATTCACATTGACATTAAGTTACGTTAAACGCATTTTTGTTTCTATTAGTTAGTGTTAGGCACTTTTAGATGTTTATTTTATGTAGGATAGATCTATAAGAAAATTTAAACCAAAGCCACCTTAATGGACATACAGAGTAGTCTCGAAATTATTCGAAAAGCCCATTAAATATTTTGTACGATGTTATAAAAATAACTCTGATTGTAAAATAGGACTGTTTGATTTTTTAATTGGAAAGAAATTGAATATAATAAAGCGGGAGTGTTCTCCCATACACTTTCTCGAATATTCTTACATAACACTACGGGGAATGGCAACACGGACAGATATGATTTTTTTTATCAATTTTTAATTACTTAAACTTTTAAAAATATAACAGAATCTCGTAGAAAAAAAGTGAACGACAAACTATCCTAATATATAAAAACCCATGTGCGCACATTTCTCTCTCTGTCCGCAAAAAAAATTCACTGGCTATCAAATCAGTATCTTCAGCGATATATACATATGGAGAACTTGATACGGATTTTTATCTATTAGGATTCTAATTCTAGATCTAGATATTCTAGATCTAGATATTCTAGATCTAGAGATTCTAGATCTAGATCTACGAAAAACTAGACAGATCTAGAATCTACATCCAGACCCTACCTAGATCTAAAATCTATTCCAATAATAAATTTCTATACCAAACTATTTCAGGCCTTAATTATTTTAATGAAATCTTTGTTTGTTTAGCTATGCGATTGGCTAATTTGTGATAGAATTTAATCTGAAAAGAATAGGGCTTATTCGCGTAAGTTAATTTTCTTAAGTACCTGTTTTATTGTCATTAATTAATATAGTGTCTAAATACCCGCATGATAGTGTAATTGTTACCACGTGAGAGGTCCGGGTTCGAGACACACAACGACAATCTTAAAATATATTTTTTTCAAATTTTTTTATATGTGAATGATAAATTTACCTATCGGGACTTGGTGGGACAAGGGGCAGGTGGTCATCCATAAATGACGTCACGCTTTTTTTGACGATTTTTACCTCCCCGCCCCCCACCCCTCCGTCATATATCCTCACAAAAAGCCAGACCCCTCCCCCTAAAATGACGTCACACCTCAGCCTGGACTCTCTCAAAATAGAGTATTTTAATCAAATCCTATTGCAATTTATTAAAACAGTTTTCTAAAACACGAAATAACGTCTAAAATTCATTTTCTATCATTTCTTTTTTATAATGCAAAAGTGTGACGTCGCACCATCTGAACCCCCCCCCCCCCCCCACACACACACACACCGTCGCAAAATTACGGACCCCCCCCCCCTCCCCGTGTGAGTGTGACGTCATTTATGGACGACCCCCAAGTAAAGTAGAGTTCACCTGTTTCAATAGGGATAGTGTGGTAAGACAAAAACAACATAACTACCATTGAACAGCCGGGTTTTTAACTAAATCTTTTAAGTTTCTTAATTTTAAGACTCTTAATCAGCGAGTGCATTTAATATGGTATTGTGTTGACTAATACTGTATTTAATTTGGTTTTAATTTTTCTAATAGGTATTGGTAGTCTATGTTATTTTAAACAAGTATAAACATAGACGATACATAAAACAAAACCCTTTTGATCCAATGCTTTTGATCAATAAAATGTTTCTTTTCCTGAGTTTCCGATTATGAATTTTTTTTAAAGCTGAATTACAATTCATTTCATTACTCCCTTTACGTAGGTATACACATTTTCTTCCGAACGAAATTGAAAAAAGTAATTCATAAAAAAATAAAGAAAAAACAGTATCAGCTTCCTCACCCCACCCCCCCCCCCACACACACACACGCACACACACAACCCACACACCCTCCCCGGATAGTTTAAAATGCCGCTACCCGGAGATAAATATCTAATAGAAAAACCGGGTAGCCTTTTGTAAAGAGGAGAGAGCTAAAAGTCACCAGAATAGCCTGTGCAACGGGTACCGATGGCTAGTATGTGTATAATAGTGCGGAATATTATTAGTATTTTATAAATTCATATGCGTTTTTTTTTTTTGAGAAATCGGAAATAGTGTAAATTACTACTTCCGGAAATGACTCAAAATTTCATAAAAGGCAGAAAATTAGATCTTTTACTTATATGTGAAATTTCGTTTAAATAAATCTATTTTTTTTCCGACTCTCTTACGCATAAAACGCCGACATTTTGATTAATCTGGATTTATAGTTTTTGCCCGATTAAAATAAATCCACTATAGTCCGTATATGATGAAGCACTGAGGTGCAGAGGGTGGATGCCAAATGCTTCCTCTATACTGTGTATACGAGAAAGTAAAAATGGCAAAAAATGGTATCGGAAAAGTTTATATATATATATATATATATATATATATATATATATATATATATATATATATATATATATATATATATTATAATATATATAAATATAAATAACGTGTTACTACATTTTTCATTTGTACTATTGGTTACTTTTCTAAGTGCTAAAAGATATACCTACATTATCCAGTGTAGATCCCCTCATATTTCGGTCACAGGAAATTTAATTGTGTTTATTATGCTTTTACACATTCAATCTAGAACACTCTTTTATTTACAAGTAAAGAATTTTAGCAGTGTATTATTCAATCTTTAAAAGCAGCAAGAGATAAGTTTTTATTATCTATATTCTTAAACATTTTGCGCCTGTTTCCCCCAGTGCCCCCCCCTCTCAAACCCTATAATCCATTTTATAATGGATTATAATCCTTATAATCCATTTTATTAATCATCTGTGGTTAACATTATAGTTAAATGGTGCTTTTTAGATTAACTTTCAAAATGATAGAAGAATTGAATTAATTAAATGATGCAATACTTGTACTGTAATAATTTCTATCACGTATTTTATGTTTTCAGGTTCGGCTCCAACACGAAGAAAATGGACCTTGCTAGTTCTGTTTTAGTGCTCCTGTTCATTGTCAGCCTCTCGGGTTTGTGCCATATATACATACAAACATATATAAATATATGCATATATATATATATATATATATATATATATATATATATATATATATATATATATATATATATATATATATATATATATATATATATATATATATATATATAATATTATTTATATGTATATTTTACAGGAAAATAATAAATCTGTATGTACAACGGTTTAAAATAAATATAAATTAAACTGGTTTTCTTTTAAAAAAATAATGAACATATATTTTCAAAATTAAATAAAAACCATTATAGACTTCTATGATACAGTGTAATATACACTAATATTGCTGAATGCCGATAGTTTTAATATATTTTGGAAATAGATTACTCTTAGATAGTATGTATAATCTATGCTTTTAGTTGTAGTGGTATAAGAATGGTGCGATATTATATTTTGAGATAGACGTAGATCTAGATGTAAATATTGTAAGTATATCGATTGCTTGAGAAACCCTACCACCCCCTCCAGTTTTTATTTTGGTATCACACAACTCATGTAGAAAACAGTAAAATAACTATTTTAAGCTAAGTAGCAGTATATTTTCTTAACTTAAACTATCTACCATTCAACAAAGCAGCTCAGAACGTGTTTTTTGTTGTTTTCTACCACGTCTGGGTGTTACCTAGGGTCGCACTCGGGGCCCTTGACCCACCCTCTCTTTCCTTGCTACGCCTCTGCACGGATATAACAATTAACCAAATGTAACACTAATACGAGATTTCTTGAGCGACAAACGATTTTTATTGTGAGTCTTTTACCTAAAAGTAAAATATAGTAATGATTTGTGTTTGAAAATTTATTAGCGATCTGCGCTTTTACTGTTATATCTAAAATCTAAAGCATTGTTTTAAGTTTTTAAAATGTTGTGCATTTAAATGAAAGCTTTTTTTTAAATTTGAATAAATAGTTTTTCTTCTACATTTTAGTACTTAGAAATATCAAAAGCATAAATAGTAATTCTTTAAAATTATCAATATCAATCAGCTCCATACCCTTTCTTTATATTCCGATTATTCAAAAATTGCACGACTAAATACTCTTGGTTTGAAAATATCAGTGAACACGACGCACCTCAGTTACTTGACTGGTCAAGTGATCGCTTTTACTGAATACTGTTTTAGCCAATCTGTTATTTCCTATAGTTTTCTTTTAATTATTAACCTAATTTTTATTTCCGATTTAATATTTTATTAGGTTAAGAAATAAATATCCTTGCGAGAAAATTCACTGCATTAAAGAGATAAATTTAGTTCACAGATAAAAATACAAATAGACAGAAAGACAGACATTGTGAGTTTAGCAAAAACTTTAAACAATGACACACAGCATTAATAACAATAATTTGAAAGTCATCTACGACTAAAAGCTTCATAATATAAACTTTATGTGTTTTGCAACCTATGTTTGTAGTAGAACAGTGGAAAATATTTTAAAGTATATTCGAATTTAAATTCACAGTGACTCTTGATTTCGATGCACAGTGATGCATATTTCAGAACTAGTGTACTAGTATCGAGCACACAGTTTGGACTAATAAAATATCATTTATTGATACAACCCTTTCCAGTGACACGTTTTATATATACAATCTCAACGCTGTAATAATTAAAGAAATCTACAATCAAAACAAACTTAGATAGTAGGATCAAATCAACTAAACCCGCCTTATAAACTTTGATCAACCTTGTCTTACAAAATGTACCTTGTATCTACACAGAAGGTGCCGTAACCCACAATGTAACATTTGAGAACAGGATTGAGGGCTTTGAAAGAGAATGTGACGCTCCAGGTTGCCGGTACACTGGAAAGATTGTTGGAAGTATCACGATCCATGGATTGAATTATCCAATACCACAGCTTTGCTTTTACATTTGGCTTTATACATATGTACCCATAAACGGAAAATATTATTGGAAGCCGGTAAGACGATTTGAGACAAATGGAGATGTGTTTTTGATTTGTATTTAACCTTTAATTTTTTCGTGTATGAGAGCACGTTGGATGTTTGAATGTTGGATGTTTGCATGTTGGATGTTTGTATGTAGGATGTTTGTATTTTGGATGTTTGTATGTTGTATATTTGTATGTAAGCGTTTGATATGAGTGTAAGCCTGCCTGAAAAAAAATATTAAGGAATCTAATCACGTTACTACGGCGACAAGCGTAGTGGGGGGGGGGGGGGAGGAGACATTTTATGCAATTCTATTGTTTGAATTTTAATGTCTTTTTTTTAATGTTTATTGTTTTATTTAAAACTGTATTTAAAATTAAGTGTTTCGCAAACATTTTCTAAATTCTTCGGATGGGTATATAGATATTTGAAAATAAGGTGATCATATTTTGAAAAGTATTATATGAAATTGAATTTTAGTCATTAAATCGTGTGTGTGTGTGTTTTTTTTTTTTTTGACAGAGCTGAAATAATAAAAAATTAATACCGACACCCCGAATAGTTAAATTTACACGCAGATCACTATAATTACAAATAATTCGAAATAGGTTGAATGGGATATCATTTATATTTTATTGAAAATTTAAGTTTACCACGTCAATATGTAGTCTAGTGGTAGGATTTCTTTTAAAAAGGAGAGACAAAACTACCAAGCTGTATAAATATTTGTTATAGAGATGGAAAAGCATTTGTCTTTTAAATTTTACGCATCTGGAACTAAAAGATTTATTACAATTTTTTTTCGACGTATTTTTTTATTTTCTTATTTTTCCACACGGTCTTCCTTCAACTGGAATAACTTAACATAACCCAAAAGACGGTGTGCTACTTATTCTTACTACACTTATTTACATGTATTTAACCAATGTTGGTATTAGATGTATGGTAAAACATTTCTGTTTCAGATATGCGAAATCACGCTCTACCCTTGCGACGAATGTAAATTTCCATTCACTGGATGCAACTGCTCAGGATATAATCCACTCAGAATCCAATTCTTTCCATTTGACGGTTCTCTATATAAGATCTTAATTCAAGGGTCCTATGAAGAGTCGCCGATTAAAACATATCCCTTCTTCTTTCCAATACATTTTGACGAGCTATCTTGGAGCAATGAATTTGACTCTTCAATCAAACCAGGTGATTGTATCGATGTACACACACATATATCTAAATATATCTATATCTATATATATATATATATATATCTATCTATCTATCTATATATATATATATATATATACTATATATATATATATATATATATATATATATATATATATATAATTTTCCACACAAAGTACATGTAGTGCAGAACAACTGAAAACTGTAGCTTATTGTGTGAAATAGTAAAGAGTGTGGCGTACACTGCACACAATGAACTCATTCAGAAAATTAAAAGGCTTTAAACACATGCACTTACACAAGTTGGTTAATGCAGGAATTCACATAAAGGCCGTTTACAACACAATCTGTACAGGTGGTTTGCTTCTTCCACCCTTCAGATTGTTGTGAAATTTGTTTGACAAAGATGTTATATTTGCCATGAAATGTAAAACTTGCGGATCCTGTTACTCGTATATCAAATTTTACTCGTAACTTAAAGCAAAAATTCTCTCTATTGACTGCTCATATCTCGCATGTCGGGTCACTCGTATGTCGATATACCAGTCTCTTTCTCTCTCTCTCTCTCTCTCTCTCTCTCTCTCTCTCTCTCTCTCTCTCTCTCTCTCTCTCTCTCTCTCTCTCTCTTTCTCTCTCTCTCTCTCTCTCTCCTCTCTCTCTCTCTCTCTCTCTCTCTCTATATATATATATATATATATATATATATATATATATATATATAATAAGTTGTTTCTATATTTTTGGATAACAATACGTTCTCCGTTTTTTTTAAACAGATAACTGGGATCCGATTTACATTCATCATGGTCCGAACAAACAAATTCCGCTCCATCTCAGGCAGTTCTCGACAAATGGAAACAATCAACTCATCGCAGGTCTGAATAAAGTTTAAAATATCAAAATGCCTTATTGGAAGGAGGCTATGTTAATTTTTAAATTATCTTTTATGTGATGATATGAAATACTTTTGAACAATCTGTCACATACGTCAAATCGAATAACCAGCATGGTTACATTTTTGCCTTGCTAGATAGGCAGTATAAAATTATTATAATATCAGGCTTTTATAACCAATAAAATAATTTTTAAAAATATTTTAATTTAATTTATAAATAATTGATAAAATACTTTTATAATATCAAGTGTTTATATTTACACTAAAAAGGAGACAATATAATGACTTTGTATAAATATATAGTAAGGTCGAGCCCTGAGCCCTGTTCTGTATAACTTCCCTGAGCCCTGTTCTGTATAACTTCCCTGAGCCCTGTTCTGTATAACTTAACTGAGCCCTGGTCTGTATAACTTCCCTGAGCCCTGTTCTGTATAACTTCCCTGAGCCCTGTTCTTTATAACTTCCCTGAGCCCTGTTCTGTATAACTTTCCTGAGTCCTGTTCTGTATAACTTCCCTGAGCCCTGGTCTGTATAACTTTCCTGAGCCCTGTTCTGTATAACTTTCCTGAGTCCTGTTCTGTATAACTTCCCTGAGCCCTGTTCTGTATAACTTCCCTGAGCCCTGGTCTGTATAACTTCCCTGAGCCCTGTTCTGTATAACTTTCCTGAGTCCTGTTCTGTATAACTTCCCTGAGCCCTGTTCTGTATAACTTCCCTGAGCCCTGGTCTGTATAACTTCCCTGAGCCCTGGTCTGTATAACTTCCCTGAGCCCTGTTCTGTATAACTTCCAAGAGCCCTGGTCTGTATAACTTCCCTGAGCCCTGGTCTGTATAACTTCCCTGAGCCCTAGTTTGTATAACTTCGTAGGGTAGAGAAAGCAAAATCGGCTGGGCGTTAAAACTTATCATACTATGCCTCATATTAACTTTACTTCAACTGCCCTATAAATTGCCTAGTCTGAAACTTAATACAATGTAAAAAAAAATAAACATTGATAGAAAATTATTCCGTCTTACTGCTGGCTAGGTGGGTTTCTTGTGATTTGATAATAGTAACAGAATTAATTGGTCGGAAAAAAATATACTTTAATTACAAAACTTAAAAAATGTAATCATCGCTCATCTAAAAGATTTAAACACCAGTAAATATTGACTCAAATGTTTCACGCTGTTAAAAAAGACTACTATTTAGCATGTGAGTGTAGTGGTATGGAACGCGAGTACTTAGCTGAGGTCCTGGATTTTGTTTTGCGGCTATTGAGTAGCCCTCGCTGTTATTAGTAGGGCCTAGTTTACTGTAGTAAGGAATAGAGTGAATGTAGATGAATATAGTGTTGTATATGTTACGGTCAAAGCCCGAAGTCGGCCAAAGCACGCATTGACCGGCCAATATCGCCACCCATTGACCGGTCAAAGTCCGAAACTTTACTTAATTTCGGACTTTGGCCGGCCAATCCACGGACTGGCCATGATGGACCGGCCAAAGTTTTGAAATGGCTGTTGATTTCGGCCTTTGGCCGGCCAGTACGTCCAGTCCGTGGACTGGCCATGGTGGACCATGGAATTAGAAGATCTTCTGGCTAGGGACGACCGGCCAAAGTTCGAATTGGAAGATCATGATCTGATTTTGGGTTTTTTTTAATACCGTAAGGATCATGAAATTAGGTCTTTATTGATTATTAATTATAGTAAATGACATTCAAGTTATTTTATTGTACTATAATCTCAATCAATGTTGTCACATTTTACAACAAGTTGGACATTTATGGCATTTAGAATGACATAGTAGGTTGTTTTTACACTTGCAGCGATTTGTTGTGCACATGGTTGTGCAATAGCAGCGAGTCTAGCTTTGGCAGCCGGTCAGTGATTGTGAAGATACGATGGTTCGTAGTGATTTTTCCTCAGTGCCAACGGACGACAATGAGAGCAGTTTTACGTGAAGAATTGAAAACCGACTTCTAGCATGAAACCGCACACAGAATAATGAAAACGCGATCACAACATAGTCTAGATAGGACATTGGCAAATGCGTGCATTGGCCGGCCAATGCATGATATACGGTGTCAAGTTTAAGCGCTTCGGACTTTGGCCAGTGCACGCATTGGCGGCCAATGTACGAAATACGCTCTCAGTGCAAAGCTCTTCGGGCTTTGGCCAAGAGAGCCGGCCAATGCGCACATTGGCCGGCCAATGCGTGATTTGGCTGCACTTCGGGCTTTGACCGTATCATATATACATGAAATGAACGCAAGTCAATTTTTTAAAATAGCAATTTTCATTTTTTTTTTAATTTGCTTTTGGTTATATGTGTGGGTTTTTAATTGGGGTACATTATATGTATCGACATTTATTTTTATGTTATCAAAACAGTGATACTATGAAACAAGTTATATGTTTTTAAAACGATTTTTACTTATATTTCATTTATTTTTTAACGACACCGTTAAACTATATCGATAACTATGCTGTATAAAACAATCACGATCAGCATATTTTTGTCCTACCATTTGTATTTGTTTGATTGTCCGTTAGCGGTTACATTCTAATGAAATATTTTTTTTTCTAGAAGCAAAACGATACTTTATTACTTATTTTTAAAATAATCCTCAGGAACTAACATCGTTGGCATGGCAACTCTGTTTGCTTTCCTCCTAACCAAGATGACGTTTAATGAATAAGGATTTGATTGGCATACGGATAAAGGGACAAGCTTGGCTTTGTTATGAAACAAAATGTGGAGTCACACATCACGACCATATTTATATTTTAAATGATATCTCATGTTTAAAGTTAAATATAGTTTTAAACTGATAACTCAAGATGCTAGTCACTTTAAAAAAATTATATCTTAAATAAAAATAAAACACTGTCAAGATCTCTGAAAGATAACTGATGTAAACTATCTATAGCTGTACTGTAAGCTCTTTTATCTTTTATTTACTATAATAATTTATACGTAGAAATACGATTTATCTTCAATTTAAGTAGGAATAATGAGAATAAATATTGCATATTATGAAAAAGCAAAATAATTTTGTGGTTTGTTTCTGTCAATATTGTCCAAGTCTTGTCAATCAGTTATACACGACTGAATTCCCTCCAAACATTGAAATGTGTGTAATTGCTGAACTCGTCCCATTTTATTTAACAAGTGAATTAATAAATTAAGAATAAACAATCAGAGGAAAGGTTCAGAAGTTTTGAAAATCAGTTTAAAACTTGTTTAAAAAACAGTCAAATAAATTGGGTTTTTTTTAAGATTAAAAAAGTGTCACTTGTCAACGGGCTCTATCATATCAATAAATGTCATCCTAGGATTAAGATGACATGTGTCATTATATGATATAGATGACCATATGAATTAACCATAACAAAAGGAGAGAGAAATCGTGAGCCCTGTGTCTGCGTTGCAATTCAAATAAACCGGGAGTAATCTCCCTTAAACTTTCTCGAATATTCTTTATATAATACAACAGGGGATGGCAACTGGGGATATAGACATGATTTTTAATCCTTTTTAAATACTTAAACTTTTTAAAATAGAATAAAATCTCGTAGAAAAAGAATAACACACCAAGTGAACGCCAAACATAATGTGCATAATAGTGCGGAACATTATTGGTACTTTATAAATTCACATGCGTTTTTTTATAAATCGGAAATAGCGTAAATTACTACTTCCGGTCAATTTTTTTAGATGATTGATGAATTAATACATAGGGTTTCTGATAGTTTATTTGTTTTCCCCCTTCTCGTTATAAGGCATCACCCATATTTTTCTGAAATATATGATACATTTTTTTATGAATTGAAAATAATTTGAAAAAGTCTTGGATAGGAAAGCTGGCTACAAATTGTATCAAATGGTTGTGGGCAAAAAAGCATATTTTTCAAACAAAGTTGAATATTTTTTAACATTTGTGAAATAAGTATAAAATGACTTTCAGTTTTATTAAGGCTTGAAATATTCAAACATATAATTACTAGTAATATAATAGTAATTTAGCTTCTATTTTTAAATTTGGATTAGTAGAATCAGGCTGTTGTGTTCATAGGGGATGTTATATTGTTAAATATAAATAAACTACTAGGGGTCGTCCATAAATGACGTCACACGCCTAGGGGGGGGGAGGGGGTTCAGACTTTTGTGACGATGTGTGACGAGGGGGAGGGGGGGGGGTAGAGACAGTGTGACGTCACGTTGCCTAAATTCCACGAATTGATTAACATGCATTTTTTTAGTTTTTAGAAAAATAAACATACTAAATACTAAATAATTTTTTTACATTGGTTGCGATACTTCTAAGTTGTCAAAAGATTGTGAAATATATATTTGTTCTAATTAAATTGCCCTATAATTTGATGTGTGTTGTGTAGTAGACTGCCCTATATGCAAATTTGTCAATACTGCTATATGAATAAAGGTCGGAAGCGTATCAACTAGTGAGGGTGAGGCATGGGTATCAGTGTAATGCTTACTATTCTTTGAAGTTTACAGAGTAGGGCAGTCATAATAAAACTTTAAACCCCGTTTTCCGAATATTTTATTTAAAAACTTATGTTCACACTTAGGGCTGCGACTCTTGCCCTTGATGACACGCCGTGTCTCCCTTACATCATGTTGTTCATGCCTATAGCTCATGCTTGTTGAACGATCTAGTGGAAAAATAACTAGTACGATCAGTTCCAAGGTCGAGATCACGTGATTTTTGTAGGTGCGGCCAAAAAAAAGCGGATGTGTGTAGAGTCAGCTTGTGATGCGTGTTTATTAGATCAACTTAAATAGGCCTACACGTGTCTTGCTGAATCAACTTTGTCTGTGTGAGGCTTTTCAATTGAAAGGTAGATCTAATAATCTCATATATACTGCTTAAAAATCGACAGTTAATGATGGATAAAAATAAAATGTTCCAATGTATTTTTGATGCCTACGTGCTGGCATATCCTAAAAAGAGTAAAAAGATTTGCCAAGAAGAAGTCGTTGAAAAGTGGACTCAACTAAAAAGCGATTTAGATCTTCACTTGAAAGCGGAGGTCTGGCTGCAAGAGCTAAAAGCAATTGCTGCCGCTAAAAAAGGCTCACTTTTGACGTTTTGGGCCAAACAAACATCTGTATCTACATCTACAAATAAGAAAACACCCTATGATTTGGCAAAAGAAATACCTAATACTAATAAGTCACTGAAGTCAGATGAAAAAGTGAACGATGCTCATGAAGTCAGTGATTTCAAACCCTCTACCAGCAAACCATCAACATCTAAGCAGGCTACAGTCCAGATAAACTTACAATCAGAGATTGAGATTCTGAATTCTGATCTAGTTGGCTTGTGTGCGCGACAAACTCGCGGAATGTTAACGCAAGAACAGAACATGGAGCTTAAAGAAAAGAAACAGACAAAGAGTGATTTGGAAAAAAAGCTAAAGAGGAAGATATCTGATCAAATAAGATCTCAGAAAGCTCGAAATGAAAAGAAAACTGAATGCTTTGTTTGAAGAGAATCCGGGGCTACGCGCCACTTTGAATGTTAGATCTAATTCTGGCAGGCCAAGGATTGAAGAAAATCAATCTTCTTTATTGGAAACTATCATAAACATTGCTATGCATGGATCAGCATCACACGAGAGGAGACAGTACGAAGTCTACAGGACTATTAAAACATTAGATAAGCTAACTGATCAGTTAAAACAGGATGGGTTTATAATTAGTAGAAGTGGGCTGTACCTTCGACTGTTGCCAAGACGTACTTCTTCTCATGAAGGGCAACGACATGTATCGACAGTCCCAGTAAAACTGATAAGAGCGCAAAACGATTGCCATGCAAATCACATTGATCGCTTGTTTACAGCGGCAACACTGCATCACCTAGAAGAGTTAGCTTCCATGCTTGGACCGAATGAGGTATGCTTTATAAGTCAAGATGACAAGGCCCGCGTTCCGCTTGGGTTGACAGCAGCTAAAAAACAGAGTCCATTGCTCATGCACATGGAATACAGGGTGAGCTTGCCTGACCATGACTGGGTTGTGGCTGCTGGACATAAGCTGATCCCTTCAGTTTATGCAGGGATAAAAATTCAGCCCAACGCCTTGGGAAATCGAGAAGCTGTTGGATACTCCGGCCCAACATACATATCAATCAGATCTGGTAAACATTCCTCATCCACAGCGCTTAGTCATGGACTTGATTTTGAAAAATTACTTACTTTACATGAATTTGATGATATCACAAAGAGCGGTGTGGATCAAATTGTTAAACCAATCTTAGTGTTGACGGTTGATGGTGGCCCAGACGAAAATCCTAGGTATCAAAAGGTGATCAAAGTTGCGGTACACCACTTTCTCAATCAGAACTATGATGGTTTGTTCATTGCTACAAATGCACCAGGAAGAAGTGCATTTAATAGGGTTGAAAGAAAAATGGCGCCACTTAGCAATGAGCTCACAGGATTAGTTTTACCCCATGACCACTACGGCAGTCATTTGGATAAAAGAGGAGTCACAATAGACACAGATTTAGAGAAGAAGAATTTTCAGTTTGCCGGAAACACTTTGGCAGAAATATGGTCACACTTGACAGTGGATACATTTCCTACAGTGGCAGCATACATAGATCCAGAAGAGTCTGAACTCCTTGAAACTTCTCTGCTCTCAAAAGATCAGCGTTGGCATGCTATTCATGTGAGAACTAGCCAGTATTTGACTCAGATCGTTAAATGCATGGATGGTAAATGTTGCTCAAAGCCAAGAAGCTCGTATTTCAGCGTAATAACTGATAGATTTCTTCCTCCACCTTTACCAGTCGCCCAAACAAGCTGTGGACTAACAATACCTGAGCGTTCAACAGATGGCTCTTCACATAAATTTCCATCTCTTTTTGTTGCTCAAAGTATAAAAGTGGATGAAATCCTTTCCCGCTCTTCAAATCCTTATCGCACAATCCCTTATGATTTGTATTGTCCGTCTGTTCAATCCGTGATCAGCGACAGGGTTTGTAAGAAGTGTCATTCATACTTCTCTTCATTGGTTATGCTGCGCAATCATTCTTTAACTCACAAACAGGAATCATCAATTGCGCCATTACAGCGCATCAGGCCTCTGAGAGTTGCTGCACGTCACCAACGTGAACTGATGGTTATAATTGCCAATGAAATTAATGGTGAGAGTGTAGATTGGATAGAAGAGGAAGACCTTGATGTAAAGGGAATTCCCATTCCATACAAGAAAAAAATCAATTCCGTCCCTGTGTATTCAATGAATGAACATTTTAATTCTCCATGGGAGAATGAATAAGCTTAAAATTAAATATCACAACTTTTAATTTAGGATTGCCATATTAATACTGTTGTAAGTAGTTTTTAAAAATACTTCTGTTAATGATCTTGTTAAGATTTAGAAATATGAATGTATATAGATATCGTCGGTTAAGTATAACTTGTTACTGATATTATTATTTAATCGTTATTAATAAAATTTCTATAAAACTTGCTTAGATTTAAGTCAGTGTGAAAGTATTTCTTGTCCTATTTCAACATCCTCTTCGCTAACGGCAAACCACGCAATTTAATAATCTAGTGGAGAGTCTTTACTATTAAAAATCAATTACATTTATATTGCTTTGTGAGAGATGACATCCGTTAAGTCCATCATATAGGCTACAATGAAATATACTAGGAAAATTAAAGGTCTGGGTATACTGCTGACATTTAAATAATTTGCATATTATACTCAATATATGGTTATTCTCACGTGTGTCGTCATGTCTGCAAGAAATACCTACATTTATATTAAGTATTTAAAAAAAAATTAATCTTATCAGCTTTAACATCACCTCACTGTATTACTGTTTACCTGCTGGTGCCACGAATGGGTCCTGCGCTCTCATTTTTAATGCTGTGTCAACGAGCGGTAATTTTAAAGGGATGAAAACACAGCAAATTTAAAACATAGGATAAATTGTAAATTAGGGGGGGTGGGGTGGAGTGTGACGTCATTTTAGGGGGGGGGGGGTCTGAATTTTTGTGACGATGTGTGACGTAGGGGGGGGGGGGGAGGGGGTAAAAAAATGGCTTAAAAAGCGTGACGTCATTTATGGACGACCCCCCTAGGCTGTACCCCATTAACCTCTATTGTGTATTTTATCACGGAAAACAATTGTTGTTACTTTCCCTGAGGACTCAGTTGACTTCAAGGAGGGGTTGAGGGCGTTTATTAAAACTATTTGAATTGATAAAATAATTCTAAACGGCTTTTCAACGGCTTATATTCAATAAAAAATATGAAAATGATTGTAATCGATGGTTACCAAACAGCTTTAAGTTTTAAAAATGTAACTATATTTATATCGCTTGCCATATATTTTTAAAAAGAATTTTTTTAATGTAGATGATGATATAAACTTATCAAGAAATGTTTCTCAAAGTTGTTTAGGATTTATCAAGTTATTTTGCATTGTCTTCATGTCTTGACCCACGTACCAACTACAAACCGTATCTGTCAGTTAGAAGCCTATAACTTGAATACTTATATTTTTATAGATAGATAAATGAATTTTCTCATATAAGTAAAATATACAGGCCTACTTCTCAACCTTCTGTTAAATTTTGAGTAATTTCCGCTGACCCGAAGTAGTAATTTATGCTATTTCCGATTTCTCAAAAAGCGAATGTGAATTTTTAAAGTAGGGCCTACTAATAATATTCCGCACTATTATGCACATTTTGTTTGGCGTTCACTTAGTGTGCAATTCTTTTTTCTACGAGATTCTATTCTATTATAAAAAGTTTAAGTAATTAAAAATGGATTAAAAATATTGTCTATATCCCGAGTTGCCATCCACCGTAGTGTTATATAAGAATATTCGCGAAAGTTTAGGGGAGATCACTCCCGGTTTATTTAATTTTAATTTTCGACAATTGAATTAGTTAAACCGATGCAATACTTATACCGGTATAATTTCTATCATATGCATGTCAAATACAAAAAAACAAACGGGGAATACCAATCCAGCCCTAAGCACAACTGCTACTATACGGAAGATGGGCGAAATATTATGTTTTTTAAAATCCTCAGCAAGACAGAAGCCTGTTTTAAAAATAACGTAAGCATAAATCGGCGTTAATATAAAATATATTTTAAATGCCGTATGCATACTTCAAGTTATTATTCTTTTCAAACAATAGAATGTACGTACATTTAATAGCATTATTTTTTCTCTCGATTAATTAGCGTAGACTTCTTTTACTTAGATCCTCTAGATCTAGAAGAAACGTGAAACCAAAACAACCTAAATTTATAAAGGATAAGATTCATCCAAGATTTTTTTAGAGGGTAAAATCACGGTATAGCGTCGGAAATTATCTGGTAATATTTGTTGAGTTTCGGTAACATTCGTTGCTGTAAACCATAGTTTATCTGACCGTTGAAATAAAAATAGAGTCAAGTGCATTAAATTAATGTTTTAACTTAATTTAATGTTTAATTGACAAAAAAATTAGCAACAATTAGTAAATCTGAATATTATTAATAAATGTAGTAATTAATGTTTTTTTTAAGAAACACAGAAAAAAACCTCCAGAAGATTTGCGACAACTAGCTCCAGTTCTGTTAGTAAAATAAGACGATTAGATTTACTAAAGTTAAAAGTAGTAAGAAGAACTAGAACAACGTTTAGTTGCAGCAATAATTAGCACATACACTTAAAATAATTAGAAATTCAAAATAATTAGCAAAACAGTATTTAAAATGCAACTAAAATCAATCCTTGCACATTTTTAAACATTGGGTACTAAAAATGATATGGCGGCAAATAAATTATGGTTTACAGTATTTCCGTTGGTTTCACCTTCACTCCCGACAGAGGCGTAGCTAGGGGAGGGCGGGGAGGGCGGCCGCCCCGGGCGCCGACCCTAGGGGGGCGCCAAAAGGGGTAGAAAAATAAAATAAAAAACTCATTTTAAGCTGCAGTTTTGAATTATAAACAGTCAAAGTAAAGAAATTTAACGGCTGAGAGCCTTTGCATACTGATTTAACTGTTTTCTACCATGATTGTGTAACTGTAAAACGTATATTTAAGAAACAGTGACCGGAAAATCCGCATTCCTTTCCTAGATAGGGGGGGGGGGCGCTTTTTCGAAGACTAAAATCGGAAAAATTCACACCGGATTAAGGAATAAATAACCAATATCACTCAGAAAAGATACCCATTGTACTAAAGTGTATTTTACGATTTTGTAACATCAAAAAAGAGTTAGTGACGTTTAAAATCCGCTCTACCTATTTCTCCAAGATAGTGAGGCCCTTTTTCACCAACAAAAATCGCAGGATTTGAACTGGATCGGTTGCTAGATAACTCTTTTAACATTAGAAAAGAAATCAATTGCATTAACACTTAATGTACGATTTCACTACCCAGTTTTGCTAAGTAATAATGCGACTAGTTCTTTGTACGATTCTTACGATTTTCTCAACTTGATCGTGAGAGATCAGATACTTTTACTTAATTGCATTACATCTTGCCTGGATCACCGCATTAAAGAGAAATAAATATAACCGATTCTTGTATCGCTATCCGATAAGTAAAATAGCAGACTGTCGGAGCGGGTAGATGGGAAGCGACACTCTTTGCCAAAATTTGTAGAGAGAAGAGAATTAGTATATTGTACTGATTATTACTTTGTTCAACCTAACTTATAATTCAAAATTGTAATATAGGCCTACTATTATCGAAATTGTTCTAAAGATACGATCAAAAGTAGACCAACTAAGGCTTGCACCTTCTACAAAATACACTCTAAAGCAGTGGTTCTTACTTTTTTGGAAAACCGAACCCAACCAGTTTCATATGCGTAATCACCGAACCCCTCTAAAAGTTGTATCGTCCACAATGAAAAAATCCGATCATGATTCATATAAGTCGGCTGTGTGTCTTGACCTCCGCGGAAGCACTGAGACTGAATTACCGAACCTCTCGGGTTCGATGGAGCCCACTGTTCTAAGCTCTTTTGATTTTCTACTTCTTTCGTTTCGGCATCTTAACCCTTTGAGCCCGCCAGGCCGGTAAACCGGCTTCAACATTAGGCATATATGTCCGAAAAGCCGGTTTTCCGGCCCGACGATCTAGCGTCATATTCCTAGTGACCGGTATACCGTCTAATTAAATATAATTAGCGGAAGACTGACTAAAACTGCGCATATGTCTTTTTAGTGCGGAATTATGATTCTAAAATAAATTTTAGGAAAAGTGAAAGTGTTTACATTTCGTAGCAATGCCGCCGAAACGAAAAGCTGAGCCACAGCCATCGACTTTAGCACATAAAGGTGGTGCAAAAAATGAAGCAAAAGTCCGAAATATCAACACAAGAAGTAGAATGACTGCATCTCAGGCAATACAACTACTTATTGATTCTGATGAAGAAGATAATATTCCTAGTCTATATTGTGATGATAGTGACGTGGAATTTGAGACTGAACAGAGTGACATTGAAATTAACAGTGACAATGAAACTGTTCTAGATCTAGTACGTTATGATGCATGTGGTGCCAAGGACAAAGACTTGCCGAAACGAAAAAAAAACAACTGTTTACTGGTGCAAAACACGCGAAGTTTTCCATTGCATCGGGTGCGGCAGTGATAACTGTTTTGAAAGTTATCACACAAAAGTAGACTTCTGGCGATGAACTAGTGTGGCCAGGTATCAATAATAACAAAACAATTACTAAATGTAAATTGGTTTCTTCTATGTTCTATCAAAACAATAATTACGTGTTCGTTTTATATACATTGTTCTGTTCATACATAGTAAAAAAATAATAATTTCAGAATCTTGCTGAATTGTTGTTTGATCCTGAGTCTGGATACCAAATTTGGCTTGATTATCTCAAACGGTTCAAAAGTTATAGGCAAAGTTAGAAGCAGATAAGTGAAAATTGGTTTGGGCCTGGGAGCTCAGGAAATGGGAGAAATTAGGTCAGGGAGGTCAGGGCTCAAAGGGTTAAGGGGAATTTAATTGGCGTCCAGTGAAATTTTAGGGAACGACAATCAGCGTAATTTTTATTTTTTTTCCAGACTGTCGCACACACATACACACACAAGCATATATATATATATATATATATATATATATATATATATATATATATATATATATATGTGTGTGTGTGTGTGTGGGAGGGCGCCAAACTGAAAGTTCGCCCCGGGCGCCGGGAGGGGTCGCTACGCCTCTGACTCCCGATAGCAAAGGAAATGTTTATAATCCATTTTATTTTGAAATTGGTAGTTAACATTTCTGTTAAATTGTAAATTTTAGGCTGACTTTATAAAATGATAAAAGATTAGAATTATTTAAACAGAAGCAATACGTATACTAGTATAACTTTGATCATGTTTGTTATGTTTTCAGGTTCGGTACCAACTCAAGGGAAAAAAATGGAAATTGCTAGTTCAGTTTTAGTGCTCTTGTTCATTGTCAGCCTCTCGGGTTTGTTCCCATTTACTATTTGTATAATATAGATAGAAAATATAAACCCAAATATGAAAAATGTGTAAATAAACTAATAAGAATAAGCTGAGTCTCTTAAATAAAACAATGAACAAATGTTTATAAAATAAAATAAAACCATGGTTTACTATTTGTATGATGCATTTTTAAAAGTTTGGCGATGTATAGGTTTGTCTCTAAATACAAACAATCCTATAAACTTTATATACTTCTACAGAAGAATATACATTTGTTTACAAACCATCTTTGCTATTCGTTTGATATTTCAACACAGAAAAAATTAAAACAATGTAAAACCAAAGCAACCAAAATAAGTAAGATCAAATCAACCAAATCCGCACTATAAGCTTTGATCAACCTAAACTCACGAACTGTATCTGTATCTTTATAGACGGTACTAACATCTACAACATATCCTTCGATGTCAAGATTGAGGGCTTTGAAAAAGAATGTGACGCTCCAGGTTGCCGTTACACTGGAAAGATTGTTGGATTTGTCACGCCCTATGGACTCGACTATCCGATCCCACAGACTTGCTTTGAAGTTTGGATTTTTGCGTACAATCATGCCTGAATTAACTATTAAGGTCAAACTTGCGTTCTTTCCGGTTTTTTTTTCCGGTTAATTGCCTCAAACATTTAATTAACAACATCATTTAACCTTGCAATGTTCGCTTTAATCTTACTGCTTTCATCATCGGCTTGTGAGGACTGGTACAGATTTACAATCCTACAACTTCTTTCTGACATGTAGTTTTATCATTGAAGATGGTTTACTTATTCTTACTTTCACACGCAAATATTATAAACGAGAAAAATGGCCCGTTGAGGAAGGATACGACGGGCGCTAGGTTGATAGTGCTGTCTATTTTCTCTAATGTAAAACCAAACCCCCTCCCCCCCCCCCCCCCCACACCCCAAATCATGTCTACCGTCCCATTCAACGAAATATAATTATATACTTTTTCCAGTGTCCGCCCCCTCCCAGAAAATTCTACCCCCCCCCCCCAAAAAAAAATTCAAGTACCCCCACCCCTCGCCGGGGAGGAAAAAGTCTAAAAGAAACACTGGTCGCATTTGTAGATCATACAAACTTAAGGAAGAACCTGGGCGGGGAAGAGATGCATGAAAAAAACTGTGCACGCTAAACATTTTTTAGATTAGAAAAAGTTCCCACCTCCGGGGAGGAAAAAGTCTGAAAGAAACACTGGTGTAATTTTATTATAGAATATCGATGACGACATTTCTTTTGAGTTGGGGGGGGGGGGGGGGTCGGCTTAGACGTTCTTACGCGGGGGATGGGCTTCGCCCCTACCCGAAGAATTGTATGAAAGAAACTCTTCACGCAAACCACTTAGATTAGACAAAATTGCCTTTTTATTCAATGTTTACTCGAGAATCAATGACGTCATATTACTGTGTGCACTCTCTGGCTTGATATTATTTTCTACTATATGCTAAATGTGACATCATATTTCGTTTTCGTTTCACTGTGAAAGTGTTTAAATTGCTTGTGTTTTCTCTAGAGCGTTCTTGTCAGACAGATAGATACATAGATAGACAGACAGCGAAACTATTAGTATTAATGCTTTTTAAACCTTTCATTTCCAAAATTTTAGAAAATAAGGATGAATGCGAAACCCGTTTTTTTAAATAATAATAATACGCTTTATTTTGATTATAATGTGTATTTGTCTGTGGGTTTGTAGCAAATTTAGTAACTGCTGCGATTTCGCTGAAACTTTCCACACATATTTGTCTTTGTTGAGATTGCAAGGTTATCTAATTGTTTTATTTTATTAGAAATTGAATTAGTAGTTGAATATTAATACAGAAACTGCTATATTCAATAATAAAAGGCGAGATTGCAATATTTTATGGATCTGAACCCATTATTCTATCAGCCTGTATAGAATAGATTCCATGAGCCTTAGAAGGGACATGTCACTGTCTTTGGAGATCGACAGCTATTGACCGTGTTTAAAGCAAATATTGGTAGTTGTATGTGGTAATTCAGAAAGAATTATTAAGACGAGAAAATAAAACAAATTTAAAACACTTTATAATCAAATTAACTGAAAAATAGTAAATGTTACTTTTTTACTAAAAGCATTGGTCGCACGCTTTAAATCTCTGACTCAGTTTAATTTTAACAACCAAAGCTTTTATTAAATAACGTGCTACTCATTCTTTCTGTTTGTCGCTATAAGATTTATTTAAAATTGACCAATCTGCTATTGGCATTACATGTATTGGTAAATTTCTGTTATAGATATGCCATCTGGCTCTCTACCCGTGCGATAGATGTCTAATTCGTTGGACAGCTTGCAACTGCTCAGGATATAATCCACTCAAAGTTGAATTCTATCCCTATCGAGGTTCTCTATTCAAGATCGCAGTCATAGGCTCTTTGAAAACAAAGCCTAAGGGAACTTTTCCCTTTCTCTTTCATATGGATATCGATCACTGGAAATGGAGCAATGAATTTGATGCTTCAATCAAACCAGGTGATTGTATCGCTTTAAACGAAAAATGTTACTCGAAAAGTACATTTATGTACAACACACATTGTTAAAATAAATGTGAATGTTAAAATGTGTTAATATTATGCACTCACAGATAGCGGCGTAGAAAGGATTTCGTCATATATATATATATATATATATATATATATATATATATATATATATATATATATATATATATGTAACTAGGGTAGGCCTAGCTACTAGTTACAAATCTGATAACGAACGATAAGCCGAGACGCAGTATTACAGTCTGATGCAACCGATAGCAGGTGGCTTATTAGATCGGACTGATAACAATCTCAAAGCCAACGCGTGCTATTTTGGGAAACGGTACGAGGGGATTCAGACGGCCTGTCAACTTTGATTGATAGGACGCAGATGTTTTATTAAACGGACTGTGCGTTAGAACTGCGCAACTAGTAGTCGGAGACATCGAGTACAAGTATCGATTACGGAGGAATACAAGTACGAATACGAGTACGAATACAAGGGATAAATAGGAGGGGACGACTGAACTCGTGGCTCTTCCCCCTTTTCGATCGCTCGCTCTCTTCATCGCTCGCTTTAGATCAGTCAGTCTGTGTGACATATCAAGTTGGTTATATTGTGTTAAGAAGGACAATAGACATGTGGATTCAGTTATATGAAGCCTAGTGAGGACTGTTAGGGGTCAGTTGATTCAGACTATTATTGTGAAGCATTCCTGTTGATTCATTGTGTTATATTGAAGCATTTCTTGATTCATGTAATAAAAGGATCAATAGCGAACCTGCATCTTCGAGTCTTTCTACTGTAGTCGATGTTGTGTAGCATGAGTGGTTAAACTCGTTACATTTGGCACTACAGGCAAATAGTCTCGTAACATGTGGCGTTGCGAGCAGGGTAACTGTTCGCTCGTTACAATTGGCGTTGTCGGCAGGATAACTGTTCGCTCGTTACAATTGGCGTCGTCGGACAGGATGAATTCAACTAGACTTGCCGCTTTAGGCACCCATAGTCAACCTTGTGCATAACTGTGTTTAGTGTGTGTGTGAATTCGGACATTCAGGAACTGTGAAAATTGAGGAACGAGGAAAAATTTTTTCATACACACACGGTAAGAAAGAACTCTTTTGTTTTACTTACGGAATACAATGTCTACTCTGGACGAGAAGCAGACCCATATAGTGGTCCTACCCAGAGAGTCCCACATTAACAAATTTTACGGGGACGGTGATCCAACTTTAACCAACAGGTTCAGTGAAGAGGTCAAAGCGGCCTGGGCCTCGAGAGGCATGTCACCAGAGGACAGATTAAGACTGCTGATGGGCAGTATAGGAGAGACGGTTAGGGCAGAGGTCAAATGCCATGATAAAACCATCCAATCAGATCCGGATAAGGTGCTGGATCTGATTATGGAGACCTTTGGGGAGAGACGGTCGGGATCGCAACTGCTAGCAGGGTTCGTAGGCTTAAGGCAGAGAATGGCGGAGAGTGTGATGGAGTACTCACACCGGATGAACAGGGCCTTTGATTCGGTAAAGGTCAAAACACCTGACATTGATGTGCGCCTACTGAGGGACCATTTCATCGAGGGGCTAGCAACCCCGATCCTAAGAAGAGAGTTGAAAGAGGAGGTCCACAAAGACCCGCAGTTGACCTTCCTTCAGGTCAGGAACTCAGCGATCCGCAGGTCCGAGGATGAGGACCAATCGAACTGTTCGGTGGACAAAGTCTCTGTGCCTGAACAGAGACAATCCCCACCCACAGGGGCCGACACGATGGAGACCATGATGGCTCAACTGTTGGCCCACCTAGATAAGGTTGACCAACGTTTGGAGAGGTTAGAAAGCAGGTCAACAGCTGAGAATCAGGAAAAGAACGGGACAAAACAGAGACGGATTGGACGGCCGCGTCCTGCCAAGCCATCACTCCAATGGACGGCCGACGGTCGACCAATTTGCTTGTCCTGTTCACAACCCGGACACATGGCACGGTACTGCCAGGGAAACGGTCGTCCTCTGTAAGGCAGGGTCAGGCTACAGAGGGGCGAGGTTATGGCCCAAGAAACAAAATGATGGGAGTCTGTCCCGAAATGGTGATTACGATTGGGGACATCGCGGTGAAGGCAATTGTGGATACAGGCTCCCAGGTGACGACAATCACGGAAAATTTTTACACCAAATGGATGAAAGGAAAAGACCATAGGTTAAGGTCTGACACGTGCATGCGCCTGACGGCAGCGAATGGACTAACCATTCCATACTGTGGTTATTTTCTGGCGGATGTCGTGGTGTCAGGACATAGGTTGAAGCAGGTTGGGGTGTTCGTTACGAAACACAACCTAGAGACAAATGTGTCAAATATACCTTGCCTATTGGGCATGAATATTCTTGGCCAGTTGCCAGAATTTCTTACAAATATTGTCGGATCGACCACACCAGGTCGGGGATCCAAGTTGGCCAGGTTTGCCAAGACCAGAGGAAGGACAGCAGTCCCGGCAAACACGGTCAAGGCAATCACATTACAAATTGGTGATAGAAGCGTGAATGGTGATGTGATGATAGAACCATGTGGCGCCGCACTGAGGGCAGGCGTCGTGTTACTGCGGACATACACATCAGCGGAAAACGGACTAGTTCAAGGGTTGGTAGCTAATGTTTTGGATGAGGAAATTTTTATACCGCCTAATACTCTGGTAGGAGTACCACAGAACGTCGAGGTACTAAGGTCGGCACAGTGCATCGAACTGAGCAATACCAGCAGTAATGAAGTAACAATTAGGTCGGTCAATGTGACGGCCGAGGTGAAGAAAGAGGATGGCCGATCATATACATTCCCGGAAACTGAGGACCCAAAACTAAATGAATTGCTGAAGAAATACAGTGATATATTTGCCTCGTATGAGGGTGATTTGGGGTACACGGAAGTAATCAAACACCAGATACCCTTACTACAAGACAAGCCGGTGGCGCAACCCTACCGAAGATTACCACCAAGTCACTACTCGGCGGTGAAAGCACACCTGAATGATCTACTAAAAAAGGGAATTATTACAACCAGTACAAGCCCGTATGCGGCACCGATAGTAGTGGTAAAAAAGAAGTCAGGGGAGATAAGACTGTGTTGTGATTACCGGAAATTGAACAATATCACAGGAAGGGATGCATTCCCCTTGCCTCGTATTGATGAATGTCTTGATGCGTTGGGGGGAGCAGGATTTTTTTCTACCTTGGATTTGGCTAGTGGCTACCACCAAGTGGCCATGCACCCCAACGATCAACATAAAACGGCATTTATTTCTCCACTGGGACTGTACGAGTGGACCCGTATGCCGTTTGGTTTGACTAATGCACCTGCTACATTCCAGCGAGTAATGCAGAGTGCTATGAGTGACTTTCTATTTCAAATAATGTTGGTGTACTTGGATGATATTCTAGTTTACTCAAAAACTTGGGAGGACCATCTAAAAAGATTAGAACAAGTGTTTCTCCGTCTTAGGGAGATAGGAGTAAGGCTGAACCCAGACAAATGCTGCTTTGGTCTAAAATCGGTACATTTTTTGGGTTATGTGATTTCGTCGGATGGCATCGCCACTGACCCAGATAAAATTGCAGCTGTTAAAGAATGGAAACAACCAGCAACTACGGTAGAGGTCAGATCATTCTTGGGTTTTGCTTCCTATTATAGAAAATTTGTACCTGGTTTTGCAAAAATTGCCGCACCATTGCATGACTTGGTAAACAAAATGACAAAGAAACACAGTAAGGAGAAAAAGAAAGGCAAAACGCAACTGATAGGTGAATTATGGACTGATGAATGCCTGAACTCGTTTAAGCTCTTGAAAAAGGCTTTGACAGAGGCGCCGATATTAGGATACGCAGACTTTGACAAACCATTTCGGCTAGAAATTGACGCCAGCTCTAAAGGTCTGGGAGCTGTGCTATCACAACAACAAAAGCAAGGTTTCAGGGTTATTGCGTATGCCAGTCGAGCTCTGAAGGGATCAGAGAAGAACATGACAAATTACAGCGCCATGAAACTAGAACTTTTGACATTAAAATGGGCTGTGACTGAAAAATTCAGGGACTATTTATTAGGGGCTAAATGTGTGGTATACACTGACAATAACCCCCTGAGTCACCTAAAGACAGCAAAGTTGGGATCCATCGAACAGAGATGGGCAGCGGAATTGGCACTCTTTGACCTGGAGATAAAATATCGCCCGGGGCGGTCCAATGGCAATGCGGACGCCTTATCAAGGAATCCTTACGAGAGACCGGGTGATGAGGAAGAAACGCTGACAGGAATATGTGAGGTCAGAGCGTCAACAGATATCCCTCATGGGGTGCAGGTGATGCAAAACGGACAGACCGGGGTGGAGCACATATCCACAGAGCCCGGACATATGGACAGTAGTGATTTTAATTGCCTTAATCACAAAAAGATAAGAGATGCCCAGAGAACGGATAGTGGCTTACAACCGCTATTGAAATACGTCCAGGAACAAAAATTCCCAGGAAGAAGGGAAAGAGAACAATTTGGTCGAGAAACAAAGAAAATACTGAGTCAGTGGGACCGTCTCAGTATAGAGGATGGTGTTCTCATGCGGAGAATTCATGACCAAATTGATGGGACAATACACCAGGTGGTGGTGCCTGGACAATTACGAGAAGAAGTGCTAAGGTTGGCACATGACAGGGCAGGACACCAGGGTCAGGACAGGACGCACAAAATTTTACGACGGAGGTGTTACTGGCCCAATATGGAAATGGAGGTCAAACGCCATTGTGAGGCTTGTGTGAGGTGTCAGCATGCGAAAATGCCAGTTGTCAAAATGAGACAGCCATCAGGACACCTACTAGCGACAAAACCACTAGAGATTGTGGCTATGGACTTTACGTCGTTGGAGCAATCATCGGATGGGACGGAACATGTGTTGGTAATGACTGATGTATTCACCAAATGGACTGTGGCGGTGCCCACACGAGATCAGACTGCCAAAACAGTGGCGAAGGTCTTAATAGAACATTGGTTCATCAAATATGGCATACCAAGACAATTACACTCTGACCAAGGAAGGGCTTTCGAGTCAGAAGTAATTAACCAACTGTGCAGCCACTACGGGATCAACAAATCTAGAACAACCACATTTAATCCGAAAGGAAACGGACAGTGTGAACGGTTCAACCGCAGCATGCATGATTTGCTGCGTACGCTAGAACCTGAACAGAAAAAACGTTGGCCTGATTTTCTCCCAGAGTTGGTATATCTATACAACTGCACACCCCATGCCACAACCGGCTTTGCGCCACACATGTTGCTGTTCGGACGGGAGGCTCGACTCCCCCTTGACTTGTTCCTAGGAAAAAAGGAGAGTATGACTGGCTCATACACCGCACTGGAATATGTGAATGAACATATGAGAAGAATTAGAGAAATGTACAGGGTAGTACAGGAAAGACTAGAACATGAAGCACGGCGAAGGGAACCGCCGGTACAGACAAAGGACCCGCCACTCAAACTGAATGACAGGGTATTACTGCGTAGCCACCCGTTAGGCAGAAACAAAATCCACGATCTCTGGGGACAGGAGATATGGCAAGTCGTGGAGATGCCTAAAGTAGCAGGTGGCCCCTTTAAGATAAGACCCATCGATCACGCCAAACCGGATCGGTGGGCGAACATTGCTCAATTAAAGAAATATTGGAATAGGCAAGAAGAGCAGTTACACACAGAGAAACCTAAGACAATTAGGGAACCGGAAGTTACAACGGAAATTCACATACCCATCCCGGAACCATATCACCATCAACAGAACAACAGCGATACACAAGTGGAGGATAACGGCAACAAAGAGGATCCCGTTCCTCCCAGAAGCAGAGAGACAGTAGACCATCAGATAAGTGGTCCGCGGAGAAGTTTGAGGAACAGAAGGAAGACGAAATTTTTTGTCAGCAACCATCAAGTCTTTCATGGTCGCGCTGGTATGAGAACAGACGGTTCAAAAAGCTATAAAAGTAAACTGGTGAAGGCACCAAACGGAAAGGGTGGATGTGAATTCTAGAACTGTTTGTGTCTCAGGAAGATGATGTAGACACAGTTGAGATGTGAAATAGGTATAACTGTCAATCGTATACGAATGGGACGACGTGGACAGGGAGTGGAACAATAAATTTGTTGTACGATGGTGCGATTGACTTTGGAGGAATGCACCTGCCAGGCGTTGTTTGTGGTGGAAAACACACAAAAAAAGGCAGGGGTGGATGTAACTAGGGTAGGCCTAGCTACTAGTTACAAATCTGATAACGAACGATAAGCCGAGACGCAGTATTACAGTCTGATGCAACCGATAGCAGGTGGCTTATTAGATCGGACTGATAACAATCTCAAAGCCAACGCGTGCTATTTTGGGAAACGGTACGAGGGGATTCAGACGGCCTGTCAACTTTGATTGATAGGACGCAGATGTTTTATTAAACGGACTGTGCGTTAGAACTGCGCAACTAGTAGTCGGAGACATCGAGTACAAGTATCGATTACGGAGGAATACAAGTACGAATACGAGTACGAATACAAGGGATAAATAGGAGGGGACGACTGAACTCGTGGCTCTTCCCCCTTTTCGATCGCTCGCTCTCTTCATCGCTCGCTTTAGATCAGTCAGTCTGTGTGACATATCAAGTTGGTTATATTGTGTTAAGAAGGACAATAGACATGTGGATTCAGTTATATGAAGCCTAGTGAGGACTGTTAGGGGTCAGTTGATTCAGACTATTATTGTGAAGCATTCCTGTTGATTCATTGTGTTATATTGAAGCATTTCTTGATTCATGTAATAAAAGGATCAATAGCGAACCTGCATCTTCGAGTCTTTCTACTGTAGTCGATGTTGTGTAGCATGAGTGGTTAAACTCGTTACATTTGGCACTACAGGCAAATAGTCTCGTAACATGTGGCGTTGCGAGCAGGGTAACTGTTCGCTCGTTACATATATATATATATATATATATATATATATATATATATATGTGTGTGTGTGTGTGTGTGTGTGTGTGTGTGTGTGTGTGCGCGCGCTTGCGTGTGTGTGTTTTTATATTTAATACTCTTTTTTTGTTTTTAACAGTGATATATGCTAACCGTTTTACATTTGTTTAACAGATGACTGGGATCCGATTTACGTTCATGGTCCAACAAATAAACAAGTCGGATTCGGATACTCGACAAACGGAAATAATCGCCTTAACGCAGGTCTCATTAATGCTTTAAACGTTTGAATATATTTAATGGGCACATGGGAGGGAGAGTCCATGAACAAATTTATGATTTTTTCATTATGTGGCTAAATTATATTTTTGTGTAACAATTTGTCATAGACAATAAAATGAATCATCAGTAATTTACCTGTTTGCTTTTACTCACAAGGTATAAAACAAGTATAAAAATTATTATCATAACAAACATTTATTTGCACTAAAATTATATTAAAATCGCTTCATTTAAAAATAGAGTAACAAGACAGTCTCTCTAGCTTCGACTTTACATTATCCCCATACTAAAGCTAATCAACATAAAAAGTAACACTATTGCTGATATAGCACCAGCTTTATTAATTATAGGAAAAGAAGAGACTTCATTCTTTTTAAGTTAAGTTGATAATTTAACCCATTTAATAAATATTGATGGGACTGCGTGGTTGGAAAAGAGTGGGAAAAGAGGTAGAGCGCACAACTTTTATCCAAAAAGTCTCGAGTTCGTATCTCGGACTTTAATCTGTTTAACGTCCCTAAGAGCACCCAGCCCCAGTGGGTACTATCTTATGTTAGAGAAAGGTAAAAGTGGCTGGGTATAAAACCTAAGCCCACCCACCCCCAGTGGGTACTATCTTATGTAAGAGAAAGGTAAAAGTGTCTGGGTATAAAACCTAAGCCCACAAACCCCAATGAGTACTATCTTATGTTAGAGAAAGGTAAAAGTGTCTGGGTATAAAACCTAAGCCCACCCAGCCCCAGTGAGTACTATCTTATGTTAATGAATGAATGACAAGATTGCAAAATTCTGTTTTTCCGACTCAGGGATGTGTAAAACGTCGAGATTTGCAAAAATCTCCATTTTTTTTCTGCACGATTACAATACTTTCTCTAAACTCGAGAAAGTAAAAATCCAAACAAATTAAGTAATTATTAATGTTGCTAAAATTTAGGCCTACTCAATTAGCCAGCCGTGCAAAACACGACGATTCAGCAAGTAAAATGTAAGAACTCGATTACCTACCAGGTAATTGAGTCGACCCAGCTCTTATTAGTACCTGACTAGCGGGGAACCGTAAAAATAGCTGGGTATAGTGTTGAATACGTATATTATTATGTTTGCCAATCAAGAAAACTTTTGGCTATAGAGTTGGGTTTGAGCTACAGGTCATTCAGTGTATGCTATTTCAGTTGAGCACGTTATCATAACCGTTATAAAATGAAACCAGTTTGGTTCATTTTCAAATAGTTTTTATTTGAATTTCTATTAATATTTTCCCGAAACTATAGAACTGTAAAATACGCAGTGTAAAACAATTACGGTCCGTAAAAAATTTCCTATTTGCATTCGTTGTTCGTTGTTGTTTGTTTCATTGTTCTCGAGTAACCAAAACAAAAAAAAAATCTGTTTAAATTATCCACAGGAACTATAATCGTTGGCATGGCAACTCTGTTTGCTTTCTTCCTAACCAAGATCATTTTTAATGAATAACGATTTGAATAACATAAAGGATAAAGGAACTAGCTTGGCTATGTTATGAAACTAAATGTGGAGTTACACATCACGACCATATTTATGCTACATATTGTTTTTGATACCTAATGTAAATATAGTTTCAAACTGTAAATTAATAATTTTACTCTTGTCATCGATTAATAAAAAAATTCAAAATGAAATAAACATTTGAAAAAGACAAAATCTCTACATGATATCAACGATGTAAACTAACTATAGCTGTAAGCTCTTTTACGTTTTTATGCACTATAATAACTTATACGTATAAACTCCAATTAAATTATTTTTAGTAGGGAAAATGAGAATAAATATTTGCATATCAAAAAGTTTAATAATGTTTTATGTTGTTTTTTTTTACAATTTTTTGTTTGTATTTTTACAATATGACAATGTTGCCTAGCTCCTGTAAACTAAGTATTTAAAATTATATTCCCCTCCACCATTATTCAAATTGCTGAACCAGAACCACTTTTTTATTTAACAAATGCATTCATAAATACAATAATAAACATATATCGAAGCTGTTTTCCCACTGAGCCTATCACACTTTTATTACACGCAGTCTTCACGCCCATAAAATACCCAAAATGTCATTTTTAATAAGGGTGGTTAAATTTATGACGTCCACAAAAATCAATAGTTTAGAAACTGTGCACTCTGTCCACACGCATCCACAAAAGTGATTTATTTGGACCTTTCTTTTGCATCCGCGTGAACGTCAAAATCGAATGACCCCTAATGTTTATTGTTATAATCATTAATATATATCTACAAAAACAAATGGGGGATGTATGACTGTCACGCTGTTCCTCCTAACAATTAGATCGGGTATTTGCGGTAAAGTTTGATGTCTTGCCAAAAAGCGATAACGGTAAAACTAGCAATCTCAATAGTCGGGTTTTAAGGTGACCAAAAACTGATCTAGACTGACCGAGATCTTATGTAAATAAACCGGGAGTGATCTCCCCTAAACTTTCTCGAATATTTTTATATAAAATAACAGGGGATGGGAACTCGGGCTATAGACATGATTTTTAATCCATTTTAAATACTTAAACTTTTAAAAATAGAATAAAATCTCGTAGACAAAAGAATTGCACACCAAGTGAACGCTAAATAAAAAAGTGCATAATAGTGCGCAATATTATTAGTACTTTAAAAATTTACATTAGTTTTTTTAGAAATCGGAAGTAGCGTAAATTACTACTTCCGGTCTACGGAAATGACTCAAAATTTAACAGAAGGTAGAGAATTAGATCTTTTACTTACATGTGAAATTTCGTTTATCTGTCTGAAATAGTACTCAAGTTATAGGCTTTTGAAAATTTCAAAGTAGGAAAAGTACCACTTCCGGTTATCGGAAATCGCTCAAAAGTTGATACGGATCTACGATTTTGATAAAATACTTATATATGAAATTTCATCAACCGAGCTGTAACGGTACTCAAGTTACACCCACACACACACACAGACACACAGACATACGGACAGAATTGTCCAGTTTTTCAGACTGGATTACGCATAAAACCTCTTAATTTTGATAAATCTGGATTGATAATTTTTGCCCGATTAAAATAAGTCCTCCATAGCCTACTTCGGATGTGATGAAGGACTGAGGTGTAATACGGTGAAAATTGTTAAAATTTCAAGTGATTTTTGTGCACGATTACAATACTTTCTCTATACTTCGTATATACGAGAAAGTAAAAATACATTAATCAAGTACTTGAATTCGATCGACCACTTGCAGCAGCGACTAAAAGTTAATATTTCGTAAGGAGAAAGCTGTGGTGCCTGGAAAAGCACCAGATTATTAGAAATAAGGAATTTAGGGATGGAAAACTGACCCGTTTTACCGCTAAATTTTTTTTACTATTAAAGGGATGTAACTGCATCAAGAATTTGAACTTTTCTTTTCCCCCGTTCTTTGACTTAACACCAAAATAAACGAAGAAAACCTTTGGATAAAAGAAAAAAAAAATCCTTTAAAATGTATTCTATATTGTTTTTAAATAGCTGTGAAAAATTAATTAATATTGACTAAGTATTAATACTTGCACCATGGCTGAAAAAAAGCATATACATCACAGATAAAACAAGTAATTAAAAAAAGTCTAGTGACAATTTTAGCGCAATTTCCTTGTGTTATCTAAAAATAGCTCTGTCGTAGCGTAAATCAAGAGCAGGGTTAGTAAAACCATTGGTTAGTTATTAAAACGTTTTTTATTAATTTTTTTTCAGTATTTTACATGTTTTATTTACGATAGAGTTACATGACTAAAAACCATTGCGCGCCTACTGAACGTGATGACGCGCCCATTGAACGTGATGGCGCAGCTATTGAACGTGATGACGCGTGTGGTGTGGTTGGAAAAACATGCCTACTAATTCGGTCCAAATTTTAATTAATTCAAAAAAAATTTTGTGACCGAACGAAAGGATATTTCTGAAAACTTTCTTCGGCAATATTGTTCTAAATTATGGCAGGAATCGATTGGTACATGTTTCAAGTCGGTAAGTGGTCTGGTTGCCGAGATATGGGCAAAAAACTGAATTTTTTCGAGGTTTTTTGGCTTTTCTGGGAAATCCATGAAAGAAACCCGGAATTTTTATGGCCTATGTTCATCCTCGTAACTTGCTTAACATAATTGCTTTTGGAACTAGTCATCGATATTGCTTCGTTGAGGAGGAGATACGACACACATCCATCCATCCATCCATCCATTCATTCATACATCCAGAAATGACGGGTTAATAAACGCAATTCTCCAGAATGGAAATTGCGCTAAAAAATTACGTTTATCAGTGCGTTTGGCGCGCATTTTCCGAGGCACTAATTTACTTTTAAATAGGGATTGAACAGTTATTTTTAACACTGCTGTTTAATAGTTCAAGAGGTTGTTTAGTACAAAGCATGGGCTTAAGATTTTTGACGTTTAAATAAATTGAAATAATTAGTTTAGTTAAACTACCACTAGTTGTTCTATGAAATTTCGAAAAATAGTAATGTAAATTGTATAGGATGGTATAGAGCACGGGTTTTGAAACAAAACATAAATATTTAGAAGAATTTTTGAAATTCGGCTTCATTAACATCACTGGAAATGTAATAGAGAAGAAACAAAGCGCACTGTACAAAGTTGTTCTCAGTCACGAATCTATGAAATCTTCAAAACTAAAACGCCATTTGAGACGAGTCATTCGAAACACACCAAAAAATATATGGAGTTCTTTCGTCGGTAAGAAGCTAGTTGCAAACGCCAGAGACTTGATCGAACAGGAAGTTTTCACCAGCATTAGTGCAAGCATCAAATGAAGTCGCGATAGAAAATGCCAAGCAAAAAAAAAAAACAATAGGAGAAAATCTCATCAAACGCTGCATGTACGTAAATGTTAAATAACACATTTTTATCGAAATTAAGCTTTCACTATTGTTTGCTTTTCAAGTTGATAAATCAACAGACGTGAGTTCGTGTTCGCAGTTGATGGTCTGTGTCTATATTCATGCGGATGATAGCAAAGAAGAGTTGCTCTTTTATGAAGATAGCATGGAGAAAATAAATACCTTTTTTGAAACTGGATGATTAAAATGGGTTAGAACGGCTGTGGGGGTTTGTACGGATTGTGCGCCATCTATGTGTAGCTCAAAATCGGGCTTTCAGATAACAGAAAATATTTAGCTCCCTAACCACTGCCCCAACCAATCGACATCAAGAGTCCATTGCTAGTTTAAGTCGTAAATTATATAAAATCTGAAGCCTTCAAAGAACTGAGCAAAAACATTAATATAGATCACGAGGTTCTACACTACAGTACGCTGGCTGTCAAACGAAATGTTGTAAATTGTGTTTTTGAATTGAAATCTGAAATCACATTGTTTTTGAATGTGCAAAGGAAACAAGACTTTTTGGTATACTTAAAACGACATAGAGTGATTGGAGAGATGTGTTCGAACATCAAGATAAGCTTAACCTGAAGCTTCCGGGAAAATGAAAGAATATTGTAACTTTTCATGATAATCTCGGGGCATTTTTATCAAAGCTGCAAAATCGGTAAAGAAAATAAATCTTGGAAATATTGTAAATTTGAGAAACTCTGCTGTGTGGTCAATGAATCTGATTGTGAGATAATTAAAATTTTGAAAGAAGCGATTTCTGGGCATCTTGAATCTCTTGACAACGAACTGCATCGCTATTTCTCTGAGCTGAAAAAAAAAAGAAGAATCTGCATTTACGCATTACCCATTCTCTTCTTCCCTTGATGTTGCCAGCATTCCCGATGAATTACAAGGTAAATTCTTTGATTTGCAGAATGATTCCGAGTAAGATGAAAAACACACAATTTTGGTGTAGTATTCACCATTCATACCCAAACGTAAAATTGATTGACTTTTCGAGAATATATTTTCAATACTGTTCTTCGATTAAACACAAAATTAAGATAATTATAATGACATAGGTTGGCGTTTTCAACACATTTTTTAAATTAAAAACTTAACCACGAAGGTTTAGTGAATAGTATGCAATTTTACTCATGCTATTAAAATAGTTATCAAGAGTAGGTCATTTTGAAAGTCTAATAGAAAATCTTATTTTAGTGCTTATTAATTTCCATACTAATTTAGGCTTTTTAATTCTATGGGGGTCGCGGGTCACTTACTTTTTATAAAAGGGGGTCGCCACTCGAAAAAGGTTGGGAACCACTGGTATAGAGCGATGTTTTTACTTTCTCTAGGAAGTATAGAGAAAGTCATGTAATCGTGCACAAAAAATCGAGATTTTTGCAATTCTATAATTTAGACTTGTTACCTCGTTTCCTACTTTTGGCCGGTAAACCTCACTCTTGCAGACAGTGTTTCTTTCAGATATTTTTCGGGGGGTGGGGCACTTAAATTTTTGCAGGGGCGAATAAAATTATCCGGGGCGGGGAAGCCCGACACTTGTAAAAGTAAAATATATTTTCTATATCTTATGTTATGAATAATTCAATATTGCAACTTAAAACCAGCTTTATTTTTATCTACCCATCCCCCCCCCCCTAGGGCTACGCTTCCGTCATATCCCCAAAGTTTCATTGCGATCAGAAGAAAGCTGTAGCACAAAGCCAGCGAGCTGCATACATTTTAATGTGTATAGTATATAGATTTATATATGAAATTTGCTGAATATATTAGGACAAAAGAATCGGATTTATTAAAACGATGCAATAATTGTACCGATATAATTTCTATCCCATGCATATAAAAAAAACGGGAATACCCATCCAGCACTAAGCACAACTGCTATTATACGGAAGAGAGGTAAAATATTTTCTTTTTAAAATCTTCAGCAAGATAGAAGCTTGTTTTTAAAATAACGTAAGCATAAATAAGCGTTAAAATAAAATATATAGTAAATGACATATGCATACTTTAAGTTATCTTTCTTTTCAAATAATAGAATCTAGGTCAATTTAAAAGAATTTTTTTTTTCGATTAATTAGTGTACATTTCTTTTACTTAGATCTCTAGATCTAGAAGAAACTGGAAACCAAAACCAACCAACTTTTATAAAGTATAAGATACGTACAAGATTTAAGAACCGAGCCAACGCTAATTATATATATATATATATATATATATATATATATATATATATATATATATATATATATATATATATATATATATATATATAATAAACAAAGGTTTTAGAAATATAGCAAAACAGTATCAACGTGTAAAGACTTGTAGCAGTTTTTTTCTCAACTTCGACTGTGTATATTTTAGAATAGCAGTTATCTTTATAATTTATCCCCCTACACCTTATGGAGCTTCAAGTTTCGCCCCCACTCTCATTGTAAAGTCGAATGATAAGGCGATCAGAAGACAAAAAATTCCTGAAGGAAATCGTTTGAAATAGAGATGGGGGAGGCTGGATTATTGATTATTAAGGTTCTATCTTAATAAAAACCAAGTGAGTTAAAAAAGTGTTGCCTAAGCCTATGCTCCTGAGGAAGCCGAAAAGAATAAAAAGAAGAAAATAAAAAGAGTTAAGAGTAGTGGTTCTTAACCTGGGTCGATCGAACAGTCTCAGGGCTTCGGCGTAGGTCAAGAGACACGCTCGACTGACATGATTCACGATCAGATTTTGTCAGTGAGGACGATAAAACTATTACGTAGAGTTCGGTGAATGCGCATTTGAAACTGGTGGGGGTTTGGTACCTCCAAATAGGTTAGAACCACTGCTTTAGAGTTTAGTATGTAGAAGGTGCAAGCTTCTTTGGTCTACTTTTGGTCGTGTCTTTAGAATATTTACGATAAAAGTGTATTACAGTTTGACAAAGTTAAGTTTAACAAAATAACCAAGTAATAGCAGTCGTCGTGTTATACCACTTTTCACTTCGTTTAGTAGATCTTGTTGCCTTATTATATGAAAATTGCAGTATTAGGACTTGTTATGAAACAAACAATCAAAAATGATCTATTCGGTACAATATACTAATTTTCTTAGCTTTTAAAATTTCGGCCAAGAGTATTGTATTTTACCCACCGCTCCCACAGACTGCTATTTTACTGATCGGATAGCGATACAAGAATCCGTGATATTTATTTCTCTTCAATACAGTGATCCGGTTAAGATGTAATGCAATCAAGTAAAGGTATATGATCTCTCTTGTTGCAGTTGGGAGAATCGTAAGAATATTCTAAAGAACTAGTCGCGTCATTTCTTTCCAAAACTGGCTAGTGAAATCGTATATTATGCGTTGATACAAAGGGTTTCTATTTTAAGTGTTACATTACTTATCTACTCGCCGTTTCGGTGTAAAACCTTCCCATTCATCTTGGCTAAAAAGCTCCCCCACTCATCACCTTTTTATTATTTTACTATTACACAATACGCGTTAATACAATTTGCATATTTTCTAAGTTTTAGAAGAGTTATCTACTCACCAATTTAATACAAATCCTTGAGATTTTTGTTGGAACCCCCTTCCCACCATCTCGGACAAAGTTGGTAGAGCGGGTTTTATCGTCACTAACTCTTTTTTTAAAGTTATAAACGTTATCTACTCACCAATCCAGTGTAAATCCTTGCGATGTAGTTGGTGAAAATGCCCCACCCCCCGGCACCATCTTGAAAAAGGTTGTTAAAGCGGCTTTTAACGTCACTACCTTTTTTACCGTTTCATCCACGATAGTAAAATACGATTTAATACAATTGGTTTCATTTATAAGTAGTAAAGTTTATCAACTCACCAATACATCGTAAATCCTTCCGAGTTTAATCGGCGAAAAAGCGCCCCCCCCCCCCCCCCCATCTAAGAAAAGCAAGAAAGCGGTTTGTTTTTGCTTATCACTGTTTCTTAAGGGCATATGTTTTACAGTTACACAATCAAGATAGAAAACAGTTAAATATGAAAATAATAGCTTGTAGCTGGTAAATTTTTTAAAACTGTATTTATAATTCAAAACTGCCGCTTAATATAAGCTTTAAATCTTTTTTTCTACCCTATTTGGCGCCCAAATCAGGTCGGCGCCCTTGCAGCCGTCCCCCTCTCCACTTCCCTCCCTAGATACGCCTCTGCAAAGGAGTTGTTAATAATCCATTTTATTTGTAATTGGTATTTAACATTTCAGCTAAATGGTAAATTTTAGGCTGACTTTATAAAATGACAAAAGAGTAGAATTATTTGTACAGAAGCAATACGTATACTAGTATAAATTTGATCATGTTTGTTATGTTTTCAGGTTCGGTACCAACTCAAGGGAAAAAATGGACGTCGCTAGTTCAGTTTTAGTGCTCTTGTTCATTGTCAGCCTCTCGGGTTTGTTCCCATTTAGTATTTGTATAATACAGATAGAAAATATAAACCTAAATATGAAAAATGTTTAAATAAACTAATAAGAATAAGCTGAGTCTCTTAAAAAAACAATGAACAAATATTTATAAAATCAAATAAAACCATGGTTTATTATTTGTATGATGCATTTTAAGAAGTAGGTTTGTCTCTAAATACAAACAATCCTATAAACTTTATATACTTTTACAGATTAGTATATATTAATGTGGCTAAATGTAGATAGAAAAACGTAATAACATCCATAGTTTATCTAGAAAATATATACTTTAACTAGTGTCCGACCACAGAGAAAAATATCTGAAAGAAACATTCACACTGCAATTACATGCAAGGAATTACATTATGAAATACTTCAGATAGTTCCATAGCAAATTATCTCATGACAAATTATCTCAGACAAAATATCTCTAACAAAATATCTCATGGACAAATTATCTAAGGACAAATGATCTCAGCACAAATGATCTTAAGGACAAATGACCTCACGGACAAAAGATACCAGGACAAAATATATCAGGACAAATGATACCATGGACAAATGATCTCAGACAAAACATCTCAGACAAAATATCTCACAGCAAAATGTTAATGTTTTTAATTGACTGTCAATATGGTTTTTTTTTTTTTTTTACTTTTCTACGCATAATAATTGTGAATAAATTAAATTTCTTAAACTTGACAAAGCATCAAAGATGTATTAAACGTAATCTTTGTAATAGCATCTGATTTTTAAAAGTAAAAGTTAAAAAAAAACTTACTCCTGAAAGGTGTAATAAATAATATAGTATAAAACAAATACGGTAAGGGTAGCTATACAACATTAATGTTCAAAACACGTGAAATGTTTTTTTTTTAATTTGAAATGGTCTTTAGGTTCGTAACGTAAAACTATTATTTTTATTGCATCATCAACAAAAACATAACGCTTACGTTTCTTTGCTGGCAGGTACATAGTTGTGATCACACCTCTCCAATACTATGTGATCATGTTTTGTGTGAACTCTTGCTCGACGTGTTCTAACTTCACATTTTCAAAATCTCTTTGCCTGCTACTCCACTTATGGTTTTTATAAACATAAATCCGCCAGAAACTAATGTCCTAAAACCTTTCTGCGAGGTAACGAAAGAGGCCATAGCTGATTAATCACCACTAGTACGGCTTTGTTTGCATGCACACTACGACAAACTTAGCTTCGCGATGACCACTGTCGTTTAAATAAGCCTTTGTCACTTGATCACTAAGGTGTAACCAACGCATTACTATTGACTTAAGATGCTAGTTGTATTGTCCATGGAGGGCGGATGTCTTTCCCTTAAGGCATGTCTCAGCAACCAAAGCGGGCGGCCACCTTGATACGAACGTGTGTCATTATTATCATTTCATTCCCTTTGATCTAGTTTCGTCCACCTGACATGGTAGGATAGTCTCATGTTTAGCAAGCTCACCTACGCTGTCTATCGAAAAATTTCTTTAATCTTCAAATACTATATTAGTAATCTTAATTTCAAAATGTTTGGTGCAATATGACAAATTTATGCAGCAAACATTCCTTAAAATTATTATGCACGCCTATAAACAATATTAAATATAGTAAACAATACCAAATGGCAGTCATTTTTAATAAACCGGGAGTGATCTCCCCTAAACTTTCTCGAATATTCTAATATAACACTACGGGGGATGGCAACTCGGGATATAGATGATTTTTAATCCATTTTAAATACTTAAACTTTTAAAAATAGAATAAAATCTAGTAGAAAAAAGAATTGCACGCCAAGTGAACGCCAAAAAAATATGTGCATAATAGTGCGCAATATTATTAGTACTTTATAATTTACATGCGTTTTTTAAGAAATCGGAAATAGCGTAAATTAGTACTTACGGTCAACGGAAATTACTCAAAATTTGACAGAAGGTAGAGAATTAGATCTTTTACTTACATGTGAAATTTCATTTATCTATCTGAAATAGTACTCAAGTTATAGGCTTTTTTTAAAATTCAAAGTAGAAAAAAATACCACTTCCGTTTATCGGAAATCGCTCAAAAGTTGATCAGGATCTACGATTTTGATAAAATACTTACATATGAAATTTCATCAACCTAGCTGTAACGGTACTCAAGTTATCGTGTTTACACACACAGACAGACACACACACAGACATACGGACAAGATTGCAAAATTATGTTTTTCCGTATCAGTGAGGTGTAAAACGTCGAGATTTGTAAAACCCTCGATTTTTTTTTTTGCACAATTACAAGACTTTCTCTATACTTCGTATATACGAGAAAGTAAAAATGTTCAGATTAACTAAAATAATCCAATACACTATTAGAATTTTGCTGTTAGATATTTTGTCTGAGATATTTTGTCTGAGATCATTTGTCCTGAGATCATTTGTCCGTGAGATATTTTGTCTGAGATATTTTATCTGAGATCATTTGTCCTGTCACCCTTTTTTGCCTTGTTGTCACCCCCCTAAATGGTGTCACCCGGTGTGGTCCGCACCCCCCTCCTCCCCTCGCTACGCCTCTGACTATTCTATAAACGCTTACATACTTCTACAAAGTAATATATATTAATATTGCTAAAAGTAGATAAAAACAGCA